>NC_134710.1:265748227-266119227 GCF_043290135.1 Rhipicephalus microplus | reverse complement strand
TAATTCAGCAGTGAACAGGCATGGATTTGCTCGAATGCAGTTCTTAACGAACTCCTCAATATGCAAGAGTGTGGGCCGCATCTGTCAACCTACGTTGCGGATGAATTTTTAAAAAATGAGCTAGAATTTCCCGCAATGGGCTACATGAACACTTTGACGTATATTCGAGCCTTGCGAGCGTTACGTAAAACAAAGCGACATACTGCAACACGCAAAACCTCGATTATCAATATATGTTTAAAGAAGCGTGCCAACGCGGATGCATACACCGAAACACGTAGATCCCCTGCAAGTAAAGGACGTCTGATGGTAGTCATAAAATCTAATAATTCCAAAGTTGTTGAAATCGGAACGTACCGCTTGTGAAACTGTTTTAGACACGTTACCTTATTATCTCACAATGAATAAGCGGACTGAAACAATCAACACAAGTTAACAATACGTCCCAGATTGCGCGCCTTAGGCACGATTAACGCTTACAGCCAACCAACCCCGTCTTTGTGCAACAATTAATAAACCAAAATTTATTACAGGCGGGGCCCCCTTCTCGCACCACCGACGTCAGTGGTGGGCGCCAACCACCTCAGTTTAATTCCTCCGCCGAATTCAAGCTCTAGATGCATACTATGCTTCACACTCCAGGCAAAAGGAAAAAAGTATCTCGCGCTTAGCTGTGCACAACTTTGCCTATATCCTAATGATATGTGCGTCACTAGTCTTTAATGCGAATGAGTATTAGCAACGTAAGACTAGTTTCATTCAGGCTATTGAGTCAAATACATGGGCTGATCGAGAAGGTCCTGAGATCGTGCAATCCTATATAACTCGGATCTATCCACGCACAACACTTTAGAGGCTATTGCAAACTGTACTTTCATGTTCGACAACGAGGCGATCTACGACATCTGCAGCCGCAGCCTCGACTTTGAGAGGCCCACCTACACGAATCTAAGCAGGCCCATCGTCCAGTCAGTCTCCTCCATCACTGCCTCTCCTTGGTTCGACGGCACGCTGAACGTCAACTTGACGCAGTTCCAGACCAACTTGGTATCATACCCTCACATCCACCTCCCCCTCGTGAGTTATTCTCCAGCGAGTTTTGCAGAAAATGCATACCACGAGCAGCTTACTGTCCCATAGATCACGAAAGCCTGCTTCATGCCCGCCCACCAGATTGCCAAGTGCGATCCTCGTGGCGGAAACTACATGGCCTGCTGTCTTTTGTACCATTGGGACGTTGTGCCAAATGATGTAAACGAAGCGATTGCGACTATCAAGACAATGCGCACAATCAAGTTTTTGGACTAGCCCCCACTGGATTTCAGGTGCGTTTGCTGCTACTGTATTGTGGCTCGTGTAAATATAAATACCGGGAAGTTATCAAGGGGCTAAATGTCAATGATAACTAATTATAATGGCAAGGAACCCGAGAGATGTAATTTGTGATTCTAGACATCGAACTTACGGAAACGTTGGGAGAGTAGTGAAAACTGTAGTCGAAACTGAGAATGAGGGCAAATAAAAGCCTTACTTTTTTTCTATTCTTTATTTTCTCTTCTCAGGTCAAGCTCATGTTATATTTCGTTAAGGACTAGAATGAAACAGCTGATGGAGCCAGAGATTAAATTGGGCCTGTTCAAAACCGTCAGAGTGTCTGAGAAGACATATTTATGCTAATGCACCTTTTCAACACAATGTGTCCAAAATATGAAACTACAGTTGTCTTCTCAGACATGAAACGATAATGATGCCCTGGATAAATGAACTGAGATGAATGATATAAACACGAAACGAACAAAAATCTTGTGCTCTAAGAACTGCATATATATATATATATATATATATATATATATATATATATATATATATATAGGATCTAACAGACAGTAATGCCAAGGAATGTACAAGGGAAGTTATTAGAACCAATGGAATGTAAATAACAAAGAAAAGTGGGTGAAGAAATAACCAGCCGTGAGCAGGAATTGAACCTAGGACCTTCGAATAAAGCGTTCGATGCTCTAACCACTGAGCTATCACAGCGGCCTTCCCTCCATCCACTTCTTTGGGTTTATATGTGAATTTAGAAGTCAGAGTGTCAGTCAGCGCCATCTATAAGCCAAGTGACGAGTGTGAAACACTCTTTTATGCGCATATGTGGCGTCACGTAGCACGTGAACTTTTATTACGAGCAGGCAGCTGATTAATAGTCCCTCGTATACAACCTAATGACACCAAGTCTGCCAGTACGAGACCCTCGTTAATGAATAAAGGAAAGAAGTGCATACCTAAGAGATCGTTTTTCCGTGTTTTTGACACAATTTTAATGAGATCTAACAGACAGTAATGCCAAGGAATGTACAGGGGAAGTTATTAGAACCAATGGAACGTAAATAACAAAGAGTGGGTGAAAAATAACCAGCTGTTCACATATTTACCAAAATTCACATATAATTACATATAACGTATATTTTATATCATCACATATAACATATAAATTCACATATAAACCCAAAAAAGTGGAAAAAAGTGGACTATTATTCAGCTGCCCGCTCGTAATAAAAGTTCACGTGCTACGTGACGCCACATATGAGCATAAAAGAGTGTTTCACACTCGTCGCTTGGCTTATATATGGCGCTGACTGACACTCTACTTCTAAATTCACATATAAACCCAAAAAAGTGGATGGAGGGAAGGCCGCTGTGATAGCTCAGTGGTTAGAGCATCGAACGCGTTATTCGAAGGTCGTAGGTTCGATTCCTGCTCACGGCTGGTTATTTTTTCACCCACTTTTCTTTGTTATTTACATTCCATTGGTTCTAATAACTTCCACTGTACATTCTTTGGCATTACTGTTTGTTACATCTCTTTAATATTGTGTCAAAAGACGGAAAAACGAGCCCTTAAGTATGCACTTTATTCCCCTATTCATTAACGAGGGTCTCGTACTGGCAGACTTGGTGTCATTAGGTTGTATACGAGGGACTATTATTCAGCTGCCCACTCGTAATAAAAGTTCACGTGCTACGTGACGCCACATATGAGCATAAAAGAGTGTTTCACACTCGTCGCTTGGCTTATATATGGCGCTGACTGACACTCTACTTCTAAATTCACATATAAACCCAAAAAAGTGGATGGAGGGAAGGCCGCTGTGATAACTCAGTAGTTAGAGCATCGGACGCGTTATTCGAAGGTCGTAGGTTCGATTCCTGCTCACGGCTGGTTATTTTTTCACCCACTTTTCTTTGTTATTTACATTCCATTGGTTCTAATTACTTCCCCTGTACATTCCATGGCATTACTGTCTGTTAGATCTCATTATTATTGTGTCAAAAACACGGAAAAACGAGCCCTTAGGTATGCACTTCTTTCCCCTACACACACACACACACACACACACACATATATATATATATATATATATATATATATATATATATATATATATATATATATATATAATGCAGGGAACTATGCGAACGACGACGAAGCAGCATGAAACGGCTAGCCACAGCGTTGGTGCACGCGTGCGACCCGGGCTTGCGTTTTTTTTTTGTATTTTCGGCCTGTTGGCGTTTCTCGCTCTTCAGGCGTTCCTCGGCCTCCAGTAGGTCTCTACGTAAATAAACTGCGTGACATTTGGTGGAGGTGTGTGGACTCCCATACAAACCTGGAACTTCGCTCCCGTACGCTTCCCCCTCTACGTGACACAAACATGGCCACCGAGACGCCTCTCCAGGTGGGACCTTCGACCGTCCATGTCACTTGCGGTGCCGTGTATCCTCAACGAGACCCTCCTATCTTTACGGGCTCCACTGAGTCGGACGTCGAAGATTGGCTGGTGAGGTACGACAAAGTCGGCGCAAGTAACAAATGGGACGACCCAAGTAAGCTGGGCTACGTCAAATTCTACCTTGCGGACACCGCGCAACTGTGGTTTAATAACCACGCAGCTGACATTACTACGTGATCTGCATTCTAGGCGGCTATTACGGACGTTTTTGGACGACCTGCGGCACGCAAGCTTCAAGCCGAGCACCGTTTACGTCACCGTGCGCAGCAACCAGGCGAGACCTACACGGGCTACATTGAAGATGTGTTGCATCTATGCAACCGCATCAACTCTACCATGCCTGAAGAAGAAAAAATCAAGCACATATTGAAAGGCATTGACGACGGCGCCTTTCAGATGTTGTTCGCGATAAATCCCCCCACAATAGCTGTCCTCGTTTCCCTCTGTCAAAGCTTCGATGAATTGCGTAGGCAGCGCGCAGTTGCTCGTCAAGCCCTCACGACGCCAGACACGCTCGCAAGCTTGCACCTAGCTGCCCATCCTACCGATCAGCAGCCGCTGCTTTCGACAATCAAGGACTTCGTCCGCGAAGATGTAGCGCGCCAGCTGTCACTGCTGCCACTGACACATGAGCCCACGCAAGCTTTGGCACCGGACCTCCAACACGTCATTCGGACCCAAGTCGCTGAAGCCCTTCCGCCGGTGCATCAGCAACCACCAGTCACTACGCCTCTCACGTACGCCGCCGTCGCTGCTCGTGCTACGCAACAGCGTATGCCATATGCTCAACCTGCCACGCCACTTTCTGTCGTGCCTACAACCCCAATTGCTGCGCCGTATCCCTACGCGAGATCTTCAGCTCCATTTTACCGTCGCTCAGACGCTTGGAGGACGCCGGATAACAGGCCCATCTGTTTCGCCTGTCGTATCGCTGGATACGTCGCCCGCCTCTGTCGCCGAGATCCCCCTCCAGTCAACACCGTGGGCAGGCCAATGGCGTCGTCGTCTAGGACGCCATCAAGGTACACCACTGACGGTCCTCGACCCTACGCAAACCATTGGTCACCATCGCCCCGACGACGCTCCCTGTCACCTATGCGTCGCCGACCTGCTACGGAAGAGGGAAACTGATCGCTGCAGCTCCGGAGGCAACAGCTGCCTACAATTCGAACTGCTTAAGGCCTCCATCTTTCTCGCCGCAAAACGTTATTGACGTCAATGTTGAGGGGACCGCCGCACAAGCGCTTATCGACACAGGGGCCGCCGTTTCCATAATCTGTGAAACCTTATGCCGCAAGTTGAAAAAGGTGACGATGCCTCTTTCGGGCCTGATGCTCCACACGGCCAACTCGCAGTGCATAGAACCTACAGCTGTGTGCACTGCACGTGTCATTATCCAAGGTGAACTTTATGCCATTGAATTTTTTGTGCTGGCATCCTGCTCCCACGAAGTCATTCTTGGATGGGACTTTCTTTCGCGTCATCGGGCCATCATAGATTGCTCACGTGCAGAAGTTGCCCTTACACCACTGCCAACCTCTTGTTTGGTGGATTCTCTTCCTGAACCTTACAAACTTGTCGTTCTTGCAGACACGGCAATAACACCGAGAACATCCTCTTTGTAGACCTGACCTTTACGGCCGCTCCTGCCGAAACTGTTTTGTTCCCTCCGTCTGACGTATTTACCCGCCACCGTAGCCTACACCTGCCCTTTGCCGTACTCACCGTGGAATCCAGTGCTACCGCCATGCTCATCGCGAACTCGCTATCGTCACCAGTTACCTTACTTCGCGGAGAATGTTTGAGTAACATACAAGACATTGACCTCTTGCGCCCTCTAGAGTTCGCCGAACACGCACCTCACCTCCAGCTTAATGCTATGACGCCACCTGTAGCCACACTGCCCGCGCCAGACTCATTCCAGCCCTCTGTTGCCGCTGAGCTATCGCCGACACAAAGAAGGGAACTCTTGTCCCTTCTTCGAGAGTTCCGTTCTGCCTTCGATTGCGCTCAACCATCTTTGGGTCGCACAGCGAACATCACGCACCACATTTACACCGGTACTCATGCTCCCTTACGCCAACGACCATATCGAGTTTCAGCGGAAGAGCGCCGTATTATCAACGAACAAGTCGACGATATGCTCAAGCGTGGTGTCATCCAGCCATCGCAGAGCCCTTGGTCGTCCCCTGTTGTACTTGTGCGCAAAAAGGATGGGTCTATCCGATTCTGTGTCGACTAGCGCCGGCTCAATAAGATAACTCGTGACCTCGTGACCTGGCCTCGTGACCTCTCCCGCCCGTCGTGGTCTCCGCTTCCCCTGTCCCCATCACTCCGACGTTGCTCTTTCTCTGTCGGCCGGTACGCGCGCGCTAGGCACGATGACATCCTCGCGGGCTCCACGCTTCATGTGGACAGATGATGAAATAACGACGTTGCTAGCTTTAGTCATTGAGAAAAAACTGAGTGATTTGCTCGATAGCAAGCGGCAAAAAAATAAGGACATATTCATGGACCTGGAAAGATGTTTGAAGGAACAGGACCTGACGTGGACGTGGGAGCAAATAAGGACCTGTTGGAAGAATTTGAAGAAACGCTTACATAAGCCGATAGAAATTTTACTCAAAATGTATATTGCATTCCAATTGAAATTACAAGCCCTCAGTTTAAAAATTCATCGTGTAAGGATCTAACTGTCCAGTCCAAAAGCCACAGAAATCAGAGTAGCCAAACAGGGTGAGCGTATGAGGCAAAAGGAACACGGTGCACTTAATTGTGGTGGAACTGTACACTTTGTTCCAACAATTGATGAGGGTCTTTAGTCATTTTCATTTAAAAACTGCTTATTGATTTCAATTTAAAATTTTCAACGAGGTTCAGGGCGCCGCTTAATTCGTATTAGCGACAAGCCACAACAAGCGACAAGCGACAAGACACCAACACAACCATAAAGTACAGCTGGTGCAAACTGAGAAAAAATACCAAGACAGCCATCGCAGTGGCGGAGCGACAACTGCGTTAACAACCGCAGCCCACAGCGGTGAGAGGCGAGAGCGCAGGCTTGGAGGAGCAGAAACCTGCCCCGCCGCGGTGGTCTAGTGGCTAAGGTACTCGGCTGCTGACCCGGAGGTCGCGGGTTCAAATCCCGGCTGCGGCGGCTGCATTTCCGATGGAGGCGGAAATGTCGTAGGCCCGTGTGCTCAGATTTGGGTGCACGTTAAAGAACCCCAGGTGGTCAAAATTTCCGGAGCCCTCCACTACGGCGTCTCTCATAATCATATGGTGGTTTTGGGACGTTAAACCCCACAAATATATCATCAATCAATCGAGGAGCAGAAACCGGTACCGGAAGACGCTCGCCTCGACGCAAAGCGTCGCTGCGATCACCGCTCACCTCAACTCGTCCGTGCGAGTTCATATAAACTCGGGCGCGTCGAGGTAAGCTGAACCCGCCACTCAACTCAGCCCGCCCCCGTCGCATCCATGTACACGGGCCTGCAGCGACGCTTTGCGTCGAGGCGAGCCGAAAGCCCGTCTTCCGGTACCGGTTTCCGCTCCTCCAAGCCTGCGCTCTCGCCTCTCGCCGCTGTGGGCTGTGGTTGTTTACGCAGTTGTCGCTCCGCAACCACGATGGCTGTCTTGGTATTTTTTCTCAGTTTGCACCAGTTGTACTTTATGGTTGTGTTGGTGTCTTGGCTAACACTGCGCAACGCGATGGCAGCAGTGGTTCTGTTGCGGCACAGCGCTCGCCGCAGGCGTATCCGCAGCCATACGCACCGTCCCCTGTTCACCCCCGGCTGGTCTCTCCAGGAATTCGCCGTGATTCATGGTTTGTAACGCCCTTCATTTGTGTACCTGATGCTGTGCAAAATCCTTTGAAGCTCTACAGGCGAGTCATTTTTTGCAGTAGTTGTAACTTGTCGCTAATACGAATTAAGCTGTGCCCTGAACCTCGTTGAAAATTTTAAATTGAAGACAATAAGCAGTTTTTAAATGAAAATGACTAAAGACCCTCATCAATTGTTGGAACAAAGTGTACAGTTCCACCACAACTAAGTGCACCGTGTTCCTCTTGCCTCATACGCTCACCCTGTTTGGCTAATCTGATTTCTGTGGCTTTTGGACTGGACAGTGAGATCCTTACACAATGAATTTTTAATCTGAGGGCTTGTAATTTCAATTGTAATGCAATATACATTTTTGAGTAAAATTTTTATCGGCTTACGTAAAACTTTATATGGCCACATACCATTTTGCCGTAATTTTACACCTCTATTTCTATTGTGCCTCGTTTATGCATAAAAATGAAAGTAATTTGCTATTTTTTATATTTCCTTGCAGGATTGGAGTGTACAGCACCACCGACCAAGCGGGCCGTGTGGATGCGAGAATGGGGCCAAAATTGGTGGGACCGAATTGTGGCTACCAACTTCAATGACAATGACTGGCGGGAGAATTTTAAAATGTCGAGGCGCAATATCTGCCACCTTGTTGCTGCCGTGGCGCCATTCATGTCTCCTTGTGAGAACTACGTGCGGACCCCTGTTCCTCTCGACAAGAGGGTGGCTATAGCTCTCTACAAATTAGCAAGTTGTGGAGAATATCGCATTGTGGCCAACCAATTCGGCGCGCACAAATCAACAGTAAAGAAGTTTTTCATCGTGCCTAAAGTAAAGAAGGATGTCATTGTGCCTAGCGCGCGCGTACCGGCCGACAGAGAAAGAGCAACGTCGGAGTGATGGGGAGAGGGGAAGCGGAGACCGCGACGGGCGGGAGAGGTCATGAGCCGTCAACTCAGCGCGACCGGTGCCCTTTCTGAGCGCGGCGAGTTCGGTGAACCTACCCCCTGTCTCCGGGTCGACGGGACTCGCCGCGACGACTCTCCGCCCCGACGCGTCCCCTTATACATGGGGAGGGCGAGTCCAGAAAAGCTGTTTATTTCGACTCAACGCGCCCTCGTCGGGTCAATGTAAACGGGCCTTTGGTGCTGTATTGGCTCAACGAAAACCAGGGTACCAAGAATACGTGGTTGCTTACGCGAGTCGAACCCTCAAGAAAGCCGAGTGTAATTATTCCGTCACGGGGAAAGAGTGCCTCGCAATTGTCTCGGCTTTGACGAAGTTCCGCTCATACCTTTATGGCTGCCCTTTCGAAGTCGTCATGGACCACCACGCTCTATGCTGGCTATCATCGCTCAAAGACCCGTCGGGGCGCCTTGGTCATTGGGCGCTTCGCCTACAGGAATACGACATTCGTGTTGTATACCGATCCAGCCGCAAGCACTCCGACGCTGATGTGCTATCCCGCTCGCCGCTACCGGCTGACCCAACCTCCTCGTCACCTTCTTCAGCTGTCATAACACCAATCGACTTCACAGACATGGCATCGGAACAACGCAAAGATGTGTGGATTTCCCAACTCCTCGCCTTTCTGACTGATCCGTTAGCTAATTTGGTCTCAAGAACTATCCGCCGTCAAGCCACACATTTCGCTATTCGAGACGATCTACTCTATCGGCGGAATTACACGTCTGAAGGTCGGAGGTGGCTGTTAGTGATACCTAACCACATGCGCTCGGAAATCTGTACTGCTTTCCGCAACGACCCGCAAAGCGCTCACGCTGGCGCTGTCAAAACGTACAACCGTCTACGTCAGCGGTATTACTGGCGCGGCATGTACACATTTGTCCGCAAGTACGTACGTGCTTGTACTGCATGCCAGCGATGTAAAGTCCTACCTCAACGCCCTGCCGGTACACTTCAGCCTCCGCCTTGTCCAGCGCGTCCGTTTGACCGCGTTGGTATCGACTTATACGGACCACTTCCCACGTCGTCTTCTGGAAATAGGTGGATAATTGTCGGCGTGGACCACCTCACGCGTTACGCGGAGACGGCAGCACTACCCGCAGCAACCGCGAGGGAAGTTGCGTTTTTCATCCTGCGCAACTTTGTTCTTCGCCATGGTGCTCCCCGCGAACTTTTGAGCGACCGGGGGCGTGTTTTCTTATCTGACGCCATTCAAGCGTTGCTCGCTCAGTGCAACATGGTTCATCGCATGACGACAGCATATCACCCGTAGACGAATGCCTCACAGAACAATTTAATCGCACTCTCGGTGATATGTTGACGATGTACACAGCTTCAGACCAGACCAATTGGGACACTGTCCTTCCATTCGTCACGTATGCGTATAACCGATACGCACGCGACAACAGGGTTCTCGCCTTTCTGTTGTACGGACGCGAACCATCGTGCACGCTGGACACTATCCTCCCATACACGCCCGACTTCTCTGAGTACACTGCAATTTCTTATGTTGCCAGGTACGCAGAAGATTGCAGACAATTGGCCCGTTCACTGACAACAAAAGACCAAGGCCACCAGAAGCTACGGGATGACACCGACCGACATCTCTCTACTTTCACGACTGGTGCTCTCGTTTGGCTCTGGATTCCACCGAGCACTCCTGGCTTTTCGCCGAAATTACTGGCACGATACCACGGGCCCTACCGCATTCTCGCCCGTACGTCACCAGTCAATTATGAGATTGAGCCTTTGACACAGTCTTATGACTTACGCCGTCGTGGCCAAGAAATTGTGCATGTGAGTCGCCTGAAGCCGTATTACGACCCTGATATAGTGACTACGCCTTAAGTCGCCAGGTTGGCTACGCTATTCACCGGGGGCCAATGTAGGGAACTATGCGAACGACGACGAAGCAGCATGAAACGGCAAGCCACAGCGTTGGTGCACGCGCGCGACCCGAGCTTGCGTTTTTTTTTTGTATTTTCGGCCTGTTGGCGTTCCTCGCTCTTCTGGCGTTCCTCGGCCTTCCAGTAGGTCTCTACGTAAATAAACTGCTTGACAATATATATATATATATATATATATATATATATATATATATATATATATATATATATATATATATATATATATATATATATATATATATATATATATATATATATATTGTAGTGAATAAGATGAGTGCCACTCAGAAAGGCACAGAAGGTATCACTCAGTCTGTGAAGAAGACGACGTTTGGTTGGCTGAGTACACAGGCTGATTCCGCCATTACCACTCTTGACTTGTCGTGACAGCTCTCCTGTTGTATGAAAGAGTGCCACTCTGAAACGCCTCATTTTAATTGGTGGAGCTGCTGCGTAAAGCATATTCGTGGAAAAACGAAACCGTACGTTGCCTCCAGTTGCTACGATGTCCGCGGACGACGATCAGCAGGCGACCGCCTCGGCTCCAACTACTGCAGCTCCATTTGTCTCGGCTCCTTTCGGCAACGCGATCCACCTACCTTCAGTAGAACCAATGACAAGGAAGTGGGAGACTGGCTCGACGAATACGACCGTGGGAGCAAGCGCAACAAGTGGGACGATGCGCACAAGCTTACCGTCGTCCAATTTTATTTGACCGACGTCACCAGTCTGTGGTATCGTAATCACGAGAGAGACCTTCCCACCTGGTCAGCCTTCCGAACGGCGTTTGCGGACTTGTTTGGCCATCCAGCGCTTCGCAAACTACGGGCCAAACAGCGCTTGCGAACTAGGGCTCAGCATAATGGTGAAAATTACACCACTTATATCGAAGATGTGGTCGACCTTTGCCGGCGTGTCAACTCGGCCTTGACAGAAGCCGAGAAGATCAAACACATCTTGAAAGGCGTGACTGACGACGCATTTCAGATGCATGTGCCAAGAGTCATCAAACGGTAGCGGAAGTGATCCAACTTTGTAAGAGCTATGACGAGCTCTGGAAACAGCGTGACACCACTCGTCGTGCCAGCACGCCATGTTCAACAATCTCCGCTCTAACGTCGGATGGCACTGCTGTAGGCCACACCACTTTGCTTCTCGAGATCAAGCAATTTGTACGAGAGGAGGTCACACGCCAGTTGTCCCTCGTGCCTTATACCTCCGAAGCTGCCCCATCTACTTTAGCGCCATCAATACAGCGAGTAGTCCAGGAGCAAGTGTCCGAGGCGCTACCAGCAGCTCCCGCACCAACTGTGGCTGCTCCACTGACCAATGCCAAAGCACTGAATGGAACCCAACGTCTGCCCGTTGCGAACGCCCGCGTTTCTTTGTCGTGAACGCCTACGTCCACGCGCCCCTTTGTCACACCGACTGAGCCTATGTACCAGGCAGCCCGTCTTTTCTCCCGACCACCACCACCACGCCTTCAGAACCCTTGGCGCACTCAAGAGAACCGCCCCATATGCTTCGCCTGTGGAATTGCGGGTCACGTGGCACGGTTTTGTCAACAGCGTGAGTTTTTCCTGTGTGCCGACGTCCGGCCCAACAACTATGATTTCCCACCATGACTTGAGCCTGCTGTATCTGGCGAGCCTGCCCCCATGGACACATTTTCACCTCACCGGAACTTCAACAGACACCGGTCGCCTTCACCTCAGCGCCGTTCTTTCTTTTTTCCCTATGCTACGTCGACCTCACCCTGTTCCTGAGGAAAACCAGGAGCCACAGTTCCGGGAGCAAGAACTGCGGATCTTTCGAACTCCACAAGACCTTGTTTGTTGCCGTCCAACGTCGTTGCTGTCTCCGTTGAAGGTATACCTGTTTTTTCATTGGTCGATACTGGCGCCGCAAAGTCTGTAATGACTGAAAAACTTTGTCGTTGACTAAAAAAAGTCACAATGCCTCTTCATAACTTAGTTTTGAGCACTGCGAGCGAGCAACGAATCCACCCTCTTGTTGCATGCACATGATTAATATGTGGGGTTTAACGTCCCAAAACTACCATATGATTATGAGAGACGTCGTAGTGGAGGGCTCCGAAAATTTCGACCACCTGGGGTTCTTTAACGTGCATCCAAATCTGAGCAGACGGGCCTACAACATTTCCGCCTCCATCGGAAATGCAGCAGCCGCAGCCGGGATTCCATTCCGCAACCTGCGGGTCAGCAGCCGAGTACCTTAGCCACATGTCCACTGCGGAGGGGCTGCTGCATGCACAGCACGCGTCGTTATTGCTGACAATATTTATGCGTCCAGTTTGTTGTGCTCTCGCAGTTTTCTCATGACATTACATTAAACTAGGACTTTCTCTGCACTCATCATACCGACAACGACTGTGCTCGTGCCGAAGTGGAGTTCTCGCCGTTCTGCGACGCTGCTTCGCTCGACTCGCCCCTTTCACTTGCTAAGTTTTCATTGCCACCAACACTTCAATACCCGCGTTCTCATCCGCCCTAGTTCCGCTTTCCTGTGACGTCTCTAATGGTTGTTCTGTTCTTTTTACGCCTTCTGAAACCGCTGTCTGACGCAAGTGCTTCCTGATCCCTTACGTCGTTCTGAACAGTCACGAAGGATTAAGTGCAATTTATGTTTCAAATCCGTTTCCCTCACCTTCCAATTTAATGTGCGGAGAGTGCATGGGCTTTGCCGATGACATTGATCCCTCGAGTGCACGTGTAGTTCCTGACCACTCGACTGCGCTACCTATTGACGCTGTTGATTGCTCTGCGTCACCCTCTTCCGCATCATTCACCGACGCAATTTTGCGCTGCATCGACACTAACCTTACAGCCCAGCAGCGCGTCGACATCATCGCCCTCTTCGAGCACTTCCACGCCACATTCGTTCACCAGCAACTGACTTTGGGCCGTGCTTCCACAGTATGTCACCAAATTGACACTGGCCTTCACGCTCCTTTACGTCAGTGTCCGTATCGGGTATCGGCATCTGAGCGTCGTATAATCGCGGAACAAGTTGACGACATGTTGAAGCGTGGTGTTATTGAGCTCTCTAATCCCGTGGGCCTCCCCAGTTGTTCTAGTCAAGAAAAAGAATGGCTTAATAAGATTCTCCGTCGACTACCGCCGGTTGAATAAGATCATGCGCAAAGATGTTTACCCGCTACCTCACATAGACGATGCCCTTGACTGCTTATAAGGCGCCGAGTTCTTCTCGTCACTAGATCTGCGCTCAGGTTATTGACAGGTTCCCATGGCTGAGGCTGATCGCCCCAAAACAGCTTTCGTTACCCCCAATGGCTTATACGAATTTAATGTCATGCCATTCGGGTTCTGCAAAATGCGCCTGCCACATTCGAGCGGATGATCGACATCCTCCGTGGCCTGAAGTGGCAGATATGTCTGAGTTAATTAGACGATGTCATAATATTTTCAAGCGACTTTTCAACGCATCTTCAGCGCCTCGAGACAGTGCTTACTTGCCTCAACTCCGCTGGTCTACAGCTCATTTTGAAGAAGTGCTGCTTCGGCGCTCGAAAACTCCTAATTTTGGGCCATGTTGTATCTAGAGACGGCATTCTTCCGGATCCGACGAAACTCCATGCCGTTGCAAAATTTCCTAAGCCAAATACCTTAAAAGAACTTCGCAGCTTCCTCGGTTTATGTTCATATTTTCGTCGTTTTATTCGCAACTTCACCTCCATCATATCGCCCTTGACTGACCTTCTTGCCGGCAACAGCGACCTTTCTAGTTGGTCGTCAGCTTGTGATGATACATTCGCCACACTCCGCCACCTTCTTACGTCACCTCTAATACTGCAACATTTTGATCCTTTTACCCCAACAGAAACACACACGGATGCTAGCGGAGTTGGTCTCGGTGCTGTGCTCACCCAGCGTAAACCTGCATTTGATGAGTACGTCGCCTCATACGCCAGATGTGCACTCACAAAAGCAGAAGCCAACTATTCAGTCACCGAAAACGTTTCGACCCTATCCTTACGGGCGCACATTCAGCGTGCTTACAGATCATCATGCATTATGTTGGCTCTCCTTGTTAAGGATTCCACTGGCCAGCTCGCCCGTTGGGCGCTTCGGCTATAAGAGTACGACATTCACGTCGTTTACCGATCTGCGCGAAAACATTCCGACGCAGACGCTTTGTCCCGATCACCTCTACGATGTAGTGACAAGTCACCGTCTTCACCTGCCCCCGACGTATTTGCACTTAGTGTCAGCGACATGCGACAGGAGCAACGAAAATATTCTTGGATCGCTTCACTTATCAACTTGTTGAGTCGAACTACCTCACAAAACATCCCTAGAGGTACGCGCCGTCAAATACAGCACTTCGTTGTCAGAGTTGGTTTGCTGTACAGACAGAATTATCTCTCCGGTGGACGCCAATAGCTCCTAGTTATTCCCAGACGTCTCCGCTCAGACATAGGCGCCTCCTTTCACGCCGACCCACAATGCGCCCTTGCTGGAGTGTTAAAAACTTACACCCGCCTGTCCCACCACTACTACTGGCGTGGAATGTATCGCTTCGTTCGTCGCTACGTACGTTCCTGTCTCGCTTGTCAGCGCCGGAAGAATCCCACTGCACATTCTCCAGCTCCACTACAACCCTTACCTTGTCCTGTCCAACCGTTTGACCATGTTGGTATCAATCTGTATGGACTTCTTACGATTACACCGGCTGGAAATCGTTGGGTAATCGTCGCTATCAATCGCCTTACGCACTACGCAGACACTTCACTACTCTCTGCTGCGTCAGCAAGGGACATCGGTCGTTTCATATTGCATCGGATCATTTTGCGTCACGGTGCACCACGTGAACTGCAGAGTAACCAAGGGCGTGTGTTTTTGTCGTACACCGTCGAATTGCTTCTCAAAGAATGCCAAGTCATTCATCGCACCATCACCGCATATCATTCTCAAACTAATGACATTACAGAACAATTTAGGCATACATAAAGAGATATGCTGTCAATGTATGTCGCAACCGATCACTCCAACTGGGACAGTATACTCCCTTTTGTAACATACGCGCATAATACTGCTGTCCAGACAACTATTTCTCTCCATACTTCCTCCTTTATGGTCGCGAGCCCTCTTGAACGCTGTACACCATCCTTCTTTACCACCCGGATGTTGCTGAGTCGACGACGATGTCACAAGCTGCTAAATACGCTGAAGAGTGTCGGCAGTTTGCTCGCTCCATCACAAGTGTTGAACAGCAACGCCAGAAACACCACCGCGACAGCCCGACACCTCCGGCTTCTTATGCATCGGATGACCTTGTCTGACTTCACATCTTTTCAACCAGCCCTGGTCTCTCAACAAAACTGATGTACAAGTCTAACGGCCCTTACCGTTTGGTTAAACAAACATCACCCATTAATTATATCGTGAAGCCGCTTGAGCAGCCCCATAATCAATGACGCCGTGGACGTGAGACCGTCCACATAGACCACCTAAAACCGTATTACGATCCCTCTATTGTCTCCTGCCCATGAATCGCAAGAATGGCTCTTTTTGCGGAGGGTAGGAAAATATAGCGAAGAAGATGACTGCCACTCAGAAAGGCAGAGGGTATACCACTCAGTCTGTGAAGAAGACGACGTTTGGTTGGCTGGGTACACAGGCTGATTCCGACATTACCACTTGACTTGTCGTAGCTTGACAGTGCAGCATATATATATATATATATATATATATATATATATATATATATATATATATACGTATACTAAAGAACAACGGTATTTACCTGTCACTATCCGCGTTTTAACAGGCAACTCTCACACGAAAGAGCTTATAAGAACCGCGCAGAACGTGCTGACATACCCAGAGGATCTGTTGTGACCTCGAGCTCTGGTGAGAGTCTTGGAATGGGCATGTCATCGCCTAGTTGGAAGTCACACTGGTCGTCTGTGAGACTCTCCTTGCTGGACGGAAGCATGTCAGAACACAAACATCTGTTCACCGTCAAGCGCCTATTCGTGATTATATGAGTCCGCTAGCAGTTATCTCTAAATAATGAGTGAAATATATGTATAGTGTGATGAAAGCCTCGCCCTCATGATTTAGAACTTATGACACACTGACAAGCTGCAAACACTTTTTTTGGCGCAGCCATACTGAATCTCTACATACTGCGCAATTTTAGATTCGAACCTGCGTAATTATTCAGCACCTTATTCAGCATATAAGTGATAAACACGTCACCGCACAGCTTCACAATATAGTGTGCAGTGTATGCAGGGACTTCTTTTTTTTTCACGAGGGACTGTTTTATAGTGTGAATTAAAGCATTAATTTGCCTCCCGCGTTTCACACGAGCGTTGCCCCGCCGTGGTGGTCTAGTGGCTATGGTACTCGGCTGCTGACCCGCAGGTCGCGGGTTCGAATCCCGGCTGCGGCGGCTGAATTTCCGATGGAGGCGGAAATGTTGTAGGCCCGTGTGCTCAGATTTGTGTGCACGTTAAAGAACCCCAGGTGGTCGAAATTTCCGGAGCCCTCCACTACGGCGTCTCTCATAATCATATAGTGGTTTTGGGACGTTAAACCCCACAAATCAATCACACGAGCGTTTATCACTTGACCATAACGTAATACCATCCTGTCTTCTACCAGTCCACGTTTCCAAGTAAATGTGCTACTTTTACTTTTCACCTCCCAACACATTCATTTTACATCTGAACAGGCCCGTAACCATTACTCTTCATTTCTTGTTGGGAGGGGGGAGGGGAAGACGGAAGGGTGGCACTTGCTTAAGACCTCAAGTATATGAGAAAAACACATATTTTTATATGCATGCGCTTGGAGGGGGAAGAGAGCGAGGGGGGGCGCAAAGCCCCATACATTAGCATACAAAGCAAAGTTACTGGTTTATAATACATTTATTAGATCACTCAATATATTACGCTCATTATAATACACCCGTAATACTAAATTACTGGGTTATAATACATTGATTAGATCAGTATTAGAATATGCTACTCCTGCTTGGTTTCCATCAACTAATTAATTAATTACCATTATAAACAGAATGCAAAGGAAAGCAATTAGATTCATTTTAATCACATTTATAAACTCGAAACGGTGCAGAGGATCGCGGTAAAATTCGTCTATGTTGCCTATCACAATCTTGATTCACCTTCACTACCTATGGCTACAGACAACATTCCACTCTTGAAACAGTGTAGAGCTATCGCCACACTCAATTAAGTTTTTTTTCCTGCTTCGAAATCGGCAGTTTTATATTGATCCTCGTGAATTTCTCACGCCGTCTTCTTCCAGGAAAACCAGACATAGTCACAATCATAATCTGACACCATACTTTGCACGTACTAACCTTTTCAGACACTACTTCTTTCCGCGAACTACTAGCGAGTGGAACACATTGCCTACATATGCTGTTCCTCAACATGGCATTCATGACCTCGCAAAATACATGCATCTCTTCGCTTAGACAATATTGGTTATACTACCATGATAGATAACGCCACCTCATGATTTCACTTTAATTTCAGTTGCGTTGCTTTAATTTTGTGCTTGAGACTATTGCTACAAATGTGTGCATTTTTTTTCAAGCAGTGTTTATTTATTTCATCCTACTTCGTAAGTACTTGTTTTTCAGTTTTAGCGTCAGAGAGCTACAAAACTTGCTGTATAACCTCTTCACTTTGTTCTCATTGTGTTCCCTATTTTTTCACCCCTCCTGCTTGTATTACGGACTGCAGTATGCACTAAATAAATAAATATCAACTCACACCCTCTCGAAAAGCTTTGATTAAATCGGCCGGATCACTCACAATTTACAACTGAATTACGCTCGCCCGATTGAAGTTGCTTGATAAATAATTCTTAAGAAGGTCGTGTTAACAGTTCTAAATACATCTTTATTGCTGACACAAGAATACCCAGATTAAACGATTCATACACGCTAAACGAATATCGCTTTTATACTAACTCTTTTAAATACTCTTTCTTGCCACTAGCCATAAGGCAGGGGAACAGCTTGCCTTCCACTATTACCAATACCTATTCAGTAATCACCTTATGAGGACAACTTGAAAAGTACACACATGATACACAAACATAAAACTACAAATATTTTGCACAATTCCTTATCGATGTACCTTACCCTTAGTACGTCTACCATTACCCACATGCCATTGAGTATACCATTGCAATGTATACCTTATGGTACTTTTTTTGTAAAGCTTACCTAAGTACGTGTGAGTTCAATTGTATAACCTAATCTTAATTATATGGGTAATTATATTGGTGTGGCAGCTACTAGTTTTGTATTAAGCTTTTTTTCGTCAACCGCTGATTGGCTACAAGTGTTCAAGCGAGTTCAGTCCCTGCTGAGGCAAGCAATGCGGTGCTGTAGAAGCCAGCATTACTTTCTGCTTACCCAAATATATCCAGCATGACACCATTTCTATTGCTAAGCTACTCATTGACTCTACATTTACATCTTCAGGGACACGCTGTCAAAGCGTCCCACAAAAGCATTTATTCGCGTTATGAGTTTTCCTGCAAGCATATTCCATGAAAATATATCGTCTAAACAGAGGCCTGCTCACACAGTTTTTTTTTGTTGTTGTTGTTCAGAATGTCTTGTAAATGCCTCTCTTGTGCTTGTGTTTTCCTCTAGCCAGAGCTTTCACTCAGTTTAAGGCACACCAATTTTTGATATTTTGCGCTTCGACCTTTTTTTCACTCTGAAAGAAACCACATCTTGTTACATTGTTTAAGAAAACAATCTACGACACCGATTGACAAAAGAATCGCAGCATTTTCAAGGAGTGAATGATGATGAGTGCGGCGAAGCGATCATCCGTGAGGACGGTCGGATGAACGGAAGCACGGACGAACACATGGACAGACGGACAGATGGATGGACGGACTAAAGCACGGATGGATAGACGGATGGACGCACATATGGAGGGATGAGCGCTTCACGCCACTCATCATCATTCACTCGGCAGATATGCTGTGAAAAAATTGGCCCTGTATCTGCATGTTTCACAGCAAATGACGTCGAAAGACGATAGTCCTGCGTGGGGAGAGAGCGAACAAAACGTTTATTTGATGTTCTGCGCGAGAAAATTGATGAATTGTATTCTTGAAGCACTGCGTTAGTCTCAATCCGTGTAGGGAAGGCGAACGAGCACATCGAGGCACGTTAGACACGAGTACTATCTCGCAGTTATCTTGAAAAACAAAGGAAGGCGTAGGCGCCCATGGAGAAAGATGCGTGCCTGTCTCGGAGGCGATAAGGTGTAAACTGCAAAGCGACAGCAGGTGCCACCCCAATGTCGTCTTAGCAAAGCGTTGGAAACACTTGCTTTTTTGAGCATCGCGTTGCACTGTCAGCACGACGTGCTTAGAATTACTTATGAGTGCCTTAGAAATACTTATGTGTGCCTTCTCTAGTATAAAGACACACATAGAAAATATCAACACGTGTTGTTATGGTGCCTCAGATATGCGCAAGAATTGCTTTTTAATTGAAAATCACAGAAGTATGAAGGCTGAAACTTGAGCAATGTTGGTAGGTGCTGCGGATCAAGTTGGCCGTTTGGGGTATCTTTTGGTGCTGTGTAGGGTATTGTGACGGTGGACATACAGATAGACAGGCAGACAGAACAATCAAAATATTGGCGTCGAAGGTCCCCATGAAAGACTATCGTCTCTTAAACACAGACGCCATCAAGGTATATTATTCCCAAGAATGGATGGATGGATGGATGAATAGATGGATATTTGTATTTTTGATACTTGATATTTGATATTTGGATTTGGATATGGATATATGATATTTGAATGGATATTTGATATTTGTATTTTTCACTATCTCTAGCATGACTTCCTGTATCTTATGCTCACTCCCTTCGTTACTATTAAAAAATCTTGATTGCCAATTTCTCCCTACTGAACTTCTAAGTAAACCAATCTCCCTGATTACCGAAGATGTCTACCAATCCCTAGAGGTCTTCATTGTTGTCGGCTATTAAACTATCTGTATACATCAATGTTGGTAATGACTGTTCAATGTGTTTACAACATAAAGAAAAAAGGATGGATGGATGGATGGATGGATGGATGGATGGATGGATGGATGGATGGATGGATGGATGGATGGATGGGTGGGTGGGTGGGTGGGTGGGTGGGTGGATGGATGGATGGATTGATGGATGGATGGTTTGATGAATGGGTGAATTGATTGATTGATTGATTGATTGATTGATTGATTGATTGATATTATTTGTGGGGTTTAACGTCCCAAAACCAACATATGATTATGAGAGACGCCGTAGTGGAGAGCTTCGGAAATTTCGACCACCTGGGGTTCTTTAACGTTCACCCAAATACGAGCACACGTGCTTACAACATTTCCGCCTTCATCGGAAATGCAGCCGCCGAAGCCAGGATTCGAATCCATGGATAGATGGATGGATAGATTAATGAATGGATGGATCGATTGAAGGATGGATGGATGGATGGATGGATGGATGGATGGATGGATGGATGGATGGATGGATGGATGGATGGATGGATGGATGGATGGATGGATGGATGGATGGATGGATGGATGGATGGATGGATGGATGGATGGACGGACGGACGTACGGACGGACATATTCAAGCAATGTTATCTATTGGGCAACTCATGAACTACAGGTGGCTACATAATACTTCTACGACTACAGAGGATGGAGTGACCCACGGCCTTAGAAGCTATGCCCCAAAAAATGCTTTCAAAACTTTTGTATAACATATCGTTGCAGTGTCAAGACGGTGTCACTTCGTGTGCTCCCGCCTGGCATTTAGCGCAATTCAAATAAAAAGGGCAGCAATTACTATCGCCTAATTTTATTAAGCTGTAGTGTACTTCACCGCAAACAAAATGTATACTGCGAATTCACGCACAAACATAAGTACGTTCAACAGATTGAAATATGTTTCGTTTACACAAAATATAAGTTTCGGTTTCATGGAGGTCTACCAGTAATTGTAAAAACGAACACACAACTCCCGCACAGAACCGAAAAGGCTTAAGTTTTGTCACAGCATGAATCTGAATGTATAAAGATTCTTAAAGCATTAAAAATCAAGCTAAATCATCTTTAAAAAAATTTAAGGGGAGGCAACACAGCAAAAAAACAGACAGGGCACAAAGCGTACGGGGACGGCCCCGCCGTGGTGGTCTAGTGAATAAGATACTCGGCTGCTGACTCGCAGGTTGCGGGATCGTATCCCGGCTGTAGCACCTGCATTTTCGATGGAGGCGAAAGTACAGCCGCCGCTGCCAGGATTCAATATTTCTGCAGCCACCACTTCGGCAATTTCGACCCCTCCAAGTGGTTGAAATTTCAGGAGCCTTCCACTACAGCGCCTCTCATAATCATATGGTGTTTTTGGACGTTAAACCCCACATATTAATTAAGCATATGGAGATGAAGTGAAGAAACGGACTAACAGATATGGCGGTCAACTTCCAACTAATAAATCACAAGAACTACGCCAACTTATAAAGGCTGTCAAACAATCTCATATCAAGAATAAGCACATGGAAGCACAATCAAATTATTCTCAGTGATTAAAACAGTGTCGGAGCATGTGCCGGAATCTATACTCAGCCAAACTAAAAAAAAACCAGACTCTGTATTAGTAGCTCATGATAATTTGCTAGTGTTCTCATGCGCCTATTCCTGATGAATTCATCTTATGCACACTAAAATCAAAAGGTGTGTTTGGGGTGTCCCGCAATGATAACCATCATCTGCCTTGCGTGCCCTTCTTTGCGTTATCGCACGCGCCCTACAATTGCAGGTGGCGGACGGCCTGCACGCCACTGTTGTTGATTGATTTGTGGGGTTTAACGTCCCAAAACCACCATTTGATTATGAGAGACGCCGTAGTGGAGCACGCCACTGTTGTGACATGCATTCTTGACAGGAAAGAGACCAGCGCGTTTAAAAAGAGAAATCATCATCATTACATCAGCCTGACTGCACCCACTGCAAGACAAAGGCCTCTCCCATGATCCGCCATTCTACACGATCTTGTGCTTTCAGCTCCCACTTTATACCTGCAAACTTCAATCTCATCGGCCCACCTAACTTTCCGTCTCCCCCTCGCGCATTTGTCTTCTCTGGAAATCCAGTCTGATACCTTTAATGACCAGCGGTTATCCTGCCTATACGTGCTACAAGTCCAGCCCGTGTCCGTTTCTTTTTCTTAATTTCAATATATGGTATCCTTAACTCCGGTTTGTTCCCTGACACACTTTGCTCTCTGCTTGTCTCTTAAGGTTACACCTATCATTTTCTTTTCCATCGCTTGCTGCGTCATCTTCAATTTAAGCTAAACCCTCTTCATAAGCCTACAGGTTTATGGTCCGTAGGTAAGTACTGGCAAGGTGCCACTGTCATATACCTTGCTCTTGAGGGCTAGTGGTAGATTACCATTCATTATTTGAGCATGCTTACCGAATGTGATCCACCCCATCATTATTCTTCTAGCTACTTCACTCTAGTGGTTCGGCTCCACGGTTACTATACCTGTCCTAAGTAGACATATTCCCTTAATTCCAGCGTCACTCCACCTATCGCAACGCACTGTTTTCTGCCATATAGACTGTTGCACATTAGTTTTGTGCATATTAATTTTCAGGCCTAGTTTCCTGCTTTTCGGGTGTAAGGCAGGAAGACACGATCTCTCCAACGCTATGCACCACGTTTTTACAGGAGCTTTTCCGGGCCCTACATTTGCAAAAGCTAGGAATAAGAGTTAATGCATGAAAAGTATACTAATAAGGCATACCTTATTAACCTGCGATTCGCGGATGACACCGATTTGATGAATAACTCAGCGAAGGAATAACATCTCATCATTACAGACACGAAAAAAGGAAATGCACGCGACCACAATTATTTTTGTTGTGGAACCAAGCCACCCGAAGTATACCTTTTAAAAAACGGTACATGTCCCTGTTATTCTGTCACATGTGTGTGCCGTTCATTTTACCCCATGCGCTATTTTAGTCTCTTTTGGAAAACAAGATTAATTTGACGTGTTTTTATGTCCATTATTCACGATAAGACCAAATGGCAGACTTTCTTTCACTATCCTTACACAGCCAGCAAGATAGGCGATAAAGGAATAAATTGGCTGACAATCCTGCAGGCCACGACCTGCATGCACTGGTCACGGTGGCTTATTGTTACTATGTAGTAAATATCCCAAATGCCAGGGGGGGGGGGGGGTGGGGGTGGCTTGCGGCACTCCGAGCTAGACTTTAGGTTGGCGTCCCCAACGCATTCTTCATCGCTGTCACATCCCTCCTCGCGATGCAAGTCGTTGTCGGTGCATGAGTCCATCTTGACTCGGTGCTCGAACGGCAGCAGGAATCGGCGAACACCTGCACAGGCTGTCACGTGGCACTTTTACTATTCAGCACGCGGTCTATAAAGCACACCCGTAGTGACACAAGTCGAAGACGTCTAAATGGGGTGTCTAACTACATGACTTACGACGGTCCAAGCTACTTATATATCGCGCTGTTGCCTCGGGGACAGTAGTGTCATGGAGGACTTCAAAGCGTTTGATTTCTATGTAATGCGAGTTACGTCTAGCTTGCTGCCTACGAATCGTCAGAATCGCCACCGCGAGCTGAAGATATTCCGCCATGCTGCGTTGCCACTTGTCCATGTGTTAATCTCTATCCTACTAAGATTCACCGTGCTGTCAGACAAACCCAGTTTTCTAACTCAGTAACATTACAACCGCGTTTACCCACACAACAGCGCACAATTTACAGCGAAAGCTGTTATGACATCTCAACTCGGGTCTCGCGCAGCGTCGTAATTGTCCGCCACCGCCACCGCCGGTGTGCGTAATCACATCGCGTGAAGTTTGAAAAAAAAAAAAGCCACAGCTTTGCCACAAAGGCGTAGCAATGAAAGCGATAGCAACGAATTGGAAGGTCACGCGTATTTTTCATTTATTTATTTATTTGTAAAACCCTCAGGGTACATTTGTACATAAAAGAAGGGAGTTGCCAAAATACAGATGAACAACAAAATAACTACAGGATTATGTAAACACATTTAACATGAAGATAAATATAATGATGAATTTTTGCATGCAAGGTGTACACTTCATTTTAAAAAAAAGCAGATCCAAACGTACCCTGCGTTTCTCCCACACAAAGGACGCACAAAACGCATTCACAGGTACAGATTATAACTTGATTAAGCGCCTTAGTTGTTAATTCGCTGTGTCTGAAAAGCGTGCCCTTTTGGCAAACGGAGGCTGTGCAACGATTGCAGAGAACTTTGTGTGCCCGGTACCTTCAGCAGAATTGTTCCGACAAAACTCTAAGGCTAGCCAAGACGTACGATTCTCTCCACTGCAAGATAAGGGCGCGTGATTGAGCGTACACCTTCTTATTTTCTACGCGAGCCTAATTACGCATGAGAGATGAGAGCCGCCGTGCGCTCACTGCGCCATCTTACTGATAATGCTGAAAACACGATATTTTTCCTCTGAGATGCCAGCCAACAGCGCTAAGTGGTAGATATGAATAGCTTGCAGTTTGAACGTTGCATGATGTATACCTCTGGGTGGCTCATAATAAACAATTAATTCTTGGTGGCACAGTGGTTAACGCCTCGCATTCACGACACGGAGGTCCCACGTTTGATTCCGCGCGCCGGAGTCTATTTTCTGGCATTTTTTTTTTCTTTCTTGCGTTTTCATGTATAAAGGATGACCCACGTAACTTAAGCCAGAGTTTTAAAATATGCCGCAACACGTATTCATGACGCGACCAAATACATGTTGTTCACCGTTCCATGGAGTTGGATTATTTTTTGTGTTCTCAAATATTGTTTATTGAGTATGTTTAAGTACCTAACTTTTCAAGAAATCAAGATTGATAAAAAGTTTCAATGAGAAAGTTGTAGAACAGTTAGCAAAACGTTCGAATATACAGTTTCGTTTCGAACTTTATATCTGTTAGTTATTAGTGTTTTTCTGCTAATTACAAATGCCCCCGAAGTACAAAAAATACCACGTGACAAATCTGCACGTGCGCCAATGCGCGCAATGATTCTAGTGCTCCCTAACGTTCCGCGTACGAACGATCATAGCATTTGCCCCATTGTGCTGCCTCAGTAGCGCCGCAACAATGGTAGCGCCTTTACGATGAACACGCTTTGCTATCGACCGTAAAAAGGATAATCGCTGTGACTGCTTATCGCCGTCATGAACCAGTGCGACGAAAGCGTGTCGTTGACACGCTCGGTTCTTCTGATGACATCAGACGGATCGTCTACAAATATTCACTAGTAATTGATCTAACTGCACTAAAGAAAGAACCTTCCGAACATGAAGAGACGCATTAAAATGCTGCTTGTTCGTTTCTGTTTGATTCATGGAAAAAAGAACCGTCAAACGTTTTTATGGGGAATGGTGCGAGTGATTAAAAAATTCGATTGTCGTGTGGTTACACAGGACAGGTGGTGCCGTCTAGCAGGGCCCAGTTGAAACAAAAAAACGTCTGCAATTTCACAGCCAATGGCGGTAAATTGATCAATGGCCGTTGTTGCTGCTGTGGCTCCCTTATTTTTTGGCCTGCTGCTACTAGCGCAGTAAAGCCGGGCAACGCTGTTCACGGCACCAGTGACGTGAGTAGGTCCGGTGGGTCCGCTTCTTAAGGCGGGTACTTTGAAGTGCGCTAACCTAATGCGGATCGCTACAACGTGATTTTATTTCATAATAGGCCCTTCCTTGGCACAAAAGTAACGCTACGAAGTTTCTGGACCACTATTTGAACAATCAACGTCGACTTCATAATTGCATTTAGTGTCCCTTTAAACTTCAGCAGTTAATATTTTCCCGACCAACCGTGATGGGTTCATGAGACAGCTGAGGCGTAAGTTCAAGGCTCAAGATGAACATAGCGAATGTGGCTAAGGTGGAACCATCCATGTCGTAAGAAGCGACAAACTTACTCAATCGCAGTAAAATATAGCATCTAAAGCTATCATACGGCGCAATTTCAAAAGCAACTGCACAGTCAAGCCCATGGCGAAAATACTCGCCAGTTATGAAAAGTCACCTGTGATCCTCAAACCGTCACGTTCGTCGACGTGCTGCCCATCCAACCAGTTTGTGGCGACTGTGATAAAGTACAGTGGCACCTACTCGACAGCGCTTCGGTGCGGGGCTCGTTTGTGGTTCCGGTGGAGAGAGTGGTAAAGAGGATGAAAGCGGATCGCACATTTATACGGATTGTCGGGTGGTCGTTCGGGCCTTCGCCTCAGGTTCGATCTCGGCGGAAGACGGCCCCCCCTTAGTCACTTGGTTCTCTGCCCATATGGGGCCTATGGTCTCCCCGTCGTTAATAACGACAACAAGCTGGCCACGCCCGCGTGCGCGAACGTAACCATCGCGCCGGGAGAGTGGTGCTCGCGGGTGCGTAGGCGGGGCTCCACAAGGACTCGTTCCACAAGGACTAACTTCTGAATTCATTATGTGTTAATTATATGCTTTCTAGTGCTTCAGGGGGAGAAGTATTGCGGAAATCTATTAGTATTTTAATAGACGTCAACCACTGGTGTGAAACGCTGTCAACGACCAACGTTTCAACGTGACAACGCGTCTTTGAAGACGTCAAGTACACTTGTCGAAACGCCGACACCTTATTATTTTCGAGGGATTTTCTACAACCTCCATTCACTGCCGTCTCAATCACCCAAGTCAAGTGGCACGTAGCGTTGCATCCGAAGGTTCCAAGAACGGTTAACGCAAACAAGCAAACACACAAAAGTCCATCACCTACCAGCAGGTAGCTGTGAGCCCCTCTCGTCAATACTCAAACTTAGCTCGAGTAAGGCTACGACCGGGCAAGCTGCTCCCGTACGTGACAGGAAATCGAGGAGTGCACTTACGAAGCAGAGATCCAAGACAACGCTGCTGACTGACAGTCTTCTGCGGAAAGTACACGCGCCTATGACACGCGAGCTGCACGAGCACCACTGCGGATCACGCTCCTTTTGCCTCTCTATTTCCCCTGTCGTTGGGCCCGATACCTGCAAAAGAAGGCTACTAAAACAAATTGAATTAGCAAAGTTGGTTTTACTCACACCAGTTTAGCAATTCTGTAGTCGGTGCAATTTCTGTACACTGAAACTCCGCAATGCTGATGATGGCGGCTGTAATTTTTGCATTTTCAAGAACCTATAGTTAAGATGCTGATAATGAACCGCATTTATGATGCGAATCCACGAACGTGATAGTTGGAGCATCGAGAGGCACCAGTTAGCTTGCGAAATACTTATTTGAATTGTAGAAACGAGAGGGAAAGAGAGAAAAAACATTTAATATATAAAGGCTTGTGAAACGAAAAATAAAAAAAGTGAGAGACCCCAAGCCAGGAACAGTACTCAAGTGCGTGATTTAAGTGTAACAAGACTGCGAAACGGGTTAATGTTAACCTTCACAGGGCCCCACAGAAATATTTATGCTTAGGCACAGCAGGTTTAAGGGGCTGTTTACGGATAATTTAATTGAAGAAAACGAAGTTGGTTCATCATTAAAAGAAATTAGTGAAAGTGGAACGACACGTTGCCGTGTATGTCTGGAAGTAAGATCTTCACTGCAAACGTGTCTTCTTCTTCAGACGCATCTGTTGTCCGAAAGCAACTTTTTTGAAAGCAACAGACTTTCAAGCGGCGTTGGATCCAGAAGAGGGGGGAAGAGGGGCAATCACCCTTTCCCCGAAAGACCCTCTCTCTTTCTTCCGTGCTTGTCGTCCCCCTCTTATTACTATTGAGGCCATATGAGTGGCACCACTGAAAGCATAAGCTTGCGCATGGAGGGGGGGGGGGGGCAGAAGTGACCATAGGGAGCACAAAGCCAACCCAATACATTGACAATATAGGGAAGGGGGCGAGAGAAAGCGCGAAGACGTCTGCATAAATTGACATGACAGGGAGGGCGGCGCTGCGACGAACCTTCCCCCCCCCCCTTTAAAGGGGAACCCTGCACACGCTTATGACTGTGAGCCCAATTTAACGGTATTTATGTTATGATAAGGTTCGTGTGCTATTGAAAACAAAAAGTCAGGACCCCCCTGTATCCACACCTGCTTTCGAGCCAGTTATAGGCCAACCATGATGGGTACAGACGTCAGACACAGTAGTTTTGCCGACACGTAGCGCCACTTGTTGGCGCAGTTTTGGGTAGTGCAAACGGGCACTATTTGCTGCGCAACCAGGAGCAACTAGCGCGTGTGAAACAACGATTGACCTACATATTACGTGCCTTTCCGTATAAAACACTAAGAGATACGAATTTCTCTCCGCTATATCTGGACGCGTCACCAAAGTGCCATGAAGTATTGGCTGGTTAACTCACCAAAACAACAGCGAAAACAAGAGCAGACGTAACAGCACCGCGCTATACGAAGAAAGATCTCAGCCAACGCTGATGTTGCATTGCCACGGACGTAAAGGACATCAGTTTTACCGATTTACGTATTATAGCTTTCGCGAAGCCGAGAACGGCGAGACCACACTCTTAGAAAAACGTAGTAGTATTTGCTAACTTTGAGATAGTAATGGTTTGTCACATATGTTACAACGCAGGTCGAAAGCGCAGTTAGTAATGGTGAGGGCTGTAACAATTACTATCTTTGCTGTTACTCCCAGCATTTAGTAACTGTTAGCACCCATGGGTAGTAACTTTTAATGGTTTCAACAAAATAGTAGTAACCGTTATCAACCTGTTCATTCATTTTGGCATATTATTTCTTCATTGTTAATATTAGTCAATTTATGCTTTCATTACTACACAGCTTAGGGTAATGTAGCGTGGTGTGCCATTATCGTAAAGAATACTTAGACCAAACACGTTTAGTCATTTTTACGCATACAGCATGAAGTAAGCGTGGGGTATATATATATAACGCCTACTTTGCAGGTGCATGTCTGGCGCAGAGGAGCACTTGTGTTTCAGAATGAATTATAACAAATGTGAACCTATAGCAATATATTCTACTACCTGGTTAGGTGTATTCTGGAACGTAGCACAAGACTTTTAAGCAGCCTTATTTATAAAAATTATATGTCATATCTATTTATTATCAAAGAGCCACAAAAAGGCGGTATGTACAGTGGCCGAAACAAGGTACCGAACTTATTCTCGGTGCATTTCAGTGCTTCATAGGGCTAGTATATCAGCGGTGAAAAAATATTATTAATTCTTGGGGTTTGACGCGCCAAAGCAATGACAATATTTGGAGACACGCCGCAGTGGATTAATTATGCCCGTCCTCGGGGCTAATTGTGACCGTCTGGTTATTTTCGTTTACCAGTCTTGTTCATTTGCTGTAATTTACTAGGTTTGTCGTGATTGTCTATTACAACGCGTGAAGCATTTGCTTTTGGCTCGTTAATTTGTGCTTCTCTGATTGGACAATATCAGAATGACGTTTACATATCTCGATTGTGTAATTTAAAACAAAATGTATTTTTTTTATCTATGGATATCTTTTGCGTCCTGATTCCGCAGTGTCATGCAGACACTGCGGAATCAGGGCGTAAATGAAGTATATATAAACATTCTGGAAGAAATCTACACAGGATCAACTGCTACCATAGTGTTTCATAAAAAAAGCAACAGAATACCAATCAAGAAGGGTGTAAGGCAGGGGAACACAATCTCCCCAATGCTACTTACCGCGTGCTTACAGGAGGTTTTCAGAAGCCCAGAATGGGAACAGTTAGGGATAAGAGTTAATGGAGAGTACCTTAGTAACCTGCTCTTCGCCGATGACATTGCTTTGCTAAGTAACTCAGGAGGCAACTCATGATTACGGAGTTAGACAAGGAGAGCAGAAAGGTGGGTCTTAAAATTAATCTGTAGAAAACGAAAGTAATGTACAACAACCTCGGAAAAGAGCAGCGCTTCGAGCTAGGTAATAGTTCACTTCTAGTTGTAAAAGACTATGTCTACTTAGGGCACGTAATAACCGCACAGCCTAACCACGAGATTGAAGTAACTAGAAGAATAATCTTGTGGTGGAGCACATTTGGAGAGCCCTCTCAAATTATGACAGGTAGATTGCCACCATCCCTCAAGAGGAAGGTATATAACAGCTGTATCTTGCCGGTACTTAGCTATGGAGCAGAAACCTGGAGACTTACAAAGAGGGTTCAGCTTAAATTGAGGACGACGCAGCGAGCAATGGAAAAAAAATGGTAGGTGTAACCTTAAGAGACAAGAAGATAGCAGAGTGGATTAGGCGACAAACGGGGGTTAAGGCTATCATAGTTGAAATAAAGAAGAAGAAATGGACATGGGCCGGGCATGTAGTGCGCAGACAGGATAAGCGCTAGTCATTAAGGGTAAAAAACTGGATTCGCAGAGAAGGGAAGTGGGTTCGGGGGAGACAGAAGGTTAGGTGGGCCGATGAGATTGAAGTTTGCAGGTATAAAATGGCAGGAGCAAGCACAGGACCGGGTTAACTGGCGGAACATGGGAGAGGCCTTTGCCCTGCATTGGGCGTAGTCAAGCTGATGATGATAATATTTTACGTCATTTTTTATGATATGGCGAGATGATGTCTGTCAATAAATATCAGAATCAAAACCACACACCATTTTGGATTAGATAGTCAACAGCCTGGTAGCAAAAAGGTAGTAACGGGGCAAGAAAGGTAGCAAAGGCTAAAGTACTACCTATTTCATTCCAGTTACTAACTGTTCACTAACGTAGGTAGAAAACAGGTCGCACAAAGCTAGTAACGGTTGCAGCTAGTAACTGTTTACTAACATAGGTAGCAAACAGGTAGCAAAATGGTAGTGATGGCTCAAAAAAGGTAGTAAACACTGCATTTACTACCCGTAACCTTGTAGTTGCTACCTTTTTACCAACTTTTTTTCAAGAGTGCAATGGATACGGGCCGTTGCGAATGCCTTGAGTACCCGAATTACGTTCTCCACCGCCGGTACATGAGAAGGTGCGATAATATAAGACTATTGTTATTGTTTTGAGTACCGTGCTATAAACATCGCACACGCCGTGCACGACCACCGCAAATATGAAGTGGTCGCCACCACACAGCTTCGCGCACGTAGGCTGTAAGATCCGGCTTTAAAATTAGTGAATGCTAACACCTATACGTCATGCAGGTAAATCGCAAAATGTTGGTCGTGACTGTTATCAGGTTTTTCTTGTCGTTGGTCTTTGCGATTGCCTGAGGCATCTCGGAGGACTCGGTTCTGCATACGTCGTACACCGAGAAAGGCCTCGGCGCGGTGGTCTAGTGGCTAAGGGACTCTGCTGCTGACCCGCAGGTCGCGGGTTCAAATCCCGGCTGCAGCGGCTGCATTTCCGATGGAGGCGTAAATGTCGTAGGCCCGTGTGCTCAGATTTGGGTGCACGTTAAAGAACCCCAGGTGGTCGAAATTTCCGGAGCCCTCCACTATGGCGTCTCTCATAATCATATGGTGGTTTTGGGACGTTAAACCACACATATCAATCAATCGTACACCGAGAAAGTGGGAACCCATGTATCCCTATTTGTAACATATACGAACTGACAACAACCATGAGTAGAACATTCTAGGATGCGTAATAAAACAGTAAGCGAGAAATGGATGTATAACGCAACTACAAAGGCGAAAATCGCCATGACCATCTGATAAACCGAGTATCGTGAGATACCTTGCTCGCGTAGGTAGTTCTTCACTTTGGCATCATGCATGGGCCAACATTTAAGCACTTAAGCCCTACAGAACGCACGTAGGAATGCTCGCCTCGAACTCGATGTCATGTGATGCTTGGTTGTACTCAAATTGCTAGTCCCAGCACGCCAAAATATTTGAAACATCTCTTTTGCATTGCACCCGCACTTCGCTTTGATGAGCTTCCCACTTTTCTGGAGCGAGGTTTGATTGACGGAAGAAGCTTGAAAGGTCCTTGATTTTCAGGAAATATCGCCTCAACACCAACAAAAGAGGATCGTCTATATAGGAACGTTCGCTTGTGGACGGCTCTCTTTGCACTACCCAGTTATGACTAGCGCGGCGATGAGAGCGCTGGTATCGGTGCTTTTCGCAGCGCCGCATGAGCAGAGCCTGAAGCCTATGGCTACTGCACAAGACGGATGAACTGTCACGGCATGTGTGTGCTCCCTACTTTTCTACCTCTCTCTTTCTTTGTCCTATCTCTCTCTTCACCCACTTTCTTTACTTTTTCTACTTTCAAACTCCCACATCTCTTTTCCCTTACAGGGCAGCATACTGGTTATTTCAAAATGGTTGACATATCTTTGCATTTCCTGTTCTTTCTGTTCCGTTATTCTCCGTTCCCCAACCGGAGCTGAAAGACTTCTAAAAGTCATCATCATCATCATCAGCCTGACAATGCCCATTGTAGGACAAAGGCCTCTCCCATAATCCGCCAATCAACCCAGTCTTGTGGTTTCCGTTGCCACGTTGTACCCACAAACTTTTTAATCTCATCGGCCTCGTTAACTTTTTGTGTCCCTTTTATGCGTTTGCCTTTTCTGGGAATCAAGTCAGTTACCCTTAATGACCAGCGGTTATCCTGCCTACGCCCCGCCGCGGTGGTCTAGTGGCTAAGGTACTCGGCTGCTGACCCGCAGGTCGCGGGTTCGATTCCCGGCTGCGGCGGCTGCATTTCCGATGGAGGCGGAAATGTTGTAGGCCCGTGTACTCAGATTTGGGTGCACGTTAAAGAACCCCAGGTGGTCAAAATTTCCGGAGCCCTCCACTACGGCGTCTCTCATAATCAAATGGTGGTTTTGGGACGTTAAACCCCACAATCAATCAATCCTGCCTACGTGCTACGTGTCTGGCCCATGTCCGTTTTTTTTTATTTAAACCATGATATCCTTAACCCCGGTTTCTACCCTGATCCACAATGATCTCTTCTTGTCTCTTAAGGTTGCACCTATCATTTTTCATTCCATCGCTCGCTAAGCTTAACCCTTTTTATAAGCCTCCAGGTTTATGTTCCGTAGGTAAGCACTGACAAGATGCAGCTGTTAAATACCGTCCTCTTCAGCGTTAGTGGCAAATTACCATTCATGATTTGAGAATGCTTGCCGAATGTGATTCATCCCATCCTTATTCTTCTAGTTATCTCAACCTCATGGTTCGCCTCTGCGGTTACTACCTGTCCTAAGTATACATATTTCTTTACCACTTTCATCATCCCTCCATATATCGCGAAGTCCTGTTCTCTGCCGAGACGGTTGCTCATTAGTTAAGTTTTGGGTATATTAATTTTCAGACCTACTTTTCAGCTTCCCGTGTCCAGTACAGTAATCATGAGCTGTAATTCGTCCCCTGAGTTACTCATCAAGGCAATGTCATCAGCGAATCGCAGGTTGCTAAGGTACTCTATAATAACTCTTATCCCTAACTATTCCCAGTCTAGGGTCCTGAATACCTCCTGTTAACATGCGGTGAATAGCATTGGAGAGATTGTGTCTCCATGTCTTATACCTTTTTTTATCGGGATTCTGTGACTTTCTTTATGCAGAATAATGGTGGCTGTGGATCCTCTGTATATTTATTTCAGTATGTTAATGTAGGGTTCTTCGAAGTTGTAATTCCTTAATGCCTGCATAACTGCTGATGTCTCGACTGAGTCAAACGTCTTCTCGTAATCTATGAAAGCTATGTATAGTGGTTGGTTGTATTCAGCGCATTTCTATATTTCTTGATTGATAGTATGATTATGAACTATTGTGTATAGCCAGTATGAAATCCTGCTAGGTCATTTGTTTAGGTGAACTATAATATCGCCTTAATTCTATTAGTGATCTTTTTGTAAAAAGTTTGTAGAAAACGGACAGTAAGTTGATTATCCCGTAATTTTTCAAGTACTTGACGTCTCCTTTCTTATGAATTAAGATTCTGTTGGCGTTTTTTCAAGATTCTGTACCCTTCCTGTCAAGAGAAACTTCGTATATAAGGTGGCTAATGATTCTAACACAATTTGTCCGCCATCTTTCGGGAGGTGCGTTGTTACCTTATTCTCACCAGCGGCTTTGCCTTTTTGCATTCTTTCTAGAGCTTGCCTTACTTCCTCTGTCGTCACTGGTAGGATGTCGAGTTCCTCCGGTCTATTGTTGTTTCTCACAATATTGTCCTGCTTCTTTTGACTTCTGTAGAGCTCTCTGTAGAACTTCTCCGCCATCTCCACTATCCTATTCATATTGATTATGACATTGCTTTCCCTGTTCCTCAATGCATACATCCGGTTTTCGCCTATGCACAAGTCACCCTTCGCGATTTCAGGCTTCTGCCGCTTTTTACAGCCTGCTCAATTTTTTCCGTGTTATCCTGATGTCCGCTACCTTGCGCCTATTAACTTCGAAAGCTCAACCAGCTCTATTTTGTCGGTTGCGTTTGACTTTTTCATCGTTTGTCGTCTCTTAAGAAGATTTTTTTCGTTTTCTGAGATAGTTTGCCAGTTTCCTCTCTGGTGACTGTACCTCCAACTTCAATTGCGCACTCATTTATGATACTAGTAAAATTATCATTCATTGTGTCAACGCTAACGTAGGTTATCTCGTTTAGTGCCTCAAATCTATTCTGAAGCAAAACTCTGAATTCCTGTATTTTCCCTCTCACCGCCAGTTCATCTTGCGTATCAGCTTATGCCTTTGCTTTTTTTTAAATCTTGGTGAATACGAGGTCTCACCATTTTACGGTTGCTATATCTGCTCTTGCCAACTACTTCTACATTCTGTACAATGTCTGGGTGTGCACACAGAATGACGTCTAATTTTAGTTTGCCATTAGGGCTTCACCACTTCCACTTATGGTCAGGTCGTTTTCTGAAAAAGTTATACAAGATGTGTAAATCATTACATTCTGCGAACCTTATCAACAACTCCCCTCTGGTATTTCTAGAGCCAATGTCATATTCCCCCACTGCATGGTCTCGGGCCTGTTTCTTACCTATTTTCGTCCATCTGATTAGTATACTCAGTCTTTACTTTCTTAATTGCTTACTATGCGTCTTCATAGAAGGGTTAAATTGAATTATCATCATGACTTGATGTAGGCGCGCAGGCCTGTACCGCCCACATCTCGTACATTTTTCTAAACTTATTTATGATACTTGCCACCCTCACACTGATGCTATAGTATTCCTCTAGGTTGCCAGCGATATTCTTGTGTATAAGAAACCCCACTCCTAGTTTCTTTCTGGTAACTAATCCACTGTGGCATAAGACGTGTCCATTATTCAGCACTGTATAAGCTTCACGTGTCCTCCTAACTTCGCTGAGCCTTATTACATCCCATTTAACACCTATTCCTTTGATAGCACAGCTAGACTAGCGTCACTAAATAGCGTTTAATGTAGCCAAATTCAGATTCCAATGGCTTCCTGTCAGGACCCAGGGATTCTTAGCACCTTCCGCTGCGTCAAAGGTCTCGCCGCCGCTTTGGACAGAGTCTTCGCAGCCGCTGGATACTGAGGGCCAAGACTTATTTGCTGCGTTCGTGGGAGGTCGGGGCCAGGTACAGCACCAGGCTGGCCAATCCTGCTGCAGTGAGGGAGGGCATTACCGGCAGCTGGTCGCCATGCAGTTGAGGCCGCACCCCAGACCACTTTTTGTTCTTTTTTAACAATTTTCTTCTGACACATCTTAAGTGAATATACGACTGAGAATGGATCGACATCTCCATTCGAACAGAATTTTGTCATAGCACGCCAGGCTGCTGCGCTAGCTCTAAGTAGGGGGTTCTGTTGCACTTTTTTAGCAATAGAATACCATCTGACCGCCTATCAACTCCCATTTTCATCTGACTCGTAGCACGCCTCGCCTTCTTTTTTTAACTGTTTGAAAATCTATTTTCCTTCAAAAAAATCACCCTGCATGGTTTAGAACTTCTGACTTTGCGAGCTTAGACCGTATCAGTGCCTTAATTGGACGACCCTCCTTCTCACGCGTCTGTTCTCTGCTAACTTCTTCTTGCCTCGCTCAATATTGACATTGTTCACAATCCTATCCACTGACGAGTTGCGCGCACCTGTTTTGCAACAAATCGGCTACTTCCGTGTTATTTTTACGTTAAACGTATACGTCACGAGCGGTTGGAGTGCATGAAAATTAAACGCGAAAAGTTTCTAACTGCTAAAAAATGGGCAGGCGCTGCCTTTAAGGCTACATCCTATTTTGCTGAAGTGTTGGGGTAATAATAAAAAAATCTCGTAAATAGATACGGAAATAGACAGCATCCCTCAGATGGGAGTCAGCTATACGTATTAGTAATTACATCTACGGTTAGCCTAATAACGTAAAATAGTGAATAAAAAGGTAAGGAGCTAATTATTTCTAGTCCTAGAAAGCGGCTAAAAGCAAAAAACTTCGTACAAAAGCAATGTCGTGCTCGCATCACCCACCACAAAGCATCAACTTGAATTGCAAGACTCCAACGGCTCTCGGCACTCACTCTTGCACACAATCATGTGTCCACGTGACACGTTCAGCTCACACATGCTTCTGGCTATTTTCCTACGTTTGGTGAACGTAACTGGTTCTGGTGGGCGCTAATTCTTCAGAATAAATGTTTTTTAAGGGCCTGTTCGTTTAGACAGTGTACAATTATATTAGGTGCCAGAGGTAATGTAGCGTAGGACCTTAATAAAATATTATTACAAATAATATTAGCGTAATTATGCCACGTTAAACAGGTGCATGACAAAAAGCTAGCAACAGTGAACAAAAGAACCATTGCACAATTAAGCGTTCGCAAACTTACGCAGTAAAAAGGTCACCAAAAAAAATAAATGCCCAAGAAAGTTAGCGACAGCTTCTTTTACTAACTCTACGCTTGTGGTTTCAAGCTCTATGCCATTTTTTTTTTCCTTTTTTTAGAATGAAACTTAAGGTACAGTAATTCAGCCGTGAACAGACATGGATTTGCTCGAATGCAGTTCCTAACGAACTCTTCAATATGCAAGAGTGTGGGCCGCATCCGTAAACCTACGTTGCGGATGAATTTAAAAAAAAATGAGCTAGAATTTCACGCAACGGGCTGCAAGAACACTTTCACGTATATTCGAGCCTAGCGCGCGTTATGTAATACAAAGCGACATACTGCAACACGCAAAACCTCGATTATCAATATATGTTTACAGAAGCGTGCCAACGCGGATACATACACCGAAACACGTAGTACCCCTGCAAGCAAAAGACGTCTGATGGTAGTCGTAAAATTTAATAATTCTTAAGTTGAAATTGGAACGTACCGCTTGTGAAACTGTTTTAGACACGTTAACTTAATATCTCACAATGAATAAGCGTGCTAAAACAATGAACACAAGTTAACAACACGTCCCAGCTTGCGCGCCTTAGGCACGATCAACGCTTACAGCCAACCAACCCCGTCTTCGTGCAACAATTATTAAACCAAAATTTACTACAGGCGGGGGCCCCTTCTCACACCACCGACGTCTGTTGTGGGCGCCACACACCTCAGTTTAACTCCTCCGCCGAATTCAAGCTCTATATGCATACTATGCTTCACACTCCAGACAAAAGGAAAAAAGTATCTTGCGCTTAACTGTGCACAACTTTGCCTATATCCTAATGATATGTGCGTCAGTAGTCTTTAATGCGAATGAGTATTAGCAACGTAAGACCAGTTTCATTCAGGCTATTAAGCCAAATACATGGGTTGATCCAGAAGGTCCTGAGATCGTGCAATCCTATACAACTCGGATCTATCCACGCACAACACTTTAAAGGCTATTCAGACTGTACTTTCATGTTCGACAACGAGGCGATCTATGACATCTGCAGCCGCAGCCTCGACATTGAGAGGCCCACCTATGGACGAATCTAAGCAGGCTCATCGTCCAGTCAGTCTCCTCCATCACTGCCTCTCCTTGGTTCGACGGCGTCCTGAATGTCAACCTGACGTATAGTTCCAGACCAACTTGGTGTCATACCCTCGCATTCACTTCCGCCTCGTGAGTTATGCTCCGGCGATTTTTGCAGAAAAGGCATACCGCGAGCAGCTTACGGTCTCGAGATCACGAAAGCCTGCTTCATGCCCGCCCACCAGATTGCCAAGCGCGATCCTCGCGGCGGAAAGTACATGGCCTGCTGTTTTTTGTACCATTGGAACGTTGTGCCAAAGGATGTAAACGAAGTGATGGCGACTATCAAGACAATGCGCACAATCAAGTTTGTGGACTAGCCCCCACTGGATTTCAGGTGCGTTTGCTGCTGCTGTATTGTGGCTCGTGTAATTAGAAAGACTGGGAAGTTATTAAGGGGCTAAACGTCAATGATAACTAATAATAATGGCAAGGGACCCGAGAGATGTCACTTGGGATTCTAGGCATCGAACTAACGGAAACGTTGGGAGAGTAGTGAAAATTGTAGTGAAAACTGAGAATGAGGACAAATAAAAGCCTTACTTGCTCCCTTTTCTTTTTTTTCTCTTCTCAGGTCGAGCTCATGTTATTTTTCGTTAAGGACTAGAATGAAACATCTGATGGAGCCAGAGATTAAATTGGGCCTGTTCAAAATCTTCAGGGTGTCCGAGAAGACATAATAATGCCATTTCACCTTTTCAACACAATATGTCCAAAACATGAAACTACACTTGTCTTCTCAGACGTAAAACGATAACGATGCCCTGAATAGATAAACTGAGATGAATGATATAAGAACACGACACGAACGAAAACCTTGTGCTCTAAGAAATCCATATATATATATATATATATATATATATATATATATATATATATATATATATATATATATATATATATATATATATATATATATATATATATATATATATATATATATATATATATATATATATCAGTGGTTAGAGCATCGAACGCGTAATTCGAAGGTCGTAGGTTCGATTCCTGCTTACAGTTGGTAATTTTTTCATCCACTTTTCTTTCTTCTTATTTACATTCCATTAATGTTACTAACTTCCCCTGTACATTCCTTGGCATTACTGTCTGTTATATCTCATTATTATTGTGTTAAAAACATGGAAAAACGAGCCCTTAGGTATACACTTCTTTCCCTTATTTCATTGAACGAGGGTCTCGTACTGGCAGACTTGGTGTGTTTAGGTTGTATAAGAGGGACAATTAATCAGCTGCCCGCTCATAATAAGTTCACGTGCTACGTGACGCCAAACATGCGCATAAGAGTGTTTTCACACTCGTTGTTTGGCTTATAGATGGCGCTGACTGTCGCTCCTACTTCTAAATTCACAGATAAACCCAAAAAAGTGGATGGAGAGAGGGCCGCTGTAATAGCTCAGTGGTTAGAGCATCGAACGCGTAATTCGAAGGTCGTAGGTTCGATTCCTGCTTACAGTTGGTACTTTTTTCATCCACTTTTCTTTCTTCTTATTTACATTCCATTAATGTTACTAACTTCCCCTGTACATTCCTTGGCATTACTGTCTGTTATATCTCATTATTATTGTGTTAAAAACACGGAAAAACGAGCCCTTAGGTATACACTTCTTTCCCTTATTTCATTGAACGAGGGTCTCGTACTGGCAGACTTGGTGTGTTTAGGTTGTATAAGAGGGACAATTAATCAGCTGCCCGCTCATAATAAGTTCACGTGCTACGTGACGCCAAACATGCGCATAAGAGTGTTTTCACACTCGTTGTTTGGCTTATAGATGGCGCTGACTGTCGCTCCTACTTCTAAATTCACAGATAAACCCAAAAAAGTGGATGGAGAGAGGGCCGCTGTAATAGCTCAGTGGTTAGAGCATCGAACGCGTAATTCGAAGGTCGTAGGTTCGATTCCTGCTTACAGTTGGTAATTTTTTCATCCACTTTTCTTTCTTCTTATTTACATTCCATTAATGTTACTAACTTCCCCTGTACATTCCTTGGCATTACTGTCTGTTATATCTCATTATTATTGTGGTAAAAACACGGAAAAACGAGCCGTTAGGTATACACTTCTTTCCCTTATTTCATTGAACGAGGGTCTCGTACTGGCAGACTTGGTGTGTTTAGGTTGTATAAGAGGGACAATTAATCAGCTGCCCGCTCATAATAAGTTCACGTGCTACGTGACGCCAAACATGCGCATAAGAGTGTTTTCACACTCGTTGTTTGGCTTATAGATGGCGCTGACTGTCGCTCCTACTTCTAAATTCACAGATAAACCCAAAAAAGTGGATGGACAGAGGGCCGCTGTAATAGCTCAGTGGTTAGAGCATCGAACGCGTAATTCGAAGGTCGTAGGTTCGATTCCTGCTTACAGTTGGTACTTTTTTCATCCACTTTTCTTTCTTCTTATTTACATTCCATTAATGTTACTAACTTCCCCTGTACATTCCTTGGCATTACTGTCTGTTATATCTCATTATTATTGTGTTAAAAACACGGAAAAACGAGCCCTTAGGTATACACTTCTTTCCCTTATTTCATTGAACGAGGGTCTCGTACTGGCAGACTTGGTGTGTTTAGGTTGTATAAGAGGGACAATTAATCAGCTGCCCGCTCATAATAAGTTCACGTGCTACGTGACGCCAAACATGCGCATAAGAGTGTTTTCACACTCGTTGTTTGGCTTATAGATGGCGCTGACTGTCGCTCCTACTTCTAAATTCACAGATAAACCCAAAAAAGTGGATGGAGAGAGGGCCGCTGTAATAGCTCAGTGGTTAGAGCATCGAACGCGTAATTCGAAGGTCGTAGGTTCGATTCCTGCTTACAGTTGGTAATTTTTTCATCCACTTTTCTTTCTTCTTATTTACATTCCATTAATGTTACTAACTTCCCCTGTACATTCCTTGGCATTACTGTCTGTTATATCTCATTATTATTGTGGTAAAAACACGGAAAAACGAGCCGTTAGGTATACACTTCTTTCCCTTATTTCATTGAACGAGGGTCTCGTACTGGCAGACTTGGTGTGTTTAGGTTGTATAAGAGGGACAATTAATCAGCTGCCCGCTCATAATAAGTTCACGTGCTACGTGACGCCAAACATGCGCATAAGAGTGTTTTCACACTCGTTGTTTGGCTTATAGATGGCGCTGACTGTCGCTCCTACTTCTAAATTCACAGATAAACCCAAAAAAGTGGATGGACAGAGGGCCGCTGTAATAGCTCAGTGGTTAGAGCATCGAACGCGTAATTCGAAGGTCGTAGGTTCGATTCCTGCTTACAGTTGGTAATTTTTTCATCCACTTTTCTTTCTTCTTATTTACATTCCATTAATGTTACTAACTTCCCCTGTACATTCCTTGGCATTACTGTCTGTTATATCTCATTATTATTGTGTTAAAAACACGGAAAAACGAGCCCTTAGGTATACACTTCTTTCCCTTATTTCATTTATATATATATATATATATATATATATATATATATATATATATATATATATTTTAGAGAAGCCGCCGAACACTTCAAATTTCTCCAGTGGGTCTACCCAAAAAGGACGCCGCTCACGCTGACAGTCCGTGCTTGGTCGTTACTGTCGCCATTGTGTATACTCGCTGTGTGCCTGCTAATAAACGCCATAACAAATTGGTGGAGAGTGCTACGATCCCCTTCGATGCCCTTGCAACTTTGCTCACGTACCCTGCTACTACCATGTCCCACGACGCCTCTCAGCAAACGCCTCCTCCCATGCCACCCCCTTGTCCCGGTGTCCCCAGGATCCGAGATCCACCCATCTTCACGGGCGCCGATGGCACTGACGTGGAGGACTGGCTCGCCATTTACGAGCGCGTGAGCGTCCCCAACAAATGGGACGAGGACGGCAAGTTGACAAACTTGGTGTTCTACCTTGCGGGCGTTGCAGGCTTGTGGTACAACAACCACGCGTCCGATTTCGCAACCTGGTCCACTTTCAAGACCGCTATCACCAACGTTTTTGGCCGCCCTGCCGTTCGTAAGCTGCAAGCCGAACAGCGCTTACGCGAACGCGCTCAGCAGGCCGGTGAATCATTCACCAGTTACATAGAAGATGTCCTGGACCTGTGCGAGAAATCCAACGACAGCATGTCCGAATCAGACAAGATCCGGAACGTCATGAAGGGCATTGACGATGATGCCTTCATGATGCTGCATGCCAAACACTCACGCACAGTAGCTAAGGTCATCACGCTGTGCCAGAGCTACGAGGAGCTCAGCCGGCAGCGTTCGATGTCCCGTCGCTCCACACCACGAGATGCAGGGCTTGCAGGCTTGGAGGCGAGCTGTGATCAGGTGACACTGCTGGCAGACCTCAAGTCCTTCATACGTGAGGAAATCGCGCGGCAGTTGATAACGCACAAGTCCTGGACGTACCTGATGACTCGCGTTGTCCCAATTCGCGTACCGTCAGTACTGTTTCCACTTATGATTCATCATCTCCTGATATATTTGGCCCCTACATTGATGACAATCTTACGTCGGTACAGCGTTCCCAGCTTCTGGATCTGCTGCGAGAATATCATTCTTCTTTCGATGTCGGGCGAAGTTCTCTCGGTCGCGCGTCCGCTGTTACACATCGTATCGGCACTGGTGCTCATCCACCATTACGGCAACGTCCCTACCGCGTGTCGCCTGCTGAACGTCGAAAAGTTAACGAGCAGGTTGATGATATGCTCAGACGCGACGTTTTTTGGCCCTCGGACAGTCCATGGGCGTCTCCTGTTGTTCTTGTTGCGAAGAAAGATGGTTCGTTGCGGTTCTGTGTGGACTACAGACGGCTCAATAAGATCACTCGCAAGGATGTTTACCCACTGCCGCGCATCCATGACGCTATTGACAGCCTTCACGGAGCCGAATTTTTTCTTCTCTCGATCTGCGCTCGGGGTACTGGCAAGTACCCATGGCTGATGACGCTCGACCGAAGACTGCGTTCATCACACCCGACGGCTTGTACGAATTCAACGTCATGCCGTTTGGTCTATGTAATGCACCTGCGACCTTTAAGCGCATGATGGACACCGTTCTGCGCAACTTGAAATGGCACACGTGCTTGTGTTACCTCGACGACGTTGTTGTGTTCGCCCCAAATTTTTCCACGCATCTCCAACGTCTGAAAGAAGTTTTCGCACGTGTGAGCAATACCGGCTTGCAACTAAATCTGAAGAAGTGCAGCTTTGCAGCACGGCAACTCACCATCCTATGGTACGTCGTGTCTAAGGATGGCATTCTTCCTATTCCAGCCAAGCTTCAAGCCATGGCTGAATTCCCCAAACCTGCGTCCGTCAAAGAACTGCGTAGTTTTGTGGGCCTGTGCTCAAACTTCCGACGCTTCATACGAAACTTTGCTAAGATTATATCACCGCTGACGAAGCTCCTTGGAAGTAAGGGGCCCCTCAATTCATGGTCGTCTGAGTGCGACGACGCGTTCGCGAAGCTCCGCAATTTGCTGACGTCTCCTCCAATTCTACGCCACTACGACCCTACGGCCCCGACAGAGGTGCACACAGACGCCAGCGGTGTAGGCCCCGGCGCTGTCCTGGCGCAGCGCAAACCCGGATTCCCTGAATATGTCGTAGCATATGCAAGCCGTACGCTCACGAGAGCCGAGACAAACTTCACCGTCACGGAGAAAGAGTGCCTGGCGATCGTCTGGGCCCTTACAAAGTTTCGACCTTATTTGTATGGTCGCCCACTCGATGTCGTCACCGACCATCATGCACTATGCTGGCTTTCATCATTGAAGGATCCCTCAGGCCGTCTCGTCAATTGGGCTCTTCGCTTACAAGACTACGACATCCGCGTGCTGTACCGCAACGGACGCCAGCATGCTGACGCCGACGCCCTCTCGCGCTCCCCTCTGCCTGAAGGTGAGGTGCTCTGCTTAGTAACCTCGGCTGCTGTTTCTGCCATTGATGTTGACATCATCGCTACCGAACAGCGAAAGGATAATTGGATCGGCCCGCTCATCGACTTGCTCTCTGATCCACCCGCAACGCCATCCACGCGTGCCTTGCGTCGTCAAGCTCGCCATTTCGCCATCCGTGATGGCCTTCTACACCGACGCAATTACGACGCTGATGGCCGGCAGTGGTTACTCGTGATACCCCGCAGTCTGCGGTCAAAGATATGTGAATCCTTCCATTCTGATCCGCAATGCGCGCACTCTGGGGTATTCAAAACCTACCATCGCATTTGACAACGCTACTTCTGGCGCGGGATGTACCGCTACGTGCAGCAGTTCGTTCGCTCTTGCCTCGCTTGCCAACGCCGCAAACCGTCAGCACACATGTCGCCAGTCTGCAACCGTTACTTTGCCCTGAGCGTCCGTTTGGGCGCATAGGTATCAATTTGTATTGCCGCAGAGACTGCCTTCTACCAGGAGAACCAGCGCGACGCTATGCAAGCGTCTACAACTACCAGGAGAACCAGCGAGACGCTATGCAAGCGTCTACAACGTAGCGCACCTGCGCGCGCTGTAGCAACGCGAGTCATTACTCCTCGTGCTTGGGCTCGCGACGGTGGCCTGATCGACGGGTTGTGAAAAAAGGTGTTCGAGAGAGACGCTAGTGTGGAACGCTTTAGCGGACTCAGTTATTTACCTATTTTTCTGGGCACAAGTTCGCCCTTTAATAAAGCTATTGTTTGTGTCACCCTCTTGCAATACGTGACATTCTGGTGGAGGTGCGGGGTATGATTGGAAGTCCCTCAGGCGCAAGAGAGCGGAGCCCCGACCCTCAACGACTGGAACCTGGCGAATTGACTCCTGTACACCAGCGTTCGAGCCGTCGTCTTCGAGGAGACCCGCCTGAATTCGGACCGCTCACCACTGCTCCAGCAACGCAAGCAGCTTTTACAAACGACCCCACAACGATGGCCACCGCAGGTTCTACATCCGAGCTCATCGTGTCACCACCGTGCCTGCCTGAGCCCTTCCACGGTGACTCGCACGAAGATGTAGAAGACTGGCTGGAACATTTCGAGCGAGTCGCAAGGACCAATGCCTGGGATGAGACAAGGAAACTTGGACGCGTGTACTTTGCGTTGCAGGATTCAGCGAAGGTGTGGTTCGAAAATCACGAAGCGGTGATAACAACATGGGAAGATTTTCGACAACACTTGCTCGCTGCGTATGCCAGCACCGACCGCCGAGAGAAGGCAGAGAACGCTCTCCAGTCCAGGAGTCAACGCACGAATGAGAGTGTCAGCATGTATGTCGAAGACATGTGCCGGCTCTTCAAACGCGCTGATCCGAACATGACGGAAGAGAAGAAACTGCGCCACCTAATGCGTGGAGTCAAGCAGGACTTGTTTGCTGGGTTAGTTCGCAATCCACCACGCACGGTTGCCGAGTTCCGCACCGAAGCAACAACCATAGAGAAGGCGCTACAGCAGCGTGCCCGTCATTACAACCGAGACGCCAGTAGCGCACCAGTGGACGTCCTATCGGCAGGCCAAAGTAACAACAGTGAAACGCTAAGGGAACTGGTGCGATCCATTGTAAGGGAAGAGATTCAGAAGTTGATGCAGCCACAAGTGATGCCAACAGTCTCGACCCTCGCCGCCGTCATTCGTGACGAAGTCCGGCACGCCATCCTTCAGCCGGAACCTGAGCCGCAACCTGTTCGACTGGAACAACCACTGCAGACACGTCGCATGCCAACGTACGCGGACGCTCTACGCCAGCCTGCCGTGCACAATGCTTCTTTCGTAGCCCCCAGTACACGCCCGTCGGCTTCGCATGGCTCGCCCTTTCTCGGAGAGCTGAGACCACGAAAAAGCGACGTGTGGCGCACACCCGACTGGACGCCGCTTTGCTTTCATTGCGGAGAGGCTGGACATCTTTACAGAACGTGCCCATACCGGAGGGCCGGCCTGCGGGGGTTTTCTGTGAACGCACCATGCCCGCGTAATGGTGAAAGACCCATGGAGATAGAAGATTACCTGTCAAGGCAGCAACTCCCATCTGCTAGTTTTCAGCACCAGCCAAGGTCACCGGCGCCGAAACGTTACCGATCACCGAGCCCCCGGCGTCCAAGTTCCCCATTCTCAGGTCCACCAAGACGTTCAACGAGCCCGCGGCAGGAAAACTAAGTCCAGCGACCTGTGGAGGCAAGGCCGCTGTTGTTCGACAAGGCGAAGATCCTCCGTCAAGACCCGAGGGTAGCAGCGACAGGCAGAAAAGAACGGCTAAGATAAGTAAGGAATCAATTTCTTCGGACTTGCGCGTTACGGTGGACGAGCGGGAATTGAGCGTTTTAGTCGATACCGGTGCGGATTATTCAGTCGTCAGCTACGCGTTCGCGAGGGATCTCAAGAAAGTTTTGACGCCGTGGAGTGGTCCACAAATAAGAACGGCTGGGGACCACAGGATAACACCAGTGGGAAGATGTACCGCGAGAATAGGAATTCAGGGTGCTACTTACGTGGCTGAGTTTATTGTGCTTCCGGAATGCTCAAGGGACGTAATTCTCGGGATGGATTTCTTGCTAGCGAACGGTGCCATAATCAACCTACAAAATTCTAGCGTTTCCTTCTCGACGAAGCTGGCCATAGACGAGAAGGAGGTAGAGAGCACTGCATTGCGGGTTATCGACGAAGACATAACCGTGCCACCGCGATGCAGCGTGCTGGTTGGCGTCAGAAATGACACATTTGCCGATTCCGAAGGCATAGCGGATAGCAACGTCGAGCTGCTACTAAAGAAAGGTATTTGTGTAGCCCGGGGCATCATTCAATTACGTGATGGGTGCGCCAGTGTGTTGCTCACAAACTTCGGAAATGCAATACAGCATGTTGCAAAAGACACTGCCATTGCCTTTCTGCACAGCTTTACTGCAGCGACAGATTTGTGTGGCCTCACGTCAGCACCACCTGCTTCGGGAAGTACGGATGATGTCGGAGCTGCGGTTTCAATAAATAGAAGTCTATCATCAGGCGAAAGGCAAATCATACAGGACCTCATAAGAGACTTCTCAGAGTGTTTCTCCACCTCGTCAAAAGTACGTCGCACGCAGATCGTTAAACACCGAATAATAACTGACGAGCAAACAAGACCTGTTCATCAAAACCCGTACAGAGTTTCACCCAAAGAACGAGAGGTCATAAAGGGTCAAGTGCAAGAGATGCTGGAGGATGATGTCATCCAACCATCCAACAGTCCGTGGGCATCGCCAGTAGTGCTTGTGAGGAAAAAGGACAACACGTTGAGATTCTGCGTTGACTACCGGAAACTGAACAGCGTGACCAAGCGCGACGTATACCCCTTGCCACGTATCGATGATACATTAGATCGCCTACGGCATGCCAGATATTTCTCGTCATTAGATTTAAAAAGCGGGTATTGGCAAATTGAAGTGGATGAAAGAGACCGCGAAAAGACGGCTTTCGTAACTCCGGACGGCTTGTACGAATTTAAAGCACTCCCATTCGGCCTTTGTTGTGCGCCGGCGACATTCCAGCGCATGATGGACAGTGTTCTATCGGGTCTCAAATGGCAGTCATGTTTAGTATACTTGGACGATGTTGTGGTATTTTCTGCAACCTTTGAACAGCATATAGAACGACTACGTTCAGTGCTTCACGCCATCCAGTCGGCCGGCTTGACTATTAAACCGGAAAAGTGTCAGTTTGGATATGAAAAGCTTCGTTTTCTCGGTCATGTGATCAGCGCTGAAGGTGTTGGCCCGGATCCGGACAAAACTGCGGCCGTTGCGCGATTCCCCAAGCCGAGAGACAAGAAGGAGGTGCGTCGATTTCTGGGCTTGTGCGCTTACTACAGACGATTTATAGAAAATTTCTCGAAAATTGCTGAACCTCTGACCAGACTCACAAAAGAGGAAGAATCATTCGTTTGGCATAAGGAACAAGAGAGAGCTTTCGAGGAACTAAAGAACCGTTTACAAGCCCCACCGATCCTCGCACATTTTGATGAAACTGCGGACACGGAAGTCCATACAGACGCAAGTAATCTTGGTCTCGGCGCGGTATTAGCTCAATGGCAAAATGGAGAAGAGAAAGTCATAGCCTATGCCAGTCGCACCCTGTCAAAAGCTGAAAAGAACTATTCTGCAACGGAAAAAGAGTGCTTGGCAGTTATATGGGCGATTAGCAAGTTCAGGCCATATCTCTACGGCAGGCCGTTCCGCGCCGTCAGCGACCACCATTCACTTTGCTGGCTGGCGAGCTTAAAAGACCCGTCGGGACGACTTGCGAGATGGAGCCTCAGGCTCCAAGAATACGATATTACAGTTGTATATAGGTCGGGAAGAAAACACAGCGATGCTGATTGCTTATCACGCTCGCCACTGGACTCTACCTCTTCGGAAGAGGACGACTTTCCGTTCCTTTGTGTTGTGAAGGCTTCAGATATCGCCGAGCAGCAACGATCCGACACAGAACTGCTCCCATTGATAAAATTCCTCGAAGGGCACGACTCCCAAGTTCCACGTGTATTTAGGAGAACATTATCGTCGTTCTGCCTCCGTGATAATGTACTCTACAAAAGGAACTTCAGAAGCAACAAAGAAAAGTTCTTACTCGTTGTGCCGCAAGTCATGAGACGTGAAATATTACAAGCTTGCCATGATGAACCGTGCTCGGGTCACTTAGGTGTCAGCCGGACATTCGCCAGAATTCATCTGAAATATTACTGGCCCAAGCTGTTAGCATCGGTACAGCATTATGTGAAGACATGCCGCGAATGTCAAAGGCGCAAAACACCACCTCTGAAAACTGCCGGCCTGCTCCAGCCCATAGACCCACCTGAGACTCCTTTTCAGCAAATTGGAATGGATCTTCTCGGGCCGTTTCCAATGTCATCCTCAGGAAAGAGGTGGATTATTGTCGCAACCGACTATTTAACGCGGTACGCAGAAACTGGCTGCCTGGAACGAGGAACGGCTGCGGAAGTTGCCAAGTTCTTCGTTCACAACATAGTTCTGCGACATGGCGCCCCGATGGTAGTTATCACCGATCGCGGAACAGCATTCACATCGGACTTGATGCAGTGCCTGATGAATATGACTAATACCACTCATAGAAAAAGTACTGCGTATCATCCCCAAACGAACGGGTTGACGGAACGCCTAAACCGCACCATAGCGGATATGTTGTCGATGTACGTGGACATAGAGCATAAGACGTGGGACGAAATCCTACCTTATGCAACGTTCGCCTACAATACGGCAGTACAGGAGACCACCCGCATTCCTCCATTTGAGCTGGTCTATGGCCGTATGGTGACTACAACACTCGACGCTATGCTCCCTGTCGATAACGACAATTATGAGCCATCTGACGTTGAAGAATTCCTACAAAGAGCTGAAGAAGCGCGCCAACTAGCGCGACATCGAATACGTCAACAACAATGTAGGGACGCGAGCTACTACAACCTGCGCCGCAGAGAAGTCAAGTATCAGCCAGGCGATCAAGTGTGGGTGTGGACACCAATACGCCACCGTGGGCTGTCAGAGAAACTTCTTCGACGCTACTTTGGTCCATATAAGGTCATCCGCCAACTCAGTGACATAACTTATGAAGTTATTCCTGAAGGACAAGAGCGCTCAAGACGTCAAAACCATGCAGAGGTCGTACATGTAGCCCGCATGAAGCCCTACTTCGAGAGATGCTGAAGCATTCCCCCTTGCGTACTTCCCCCAACCGCGCATCGGGACGATGCGTATTTCGGAGGGGGAGTAATGCCGCAGAGACTGCCTTCTACCAGGAGAACCAGCGCGACGCTATGCAAGCGTCTACAACTACCAGGAGAACCAGCGAGACGCTATGCAAGCGTCTACAACGTAGCGCACCTGCGCGCGCTGTAGCAACGCGAGTCATTACTCCTCGTGCTTGGGCTCGCGACGGTGGCCTGATCGACGGGTTGTGAAAAAAGGTGTTCGAGAGAGACGCTAGTGTGGAACGCTTTAGCGGACTCAGTTATTTACCTATTTTTCTGGGCACAAGTTCGCCCTTTAATAAAGCTATTGTTTGTGTCACCCTCTTGCAATACGTGACAGTATGGACCACTTCCTCTGACGTCGGCTGGTAACCGCTGGGCCATCGTCGCCGTAGATCATTTAACGCGATACGCCGAAACCGCCGCTATCCCTGCGGCTACTGCGCATGATGTTGCGTCCTTCCTACTGCATCGATTCATACTGCGCCACGGTCCACCTCAGGAGCTTCTCAGCGATCGAGGCCATGTCTTCTTGTCAGAAGTCGTCGAAGCCATTCTCACGGAGTGCCATTCTGTCCACCGCAAAACAACTGCTTACCACCCGCAGACGAATGGTCTGACCGAACGCTTTAACCGCACCCTCGGCGACATGCTTTCGATGTACGTCGCCGCCAACCACACGAATTGGGATACCATACTGCCCTTCGTCACCTACGCCTACAACACCGCCCCTCAGAGCATGACTGGTTTTTCACCTTTCTACTTGCTTTACGGAAGGCACCCGTCACACACCATCGACACGATATTCCCGTACACGCCGGATCCATCTGAGTGTGCACCTATTTCCGAGACAGCCAGGCTTGCTGAAGAGTGTCGCGAGCTGCCCAAGACATTTACGACGCATGAGCAAGAGCAGCAGAAGAGTATTCGTGATGGCTCCGCCACTTCTGAACCCACGTTCCTTCCTGGTTCCCTTGTATGGCTCTCAATCCCGACCTCTGTAGCTCGCCTTTCTTCCAAACTACTCCCGAAATATGAAGGTCCCTACCGTGTGATCAAGCGCACATCTCCAGTCAACTATCTTGTCGAGCCAATTGAACAGTCGTCGGACATGCGCCGTCGCGGGCGCGACATAGTCAACGTGGAGCGCCTGAAGGCGTACTATGACCCGCTCGTAGTGTCAAGCTGTTAGGTCGCCAGGCGGCTTCCTCTTCGAGCCTGGGGTAATTGTAGAGAAGCCGCCGAACACTGAAGTGGGTCAAACTTTCAAGTGTTCTCCAGTGGGTCTACCCAAAAAGGACGCTGCTCGCACTGAGAGTCCGTGCTTGGCTGTTACTGTTGCCATTGTGTATACTCGCTGTGTGCCTGCTAATAAACGCCATAACAATATATATATATATATATATATATATATATATCTGCAACGCAGCAGAGGGGGCTAAGAATCTCTGGACTACAGGCCGCCATTGGAACCTGAACTTGGCAACGTTTAATGCTAGAGCCTTATCTAGTGAGGAAAGTCTAGCTGTACTATTCGAGGAGCTAGAAGGTGTTAAATGGGATATAATAGGGCTCAGAGAGGTTAGGAGGACAGATGAGGCCTATACTGTGCTACAGAATGGGCCCGTCCTTTGCTATCGGGGCTTGGCAGACAGAAGAGAACTGGGAGTGGGGTTCCTAATTCACAGAAACATAGCTGGCAACATAGAAGAATACAATAGCATTAATGAAAGGGTGGTAGGTATTGTAATTAAACTGAATAAAAGATACAAGATGAAGGTAGTACAGGGTTACGCGCCTACATCCAGCCATGATGACGCTTCAGTTGAAAGCTTCTATGAAGACGTGGAATCGGCAATGAGTAAGGTAAAAATACAGTATACTATAGTGATGGGCGACTTTAATGCAAAGGTAGGGAAGAAGCAGGCTGGAGACAAGGCAGTAGGAGATTATGGCATCGGCACTAGAAACGCCAGAGGAGAGCTACTAGTAGAATTCGCAGAACGCAATAATTTGCGGATTTTAAATACCTTCTACCGCAAACGAGAAAACCGCAAGTGGACATGGAGGAGCCCTAATGGCGAAAATAAGAACGAAATAGACTTTATAATGACTGCACACCCAGGAATCGTGCAGGATGTGGAAGTGGTTGGCAAGGTACAATGCTGTGACCATAGAATGGTACGGTCTCCAATTCGCCTACACTTGAAGAAGGAACGACAGAAACTGATACGCAAGAAGCCAATGAATGAGCTAGCACTGAGAGGGAAAGTACAGGAATTCAGAGTCTCACTTCAGTACAGCTACTCGGCTCTTAGTGAGGAAACCAACCTTAGCGTAGATACAATGAATGATAATCTGACGAGTATCATTACGGAGTGTGCAGTGGAAGTTGAAGGCAGGGTAGTTAGACAGGAAACTGGCAAGCTTTCCCAGGAAACGAAGAACCTAATTAGGAAGCGTCAAAGCATGAAAGTGTCAAGTACAACAGACAAAATAGAACTGGCAGAGCTTTCGAAGCTGATTAATAGACGTAAAGTATGCGATGTAAGAAGGTATAACATGGAGAGAATTGAACACGCTCTGAAAAATGGAGGAAGCGTCAAAGAAGTGAAGAGGAAACTTGGCATAGGCAAAAGTCGGGTGTATGCAGTAAGGGACAAAGAAGGCAAAATAACTACCAATATGGATAGGATAGTTTATATAGCGGAAGAGTTTTACAGAGATCTGTACAGTAGCCGAGACAACCACGACCTTAATACTATAAGAACTAGCAGTAACCCAGATGACACCCCACCAGTAATGATAGAAGAAGTCAGAAAAGCTTTGGAGAGCATGCAAAGAGGCAAAGCTGCTGGTGAGGATCAGGTAACATCAGATCTGCTGAAAGATGGAGGACAGATTGTGTTAGAAAAACTAGCCACCCTGTTTACGAGGTGTCTCCTGACGGAAAGGGTACCAGAGTCTTGGAAGAACGCTAACATCATCTTAATACATAAGAAAGGAGATGGCAAGAACTTAAAGAATTACAGGCCGATCAGCTTGCTCTCTGTAGTATATAAGCTATTTACAAAGGTAATTGCTAACAGATTAAAGAAAACATTAGAATTCAATCAACCAAAGGGACAAGCAGAACTTCGAACAGGCAACTCAACAATTGACCACATTCATACTATCAATCAGGTAATAGAGAAATGCTCAGAGTATAACCAACCACTATACATAGCCTTCATAGATTACGAGAAGGCGTTTGATTCAGTAGAAATATCAGCCGTCATGCAGACACTGCGGAATCAGGGCGTAGATGAAGTATATATAAACATTCTGGAAGAAATCTACAGGGGATCAAATGCTACCATAGTGCTTCATAAAGATAGAAACAGAATATGAATCAAGAAGGGTGTAAGGCAGGGGGACACAATCTCCCCAATGCTATTTACCGCGTGCTTACAGGAGGTTTTCAGAAGCCTAGAATGGGAACAGTTAGGGATAAGAGTTAAAGGAGAATACCTTAGTAACCTGCGCTTCGCCGATGACATTGCATTGCTGAGTAACTCAGGGGACGAATCGCAACTCATGATTACGGAGTTAGACAAGGAGAGCAGAAAGGTGGGTCTTGAAATTAATCTGCAGAAAACGAAAGTAATGTACAACAACCTCGGAAAGGAGCAGCGCTTCGAGATAGGTAATAGTGCACTTGAAGTTGTAAAAGACTATGTCTACTTAGGGCAGGTAATAACCGCAGAGCCTAACCACGAGATTGAAGTAACTAGAAGAATAAGAATGGGGTGGAGCAGATTCGGCAAGCACTCTCAAATTATGACAGGTAGATTGCCACTATCCTTCAAGAGGAAGGTATATAACAGCTGTATCTTGCCGGTACTTAGCTACGGAGCAGAAACCTGGAGACTTACAAAGAGGGTTCAGCTTAAATTGAGGACGACGCAGCGAGCAATGGAAATAAAAATGGTAGGTGTAACCTTAAGAGACAAGAAGAGAGCAGAGTGGATTAGGGGACAAACGGGGGTAAAAGATTTCATAGTTGAAATAAAGAAGAGGAAATGGACATGGGCCGGGCATGTAGCGCGTAGACAGGATAACCGCTGGTCATTAAGGGTAACTAACTGGATTCCCAGAGAAGGGAAGCGGGTTAGGGGGAGACAGAAGGTTAGGTGGGCAGACGAGATTAAGAAGTTTGCGGGTATAAATTGGCAGCAGCAAGCACAGGACCGGGTTAACTGGCGGAACATGGAGAGGCCTTTGTCCTGCAGTGAACGTAGACAAGCTGATGATATATATATATATATATATATATATATATATTGATTGATTGATTTGTGGGGTTTAATGTCCCAAAACCACCATATGATTATGAGAGACGCCGTAGTGGAGGGCTACGGAAATTTTGACCACCTGGGGTTCTTTAACGTGCACCCAAATCTGACCACACGGGCCTCGACATTTCCGCCTCCATCGGAAATGCAGCCGCCGCAGCCGGGATTTGAACCCGCGACCTGCGGGTCAGCAGCCGAGTACCTTAGCCACTAGACCACCGCGGCGGGGCCATATATATATATATATATATATATATATATATATATATATATATATATATATATATATATATATATATATATATATATATATATATATATATATATATATATATATATATATATATATTTGATGGTGAAGAATATGAGTGCCACTCAGAAAGGCACAGGGTATCACTCAGTCTCTGAAGAAGACGACGTTTGGTTGGCTGGGTACACAGGCTGATCCCACCATTACCACTCTTGACTTGTCGTGATAGCTCTCCTGTTGTATAAAAGAGTGCTACTCTAAAACGCCTCATTCTAATTGGCGGAGCTGCTAGGTAACGCATAATCGTGGAATTGCGAAACCATAAGTTGCCTAAGGATATCATAGTTGAAGTCATGAAGAAGAAATGGACATGGGCCAGGCATGTAGCGCGTAGACAGGATAACTGCTGGTCATTAAGGGTAGCTAACTGGATTACCAGAGAAGGGAAGTGGGTTAGAGGGAGACAGAAGGTTAGGTGGGCAGATGAGATTAAGAAGTTTGCGGGTATAAATTGGCAGCAGCAAGCACAGGACCGGGTTAACTGGCGGAACATGGGAGAGGCCTTTGTCCTGCAGTGGACGTAGTCAGGTTGATGATGATGGTGGTGGTGGTGGTGGTGGTGGTGGTGATGATGATGATGATGATGATGATGATGACGTTGCCTCCAGTTGCTACGATGTCCACGGACGACGATCAGCAGGCGGCCGCCTCGGCTCCAACTACTGCAGCTCCATTTGTCTCGGCTCCTTTCGGCAACGCGATCCACCTACCTTCAGTGGAACCAATGACAAGGACGTGGGAGACTGGCTCGTTGAATACGACCGGGGAAGCAAGCACAACAAGCGGGACGATGCGCACAAGCTTACCGTCGTCCAATTTTCTTTGACCGACGTCACCAGTCTATGCTACCGTAATCACGAAAGAGACCTTCCCACCTGGTCAGCCTTCCGAACGGCGTTTGCGGACTTGTTTGGCCGTCCAGAGCTTCGCAAACTACGGGCCAAACAGCGCTTGCGAACTAGGGCTCAGCAGAATGGTGAAAATTACACCGGTTATATCGAAGATGTGGTCGACCTTTGCCGGCGTGTCAACACGGCCATGACAGAAGCCGAGAAGATCAAACACATCTTGAAAGGCATGACTGGCGACGCATTTCAGTTGCTTGTCGCCAAGAGTCCTCAAATGGTAGCGGAAGTCATCCAACTTTGCAAGAGCTATGACGAGCTCTGGAAACAGCGTGACACCACTTGTCGTGCCAGCGCGCTTGTGCAACTATCTCCACTTTAAAGTCGACTGGCTGCTGTAGACCACACCAATTTTCTTCTCGAGATCAAGCAATTTGTACGAGAGGAGGTCCATGCCAGTTGCCACTCGTGCGTTATACCTCTGAAGGTGCCCCATCTACTTTAGCGCCATCAATACAGCGAGTAGACCAGGAGCAAGTGTATGAGGTGCTACCAGCAGCTCACGCACCACCTGTAGCTGCTCCACTGACCAATGCCAAAGCACTGAATGGATCCCAACGTCCGCCCGTTGCGAACGCCCACGTTTCTTTGTCGCGAACGCCTACGTCCACGCGTCCCTTTGTCATACCGACTGAGCCTATGTACCAGGCGTCCCGTCTTATTTCCCGACCACCACCACCACGCTTTCAGAACCCTTGGCGCACTCAAGACAACCGCCCCATATGCTTCGCCTGTGGAATTGCGGGTCACGTGGCATGGTTTTGTCAACGGCGTGAGTTTTTCCTGTGTGACGACGTCCGGTCCAACAATTATGATTTCCCACCACGACCTGAGCCTGCTGTATCTGGCGAGCCTGCCCCAATGGACACACTTTCACCTCACCGGAACTTCAACAGACACCGGTCGCCTTCACCTCAACGCGTTCTTTTTTCCCTATGCTACGTCGACCTCACCCTGTCCCTGAGGAAAACCAGGAGCCGCAGTTCCGGGGGCAAGAAGTGCGAATCTTTCGAACTCCACAAGACCTTGTTTTTCGCCGTCCAACGTCGTTACTGTCTCCATTGAAGGTATACCTGTTTTTGCATTGGTCGATACTGTAATGACTGTACTGTCTGTAATGACTGAAAAACTTTGCCGCCGACTAAAAAAAGTCACAATGCCTCTTCATAACTTCGTTTTAAGCACTGCGAGCGAGCAACAAATTCGCCCTTTTGTTGCATGCACATGATTGATATATGAGGTTTAATGTCCCAAAACCACCATATGATTATGAAAGACACCGTAGTAGAGGTCTCTGGGCTTTTCGACCACCTGGGGTTCTTTAACGTGCAACCAAATCTGAGCAGACGGGCCCAAAACATTTCCGCCTCCATCGAAAATGCAGCCGCAGCAGCTGGGATTTCATCCCGCGACCTGCGGGTCATCAGCCGAGTACCTTAACCACTAGACCACCGCGGCGGGGCGCGGAGGGTGAAGTGTAGCAGTCACCTATGCTCCCCAAGAATACCCTCAACATCTACCGGGAGAGCAAGAAAGAAAGTGCGACGGAGCCATCACTTTATGACAACAGCTGCGGTGCTGCCCTGCTCTTCGAGGCTCGAGTGGGTGTGCTGTGCCCTCTTGACTGCATACTTCTAGAGCCCTGTACTCCTAACCATTGAAGTCGTTGCGATTGTGCCCCTAGACGCTTGCGGCTGTGTGCAGGACCTGTGGTGGCGAGCGAGAGGCTATCGAGCACTTGCTCTTCCATTGTTTGAAGCTAACTACCCCTCTAGTAGAGGGCACCACCTTGCCGCGAGCCCTTCGTAGGGTGGCTACCTTTGAATTTCGTGATGCGGAGAGAAACCATTGTGGCAAGAGCATGCGCATCGCGAAAGCTCACCTCAAAATGTGGTGGAGAGACACAAAACGGTCTCCTACGGTGCTGAAAGTTTGTGGCCTGTGAATTCTGACTTGTGCGGTTTGTGTTTTTTAAAGACGATAGTCTTTCTTGCGGACATTCGACGGAAAAATGTTGGTCTGTCTGTCTGTCTGTCTGTCTGTCTGTCTGTCTGTCTGTCTGTCTGTCTGTCTGTACATTTGTCTGTTTGTACACTCTTAACGGCCCCAGGGACTTGAAACGGCCGACCCCATCCGCAGCACCTACCAATGTTGCTCAAAATTTAGCGTTCATACTTGTGCAATTGTCAATTATTAAGCAATTATTGCGCAAGTCTGCGGCACCATAACAACCCGTATATATTATGCATGTGCATCTTTTACTATAAAATGCATACATAAGTAATTTTAAGGACCGTAGCGCTTATAACGCTGCGCTGACCATTCAACGTTTGCACGAAAAGCTGAGTGTTTCCAACGCTTTGCTAAGACGCGATGGTGATGGCACCTACCCGTCACCTTGCGTTCCTCACCTTATCACCTCTGAGACGAGCGCGCACACCCGTCTCAGAGCCACGCGCTTCGTTTTGCAAGAAGACTGCCAGGTGGCGCTCATGTCTCACGTGTGACGTGATTTAATGCGCTCGTTCGCCTCCGCTGCACGCTGGAGGCACTCTAACGCAGCGCCTGAAAAATACTATTCACCGATTTTCTTGTGCAGAACATCAAATTGATTGTTCACTCTCTCCACACGCAAGACTTTTTTTTCGGCGACATTTGCAGATTGCATGCAAATACAGGGCCATTTTTTACCTTTTTTTTTCTTTTGTTTTAATATTTGGCTAGGACACTTTTACTAAGACCACCCGATACAAACGGTACTTTACCACATAATATCTAACTGTGTGTTTAAGGTAGCGATGTGTGGACATGCCAGCCTCGCTTAGAAGTCGGCGGCCTGCCTTGGAGGAGGTGGAGAGGCGGATCACTTGGGCCTAGGTCTGGGCCCCGATCACTTCATCGATGTTGTGCATGCCTACTTGGTAGAGACGTGAAGTACTGGTGTTTTGGGGTAAACTAAAAACTTGTTTAATGCTTTTGCGCATGAGTGTGTTTCGTTTCGTCTTTTCCACCTTCATCCAGTGGTGGGCAGAGGTGACATAATTAATGTGGCTCAGAAGGTTAGCTTCTTCAAGGCATCGTCTACGACCCGAGACTCGCTAGATGAGCAGGAGCATGTTTTCTGTTTTAGCTTTGATGTGTTTTATTGTTCGTACATGGCAGCCAGTGGCCTCGACTAGGAGGCCGAGAATGCGTATGGAGTCCACGCGGGGTATTCGTTGCCCGTCTTTGGCGTGTAGCGCTATGAGTAGCTCATATAAGGGCGTTAAATTACTAACGCCTTGGCGAGATGGCCGGTAGAGTAGCAACTCTGATTTCGTGGGCGAAAGTCGCTGTTTTAGTGTTTTTTAGGTAGGCTTTTGATGTATCGAGAGCGGTTTGAAGGGCCTGCTCTAACTCCGCCATGGAGCCTCCCGGGGCACCAGATGGTGATGTCATCTGCGTATATAGCATAATTTATGTTATGGATGTCGCGGGGTTTGTCATACAGTCCCTTTATTACTATGTTAAAAGGGAGTGGAGAAATGACTGCTCCTTGTGGTGTCCCGTTGGAACCTAATGTGTAAGTGTCAGGTGTAAGTAGCGATATTCAAAGCTGTGCTTTTCGGTCTTGTATATAGGAAAGAACGAATGTGTGCCTGGAATCTTTTACCGAGACCGAGGCTGGCAATGAATTCCAGTATAAAGCGGTGGGAGACGCTGTTGAATGCTTTAGTGAGATCTATAGGGCGAGGACGCCACGGACATCTCTTGTTTTTGAGTCGAAGATCTGCTTCTTTAGTAATAGCATGACGTCTTGTGTTGATAAATACGAATGGACCCGTCCATGTTGAATAGAAAGATTTTGTGATCATCTATGTAACGCGATACACGATATAGGATGGTATGTTCAGCTCCTTTTCCTATATATAAGGTTAGGAAGATAGGGAGTATATAAGTGACTTTTGAAAGCGCAAAAGGAAGAAATAAGCGCAGGTCTGTTACTGCCTTTCTCTCAATGGAGAGCACCTCCACAGTTCTGTGCAGGGGATGGGGGTATGGAGGGATTAGAAAGGATATGAAGGAATAAAAGGTATAAAGATAGAGAGAGGAGCAGGAAGAAAGAGGGGTGCGAGGACATGCAGCCACATACGGAAGGAGAAGATAGGAAAGATGGACACGGTTGCAGAAGTCCGAGGACAGGACACAACTCAGCGAGAGCTCTTGTCGGCGTCAGGAGATGGCATAGGGGGAGCCAATCGGCCAGAGCTGCGCTGTCGTCGGAGATTGTGGGGGCCCAACCGGTCGGCACGCAATCCAGTGAGCGAGTCAGATAGGGCGTACATTGTCGAAGTTTAGTGGTTTATCTGTCTTTGAGAGAAGGATTACCGTGACCGTGCTCCATTGTTGAGGTACCTGGCCAGTTTCTCTATGGCTCTCGCAGTTGCCTTCGAGCAGCTGTGATGTCACGTGGCAGATCGGTATGGTAATGTTTGTAATGGCATGTCACTGTACGGGGGCGAGCTTTCGCACGCGGTAAACGGTCGCAACACATGGCAGGAGGCATGGCCTCCGAGATTGTGTGCTGGCAGGAAGCTCCCAATTAAAAAGAGAGCGACCTTCCAGGCATATTTTTTATAGGAGGCTTTGCCCAGCCAGATCGTGATGCACGGATCTATTCCAATCAGGCCTGATGGCGATGAAAAGAGACCGTGTAGCAGCACCTAATCCTAATTGCATTTAATCCGGATCGAATCTGATCGCGATTAAAATGCCTGTGTGACACTGGTATCACACGCATGAGGATCCACGATACCAGAAAAGGGATCATGCGCACTTCGTTTATAGATTTTCAATGCACAGGTACTTGAATTTCCGCACAACGATGAATGCACGTGCCGGGGATAGAAAGTTCCCAGATCAATATCCTATGTATTCGTATGGCAGCGTGGCCTGGTAGCTTCTGAACAACCCCTCCCTCCATGGATGTTGCATTGCTCTATGTATCAGTTTAAAAAGTCACATTTGCGGACAGTGCGATGTCGTTTGGTGACCTGATGAAGACAGATATTTTACATGTTGTCACACACTTCGGGTGAGGCCCCGCCGATTCAACATCGACGTGCGGCAGACTCGCAGGCTTCCACTTTACGCTTCGGCCTGCGACGCCTGAAAGGCCTCGAAGTGGCACATTTCGAATTTATTTGCGGGTTGGTCGACCCGTGCGGGGTTGCACGTGTGGTGATGTGTGGGCCTGACCGACGCACTCATAGAGCAGACACGGAGTTTGATTACACATAAACAAGCATTTAATTAAAACAGGGGCAAAGGCATGAGTTAACAAAAATAGCAGAGGAGGAAAACTGATATGCGCGATAGAAACAACAGCTATATAACAAAATGTGCTAAAAACACCACAAAATATACAGGCTAAAGACAAATATGCAGAGTGTTAACAAAATAACAACAAAATGGAAATCAGAAAAGAGCGATACAAGGAAATAATTACACAAGGATCATGATGGCGCTTTTGAATTTCAACGTGCGACGCAGCGCACACAACTACAAATGTTTAAAGAAAAAAAAAAGGCTGGTTAAAATAAATTAACGGTTTAAAAAAAGTCACAATAAAAAGTTCCATACGGACCAGGCCAGCTCTTGGTGCACGTAGGGGAGTTGACGGGTGCCGCTGAAGGTCTCGCCGGCTTGGTAGACGACGAGGGTGCCCGGAATTGCAGCCGTCTCAATACGTTGCACGGGTCACTCCATGCTCGCCGCCTACGCGAGACTTGCGACACCGACGACCGCACTTGTTGCTGGCTGTACGTCAACTGCCTTTTCCGATGCAGTCGAAACTTTTTCAGAGGCGTACACGTGCTCCCGTCCCATCTGGGGGTAATTTTGCTTGTTTGGACCGCCGGTGCCCCTTTCGGTACAGGTGCAGGGTAGACGAGCCGGCGCCACGCTGGGTCGTTAGTCGCCGGATGTCGTCCCCCAAACACAAAAGCGCCCTTCCTTGGAAGATGGGGCCCGCGGATAATCCGAAAATTGGAGTCGTTTGTGACATAGCCCCCTTCTTAAGAATATTACTGCGTTATATTCAAGAAGATCACAAACGCACAATGTTCGCGAGCTTTCGGTGTTCCGGTCGTCCACCAATGCGTTTTCTTTTTCGCGCACCATTTCACTGATGTGGACGACATCGCAGAGAACATCTGATACACTACACTTTCATGGTCATCATACGATGAATGTCATAACCCGCGCACCACGACGCGGACACACACATGAAATACGAAAAGAAAGTCTCAAAAATACTGCACGATTCAAGGAAAAGGCACGTAGGCATTCTTTCATGCCACATCTTAAAACAATACATGCTTTAAGTGGTATTGAAAAGTCACTTATTGACACGCAGCTTTCGAAAAAGATGAATAAGAAATCGGCATGATCGCCTGTACGCAGTTGTTTGAACCTGCTGCACACTAAAGCACTTCATTTCGAAATGATAATTACAAGGAAAGTTGTGAAGAACATGCACATAACGCCATGATTATCACACATGCGTACCGTGATAGACTCATTATATGACCAACCAGTCTCTTTTAAAAAATTCAACTAAATGAAATAAAAATTTCCCTAAAACAGAGCTTCCCTAACTAAACGTGTAGTAAGTTTGAACAACAGAACACGTCAACAAACGCACAGACGACAAAGCAAACCAAAAGATTAACTAAGTTATTAGTCCCCCCATTCATGGAATGCTCCTAAATCGAAAAACAGAAATGAACATTGTTTCAAACAACAAGTCATTTGTGTTTAAAGTTACCTTTGAGTTTCTATGTACGTAACCTTTATCCGTGCTCGAGGTGGCCGCGCTCTTGGGGGAGCCATTCGAAGCAACTGGGGCAGAGAAAAGCGTGTACGGCCGCTACACGGACGCCTGTTTCCCGTTAGTCTACCCCATGGCAGCAAGCCATCGTCAACACCGCGTTCTACGGAAATGGGCTTCGCAACCGCATCGCGTCGTCTAGGCATAATGCGCTCCTTCCCCGTGCATTCCGCTCCTCGAACACAAGAATGGAGTGGTGGGGGTTGGCTCCTCCGAGCTGCAGGTATACAATCGCCTGCCTCACCCCCCTACCCTTCGGGCGGTTTGGGGCGTGGGGACGGGCTCGCCTCGCGAATGTCACCACGCGCAAAAGAATCTTTCGTTGCGTTGTGTCACGTTTGGGGCCTCTCATTTGCTTGAGTTTTCTTACAGCCTTGGCTGCTTTCTGTACTTTTCGGCGTCTTTTTCGTTTGGCACATTTCCTTGTGCACTTTTTTGGAGCGTCCGCTTCCATCAAATCTTGAGCATAACTACTCTGGTTCGTCTGAATTGATACGCTGTGAACACAGTCGGGATTATTTCTTCCTGAATCATTGCTATCCTCACTTGAGGACAGCTTAACCGGCTCCTGAACAATGCAAATGGATTCCTCAGGGCTGCGCCGCTCGCACCTGAAAGAACTATCTGCAATTGTACTGTCCAGTCTACAATGCACTTCAGCACATGGCTCTGACCCACTGTATTTATAGGGGTTCTCGCCTGCCCATCTGGTAGTACTGCGGACTTCAGTGTCAGCTGCCATACAGACGAACATACATGGTGGCTGTGGCGAGTCACCAGCAGAGGGTTTTTCTGTACCATTCGAACCCTGCCGGCACAACTCCTCGTCACCATGTCTCCAGCTTTCATTGGCCACTTTTGCCACAAAAGCGCTTTCTGCAGCTAACACATTAGGTTCAGGAATGAACCTACTGTCCACCTCCCAAGTACTACCGGCCTGCCCGGCCTTCGGCGGTTCTACAGATTCGGGCTCTTTGCATCTTTTATGCATTAAATCAAAAGCCTCAAACTCGCGCCGCCTGCTTTGAATTTTCAGGCGCAGTTTCTCAACGTACTCATGGTACGACTGTGCGAACTTGTTCGGGGCATGGACGGTCGCACTATTAGAAATTCCAGAGCCTGAGCAGGGGCCTGCGTAGCACACAGTCCCAAGCGCTCTTTTTCCTTCTGAATTCTAAGCCTTGAATTTTCTCGCTCCTGTTCCATCGACAATTCCAGATGTTGCCTGTACCTAATGTGTTCGGCATCGCGCTCCTCTTTAAGTCTATTTCGTTCTTTTTCAACGAAATTAAATAACTCCTTGCCTACAAAGTCAAAGGCTTTGCCTTGTTCAATAAGTCTGTCAAACACCGTGTCGTCCATTGCTATACACAGTTGTCAACCAACAAAGCAATAACAGACCGGCTACACACTGAACGCTCAGAGTTACGTCAGTCTCCCAGACATCACCACGTGGTCGGCCAGTCCTGTCGCGCGGATGCCAGATAATGTCACACACTTCGGGTGAGGCCCCGCCGATCCAACACCGACGTGCGGCAGACTCGCAGGCTTCCACTTTACGCTTCGGCCTGCGACGCCTGAAAGGCCTCGAAGTGGCACATTTCGAATTTATTTGCGGGTTGGTCGACCCGTGCGGGGTTGCACGTGTGGTGATGTGTGGGCCTGACCGACGCACTCATAGAGCAGACACGGAGTTTGATTACACATAAACAAGCATTTAATTGAAACAGGGGCAAAGGCATGAGTTAACAAAAATAGCAGAGGAGGAAAACTGATACGCGCGATAGAAACAACAGCTATATAACAAAATGTGCTAAAAACACCACAAAATATACAGGCTAAAGACAAATATGCAGAATGTTAACAAAATAACAACAAAATGGAAATCAGAAAAGAGCGATACAAGGAAATAATTACACAAGGATCATGATGGCGCTTTTGAATTTCAACGTGCGACGCAGCGCACACAACTACAAATGTTTAAAGAAAAAAAAAAGGCTGGTTAAAATAAATTAACGGTTTAAAAAAAGTCACAATAAAAAGTTCCATATGGACCAGGCCAGCTCTTGGTGCACGTAGGGGAGTTGACGGGTGCCGCTGAAGGTCTCGCCGGCTTGGTAGACGACGAGGGTGCCCGGAATTGCAGCCGTCTCAATACGTTGCACGGGTCACTCCATGCTCGCCGCCTACGCGAGACTCGCGACACCGACGACCGCACTTGTTGCTGGCTGTACGTCAACTGCCTTTTCCGATGCAGTCGAAACTTTTTCAGAGGCGTACACGTGCTCCGTCCCACCTGGGGGTAATTTTGCTTGTTTGGACCGCCGGTGCCCCTTTCGGTACAGGTGCAGGGTAGACGAGCCGGCGCCACGCTGGGTCGTTAGTCGCCGGATGTCGTCCCCCAAACACAAAAGCGCCCTTCCTTGGAAGATGGGGCCCGCGGATAATCCGAAAATTGGAGTCGTTTGTGACACATGTGCATGTAACTCTTTTACATGTGACTCTTTTTGGAGTTGAATTTGCGTCGCCCTCGCACTCGATCACGCCTGCAAGCTACGCCAACGCTCGCAAACATTACTACGCTGCTGCACTTTCCGACCGCCTCAGAAAAAAAAAAATAGCTGCCTACCCAGAGTAGATAGCATCGCCGCCGTTCATGCAAGCTCTCTATAGGTGACCGGCAAGGAGGTTGTTTACTATGTCTTCTGGAATGAAGGTACGCCCCGATGAGTGACGCCGGTCGCCGCCAGATTGGAAAACGAAAGACTCGGAAGCAGACGACAAAGTGCGCTTCGTAGCTCGGCCCTCGCTGTGGCGGTTGGAGACTGGGAGAGGGGGGGGGGGAGTGTTTGTGTATAAGAAGGAAAAGAAGAGAAAAGTGAGCCCCGCAAGTGTCTGCATCAGCGTGCGACACCTCAGCAGTAGCTCACAAGGGATGGGGGTGAGGAGGGATTATAAGGATAGGAATAAAGGTGTAGAGAGAGAGAAAGAGAGATGAGGTAAGCCAGTGAGCGAGGACATATCTAGGAGATAAAAGAGATAGGAAAGATGGAAACACGGTCACAGGAGTCCGAGGACAGGGCACCACTTGCGAGAGCTCTTGTCGGCGTCAGACGGTGGCGTAGAGCGAGTCCAGTCGGTCAGAGCTACGCTGTCGTCGGAGGTCGGCGTCAAGAGAATTTGGAGACTGTGACATGCTTTTGTAAAGCAGTTAAAGATTTTACAAGGCCATGGTGACTTCGTGCGTCACTTATAGCTGCACAAATCACATCAAGAATACGCCTTCAATCACTTTTCCCGTGTAAGTATTCTCGCTTCGTTCGCTGACAATCGCCTGTTTTTTCGGGTATTTTGTTAAATTAGAAACAATATCAAAGGTGCGCATGCATGTAATACATGCGTACAGCTCTATGAAAGGTAACTTGAAGCTTTAAATGCTCGCTGGCACGACGTTGTTCCTGAGTTTTAAGTTTATGAATGAAGGACTTGCGGTCTGTGGCTGCACGTATCAAACATTGGAACGAGTATACGTCTGAATGCCCATTGAATTCCAAGTTTTCTGGTGTTGTTTTACAAGGCAAGACTGACGGCGTGCATGCATTTTTTTTTGCGAGTGAATATCGAATTTGGTGCACGTTTAGCAAGGAATTCGCAAACGCAGAGAGCAATTCTATGCCGTGATTATTCGTGTTACAGGTTTTTAAAAGACAGTGCGCTGCGTTCTGCCTGGGAACGTGCTGTTCGAAGAAATAGTTAGAAAGCTATGGACGGTGACCACCTCTGTTCTATTCACTTCGAAGAAGGCTGCTTCGACAGAACGGGGCAGACAATCGGACTGCAACCTGGCAGTGAACCTTCGATTTTTCCTGCTTTCCAAGTGCATCTGCAACAACCTGTTAGTTCCTACCTCCTTGAAGTACACCTTCAATAGAATGTAGTCACAAAAATAAGCAATTGCGTCTAAAACAAGATGAGACAGTTGAAATCCGTTCTATCTTGCCGATGAAACCAAAACCAAAAAGCTTATAGACGAAGTTGCCAAAATGAGTGAGTGGCGTTCAATATCAAACATCGTGCTACATCGTTTCTAGGCTCTGAAGGCTGCGCTTGCAATGCCAACACACATCGCCAACGGAAATTGATAAACATTATGCATAACTATAGTTATGCATAATATTTATCAATTTCCGTCATAATATTTATCATAATTTTTATTTTCATAATATTCATCATAACATTTATCATAACTTCCGTCATAATATTTATCAACGCCACTCCAATCGTTCTTTTAAATGGTTCACTTGGGGTACGTCTTCTGGAGTTTGTCAGTTGCACGCGTTATTGGTGCTTTGGTTTTGGTTCCGCCTGTAAATTGGTTAGAATTTGATAACTCTAGAAAAATTACTGCTGACTCCCAGTTTACTCAATTACCTCTCTTTTCTAATTTTAGCTTTAATTACTTCAACTTCTTTATATATATATTCTATGGTAATCTGCCGACACACACACAAGCACATCCCAACAAACACGAAATGTCGTATAAACTTCTCGAAATGACTAGAAAGGTATGCGGACATATAGACATAATATTTGACGTTGAATAAACGTTTTTCAAAGGAAGTTTTAGAAGACGTTGACAAAACGTTCTTTACAAGAAGTCTTTTTCAAAACGTTTACTAAAAGTTATTTTCTAGAACTTTGGTAGAATTCGTGGATGAGGTCTTGGGGGTGTTTTCTTCGTTTCTTTCTTTTTTTAATCAAATAACATTCGTTTTATATATTTATGTAGTATATATTTTTACATATTTTTTGCATATTTAAATGTAATAACTGAGCTCTCTAGTCAGCATTAAAAAATTAAGATGCGCAAATGTGGTGCGAGCCTACGTGGCTAGAACAATTTTACTTATCTGGACGTGTTTACCAGCCACTCAGTCGCCATTCGAAGAAGCGGGTTTGAGTCAATTTCTCTCGTGTTTTAAAAGTGTGGTTGCGCTTTTTGTTAGTGTTTTGTGTTCTACTCGTGCTGCTGATTACGAAAATGTGTTATGCTCAACCAAAGACGTGTGGCTTCGTATCGTGGAGCACTCGCCAGGTATGTACCACACTGCTGCTGTCGGCGCTTTGTTATCACTGCACGTTTTTCCTACCATGTGCACGATAAGTGAGCTTTTGTTTACGTGGGGACCCAGCTTTTCTGTAGTACTTCAGCAGTGTAAAGGCAATGTTGTGCGAAGTTAAGCGCGGACAAGTTTCTTTCTTTTGTGTGGAGTGTGAAGCATGCACGCGTAGCGGGAATTCGGCGGCAAATTCGAGCAAAGTTGTGGCGGCTATCCACCTCTGTTGGCAGTGCTGTTGGAGGGGGGCCCTGCGCGCGAGTGACCACTATTTTTGTTTATTCATTCTGGGGTGTTTGTTAGCTGTAGGCGTTGATGCCTGTTCATATCGTGCGCAATTGAAGTGAACGTGTCTCAGGCAGTTTCATCTGCTGTAGGTTCCATTTTAAACAGCTGTAGTATCGTTATACGTTATGTCTACTATCAGAGCAGTTTTGGCAAGGTTCTGTTTGGCGTCTCTCAATTTTTTTCTTGCGAGTGGCCGAATGTATGTGTGCATCCGCGTCGTCATGCGTCTTTATAAACTACCGTGATACTCGAGTTGATGCATGTTCGTGTGCAGCGTGTTGCATCGTCTTAGGTAGGGCTCGCAAAGGTTGCACCTACACTTAAGTGTTCATGCAGCTCGTTTAGTAAAACTCTAACTCTCGGTATACACCAGCAACATAGGTTGCCTCATGCGGCCTGAATCCGTGCATTTTAAGCCATTCGTTTATTTATTTATTTATTTATTTATTTATTTATTTATTTACTCTCAGGGCCCAAGGGCATTACAGAGAGGAGTGGGGGTTAGAACACTCTGCAGGTATACAATGCAGCAGGAGTGTGGTTACACATATGAAACACATTTGAAATATCCACATAAACTGGAAAAAAAAGTAAACAAACAACAGAAAGGAGAAATCAAAAGGCGCAAAATTAAAAACATTTGCCGTACACGGGAACAACCGAGCAGGATTTACACAAAACCGCGGAATTCGCGGAAAAAAAAATTCAGGTAATATGGCCACTAATAGCCACCTTGAAATTGGCTGGATTAATTATTGAAGCAATGCAGGTGGGGAGGTGGTTCCAGTCCGAGCTGGTTTTGGGAATAAATGAGTTGAAATAATAGTTTGTCCGGCTGCTGGGTACGCCAACCTTGAACTGATGGTCGTTTCTTGTCGAATGATAAGTGGGAGGAAAAAGCATCGAATCTTTGAGCGTTGAATTGGCGTGATAAATTTTATGAAAAAGACAAAGCCGTGATATTTTCCTGCGAACAGACAGATCAAGTAGGTTAAGGGAAGATTTCAAGGACGAGACGCTAGCCGTACGAAAATAGTTTGATAAGATGAAGCGTGCGGAACGATTCTGGACAGCTTCGATATCATGGAGTAACGAGTTGATATGCGGGTCCCAGATCGACGACGCATACTCCAGCTTTGGCCGAACTAAAGTTTTGTATAAAACGAGTTTTATATCTGCTGGTGCAAGAGCAAAGTTTCGTCGTAAAAAACCGAGCATGCGGTTAGCGTCGCTTGTGATATGATCGATGTGTGTTTGCCAAGAAAGGTTATCCGAGATGTACACGCCAAGATATTTGTAACATGACACTTTGGTTAGGGGGTCATGGTTGAGTATGTAGGTGCACGCTGTAGTATTATGTTTTTGACGGGTTACTCGCATTACTTTGCACTTATTTGTGTTCAGTTTCATTAACCATGTATCGCACCAGGTAGAAATCTTATTAAGGTCAGATTGTAGCGCACTTTGGTCGGCGGAATCCAAAATTTCTCTGTAAATTACGCAGTCGTCCGCGAAGAGTCTAATAGTTGATGATAGTGTATTCGGCAAGTCATTAATATAAATTAAGAATAATAGGGGACCTAAGACAGAACCTTGCGGCACACCAGACGTAACAGAGCAGTGCGTGGAAATAAAGCCATTAGCAACTACGTATTGTGTGCGGTTACTTAAGAAACACTCCAACCATTTGAGAATATTTACATCTAGATTGATTGAGTTTAATTTAGAAAGCAGTAGTTTATGACAAACGGTATCGAATGCCTTCGCGAAGTCGATAAATACGCAGTCGATAACTGAAGAACGGTCAGCGGCGCAAAATAGGTCGTTAGTGAGGCTAAGTAACTGAGTTTCACAGGAGTAATTTTTTCTGAAACCATGTTGGAATTCGCTAAAAAAGGAATTGTTTTCGAGAAAGCGGACTAAATGGCTGTAGATTATGTGCTCTACAATTTTACATGGTGCACTGATGAGCGATATGGGTCTGTAATTGATGGGATTGTGAGTGTTACCTGTTTTGGGCAAAGGAACCACCTTCCCGACCTTCCAGTCCTGTGGTATTGCAGAAGTTTCCAGAGACTGCGAAAAAATCTTAGATAGAATTATAGCGGATAACATTTCAGTATTTTTTAAGAATTTGGGGTTAATACCATCATCTCCGGGGGAGGAAGGTTTCAGATTCCTTATCAATTTGGCAACACCCACCCAGTCTATGATTAATGGATCCATGGGTAAATAATTGCAGGCAGGGAAAGGGGGCGCACAGTATGGCGTACAGGTTACAAATACCGACGAAAATACCGTATTTAAGGCTTCGCAGCATACTTCACTTGGGATCATACAGTCGTCTTCAGACATCAGTTCAATTTTCTTTTCACTTTTTCCGTTGATGGTTAGCCAAAATCTACGGGGATTAGTTCTAAGCATAGAGGGGAGGGTAACTTCAAAGAAAGAACGCTTAGCCACGGCAAGCGCGTGCGCATATTCATCGGCTGATTCATTGTACGCAGCCCATCGGTCAGTTGACCTCGAGCATTTGGCTTTCCGAAAAAGGCGCTGCTTTTTATTGCGTAGTCGCTTTAGGGTCGGTGTGAACCACGGGGATTGAACAGTATTCGTTATTCTACGCAGAGGTACATAGTGGTCTGTTAACTCAGACACCTTGGATTTGAACCGATGCCAGTTTTCGTCTACAGAACGCTGATCAAAATCTTGAAACAGTTCTTCGGTGAATATTTCAAGCTCCCTATTTATTGCAGCATAGTCTGCACGTTTGTAGTCTCTGAATGTTTTGGAGGTTTTCTGTCGTCTGGGATTCCTGTTGGGAATAGTAAAGTGGATTGCTGAATGGTCACTGAGACCAGGTATCACAGAAAGGGATGTAACAAGATCTGGGTGAGTTGTGAGGACTAAGTCTAGAATAGTTGCGCTGGTAGTAGTAACACGGGTCGGGTAATTGACAAGTTGCATTAGATTGAAATCTGAGCACACACTGACAAAAGATGCACTTTCAGACGAGCTGGAGCTAGCACTTGGTTGGGGTAAGCACCAAGAAATATCGGGCAGATTGAAGTCTCCCAGAACAAAAAACACTGCAGCAGGAAATCTAATATGTATCTTATTTAAAACATCATGAAATATCTCGGAAAAGCCTGAAGAAGAATTTGGAGGCCGATAGCAGGCACAAAGAATGTAGTCTTTGTGGTGCAGGCGAATGCACACACAAACTAATTCAAGTTCAGAAGCGACATTAACTTTGAAAGACACAAATTCATTTGATACCGCAATTAAGACACCTCCGCCAGAACGGCTACCCCGGTCGTACCGATAAAGAACGTAGTTTTTTGCACCATGCAAAACTTCCCTGCTATCAATTTTCGCTGACAACCAAGTTTCCGTCAGTATGATTACATCTGCCAGGCACGCATGAACAAGGGATAATAATTCGTCACGCTTGTTCATTACGCTCCTTACATTACAAAGGAGAAAGGAAATTTCCCGATCAATAGCATCAGCTTGTGTGCGCACATCTAGCTATGTTGAAGACTGACCTTCACTTTTGTTTGGGGAACACGATCCGGCTTGGTCCAGACTATTATGATTACTTTGGCAGTTTTGAAGGCGCCCATCCTTTAGTCCAATTTCAACAACACGATCGGTAATGCTGCAATACACATAGCTCTTTTTGTCGATTACAACTTTGTTGTACTTCAGAGAAAATGGTTGACTGGTGGCCTTCGCGAAATCCAGCAACTTTTTACGTACGGTGCGCGTTGCCTTACAAAAGTCCTGAGCAACTGAAATGTTTGTACCGCGTAGCTTGGATTTTTGTGAAAAAATTGATTCTTTCGTTTTAAAAGACGCAAATTGGACGATGATTGGCCGGCACTTATTTTCGACAAACGCTCCTAATCTGTGCGCACGATTAATCGCTTCATCGGACAATTGTATTTTGAACTTGTCAGAAAGGATTCCCCTAATTTTATTTTCTGCTTCAGCCCACGTCTCTTCCACACAATCAGATATTCCGTAGAATACCAAATTTTCTCGTCGTGCCCTGTCTTCAAAATCATCTAACCGTGATTGTAGTGTGGCGCTTTCATTACGTACAGCTGACGTAATCATCGCGTCCAAATTCGCTTCATCATGTAGTGCGTCAAAGGAATTTACTTTTTCTTCAACAGCGGCAAGACGCATTGTTAGGTCAGATACCTTGGTGTCGAGAATTCGTTGGTTTTCTTTTACCTCATTGATAGACTTCAAGAGCTGGTCGTGCCGCTCGTCTAGGTGCTTAGTAAGACGGTTAATTGCAGACAAGACTTGGCTAGTTTCAGCTGCAGGGTCCAGTTTTGGGGGACCAGGGTTAAGCTCAACGTCGCCTCCTAGTACAACAAGCTTAACAACATACACAATGTCATAAAACTCAGACACTAAAACATGTGGGCATGGGAATAGCAGCAGGCAGATATTATCGGATCTTTTCGAATAGAGCGAGGGTACAGTACCAACCTGAACAAAAAAGCAGAAAGGGTTTTTAGCGACCATCGTCGCTGCTGCCATTCCCTGCCCACTGAATTGTGGCGAAGTCGGAAGGCGGCTTAAATAGGCCATGCTGGATGTGGTCGATGTCCCTCTGGCGGCTTGGGCAGCGTCCCCTTGCGGAGACACGTATGGAGGCAGGTCACATGGCGCAGAATTGATCGTTGCTATCTCCAGGACCGGGCGTTCTTCAGCAGCATTTGGGTGCGCCGAAGTCACGGCGCAGGCATAACGGCACGTGTGTAGCAGTGCAGCCAACTGAACAAAAAAGCAGAAAGGGTTTTTAGCGACCATCGTCGCTGCTGCCATTCCCTGCCCACTGAATTGTGGCGAAGTCGGAAGGCGGCTTAAATAGGCCATGCTGGATGTGGTCGATGTCCCTCTGGCGGCTTGGGCAGCGTCCCCTTGCGGAGACACGTATGGAGGCAGGTCACATGGCGCAGAATTGATCGTTGCTATCTCCAGGACCGGGCGTTCTTCAGCAGCATTTGGGTGCGCCGAAGTCACGGCGCAGGCATAACGGCACGTGTGTAGCAGTGCAGCCAACTGAACAAAAAAGCAGAAAGGGTTTTTAGCGACCATCGTCGCTGCTGCCATTCCCTGCCCACTCTCCTGAACTTATCCTGAACTCTATCGTTTATCCTGAACTCTATTTTAGAATGAATATTTCACGGCTAAATGTGACCATTTTGCTTTACTTTACTGTGCAAGCACTAGTTCACTCATAAGTTCACGCGTTCGAGTACCATCGATTTTACTCTGCTTATTTCTATTATGCTTGTTTTTTGATTTGGTTTTTTTAATCTTTTATGCACCTTACCTAACCTTAGTGTTGAAACTGCTAAACACTTTTACGTATATGAACATTAAGAATAGTTTATAGCACCACCTCTAACGCAATTTTCTGATTAATGAGAAGCTTAACAGTATATTGGATAAAGTAAACTTTCTAGGCATGCGCTACAGATGTTGACTGAATTTGTGGTATGTGCAGAATCAACATTTTATTTTTCACTCAAAACTCGCAATAATGTTATAAATCATGGTAAGCATGCATAAGTCATGCACGTACTGCTGTTGAAATGTAAAATTGGACATCGTATTTATTTGAGCATAATAAATATAGACTACAAGTTTTCAAGCTATTGTCTCTGAAGGAAATATACAGATTCGGAAATCAGTTTCATCAGATCTTATTGCTAAATCGCGGTCAATAGCTTCCGAAATTCTGGTTCCCGGAGATTGTTGCAGAAGCTTGCATGCTTTATTGGGATGGTGTGTGGTTCAAGGTGGGTGCCTCGTATGTTTTTTTTTTTTTTTTGCATTGACAGCCTGTGGTGCTTGAGTGAGGGTTACTGCCATTTTAGCCAACCAGAATCATTGAAACTGACGACCATAATTTGGCAGCACACAATAGTAATTTATTGACAAAAATTTATGACATTATAGGTATAATTGTCCCATTGTGAGCAGCCTGAAAAAAGCTACAATAGTCGTATTTGAAATCAACTTCATGTTCAATAACATAGGTTACCTGCAATGGATACGTGATGAAAGTGCATACCATCATGTATGTGTTGAAGTATGATTGAATTTGCTTTCAACACACTATGCACGAGCGCAATTCAAGCATGGTTTTGTCACATCTGCAATGTGTAAATTGCATTTTCTTTCATATGGTTGCAACTGTGTTCGCCAAAAACATCAAGAAAATTTTGCTTCTAATATCTCTAGTTTGTGTACATCCTGCTTGTTTTAAGACACATTGTCCCAAATCATTTTAAATATACTGACAAATTAAGTTTTTCTAAGAGACACATGTCACTCATGTCACTTCATTGTTTTTTCGGTGTTTCCATCGCAGCCTATGCATGCACCTCGTACGAACTGAGTGTGAAAGAGTTCCGGAGAAGCCTGTCATCAATGGTGGCTCGAGGAAAAGTTGGCCACTGAATGTACAGCAGCTGCGCATGGCTTATGTTTCCTATGGAAAGGGAACTTCCCTGAGCCACCTGGTTGCTGTATTCAAGTAGTTCGCATGTTCAGGATGATCAATATTAAGCCTTTTGCTTTTCTTTAAAAAAGTCAGTGCTGCAAGTTGTGTGTGTAAAAGCTACATTTGCATATTGCTAAGTGTTCAGAGAAACACATTGTGCAACAATAATTATCACTGTCAGCCTTGCCCTTGAATACGATTCAGTGATGAACTTATTAGTGACTGCAGCAGGCGGCCATGTATGTATTAAAACTTTGAGCCAGTCACATTTCTACATAGGTCCAAAGAGTTCTGGCATGCCTGTGCTCAGATATCCCGCTGGAAAGTATAGTTGTGGCTTGTATGCATGCAGGAAAGTGAGCACTAGCACACAGCTACTTTTCCCTGAGGTGCCACATATAATCTGATCATGAATCGAAGCCATAGACAAGCATTATACTGGTTACCATTTTACTACCGGCTGGAATAGCAAGCACTTACTGCCTGTCTCACCAGGGAGTAATGTTTTGGTGATCCTCGCTGCCTTGCATGCGTAATCATAAAAATCACAATAAACTTCCGAGTGAAATATCTCAGAGCTTAGACATGCTCGAGGAATTTTTCCAAGTGGGAGTTTGTAGAGAACACGACTGCCACAAACTGTTCTATGCATACATACCCATTTATTGTAGGCACCAAAAATTCGGTATTCTTAGTTGATTGGGCAGCTGACAGCATTATTGTCTAACTTTGTGTTCCCCTGGACACATATTTTATCTGCAAAGGCAGTTTCCTGTTCTTAGGGCTGAATTTTATTACAAGCACAAAGCACGTCTCTGAATGTGTCAGTACTGCTTTCTAAGGTTTTATGTCATGTTTAATTTATGTGTAATCTGCAGTTCGTCACTTAAAATTGAACTTTTTGCATCGCAATAAGGCTGTAGCAGATCAATGGTTTTATTTCCACTGTAACATTGACTGAATATTTTGTGTTATTGTTTTTGTAACCTTATTTCATTGTCTTCTCGAATTTAATGCCGTAAGTGCCATCAAGTGATTTTCTATTGTCATACTTAATCATACCTAACTTTGCCAATACCTAACCATTTGTGATATATTAGCGATACCTAAACATGTTTAACATTGTTAATGATGACTGAAATACTGTCACATTTTTTTTTACTTCACTGTGTCGTTTGTGCGAGTATTTCGGGTGGAATTAGCGTTCGGGGTGTTGCTAAAATCACAATTTGATTGTTAAACACAGATTCATGGTGAAGCCCATTAATTTCAACTACTCATGGTTCTGACATACCTAATTTAGACGCACTGGGTGAGAATAAAAATGAATTGTTCGACTGCTGATTTTTGGCTGTAACAAATTTTCTACCTTTGTATATTTGCTACTGGGCCAATGTGTTTGCTAAGCCAGCCTTCTAAATTTCGTTGCACTGATAGAAGTCTTCTCGAAGAGAACAGTTTGTGCCTTTTGTATGTGTGCAGGTTCCTGGACCATGTATCTAGCCAGCCCCTTAATTGCTTTGTATAATTATATTTACTATAAAGCATGCATGTTTTGGGACAAAGTGTGCAGTCATTGTTATGTATAATAAAGGTTACAAGTATGCAACAAGATTTGTTGAAATTTTGCATTTACTTTTGAATGTGCAGTATGATGCATTCCAGGCAACAACAGAAACAATGAGTTGACGTTTAAAAGTCCGTCTTGTCTTCAAGCAAAACCTATTATCGTATTGATAGATGGCAGTCACTAATTAATTATTACAACAACTATGGCACCAATTTTGCTGATTAGAAGAGTACCACCAATATTTTAATACCAAACTATGTTGCTGTTCCTACTTTTCACTCTCGACAGTGAACAGCTAAATGCACTGATTGCAAAATGCTGACATGGTGCAGCAAATCGACCACGGGAAACGCTCAACAAGCTGGTTAGCATGAAAAATAAATGTCTAAAAATGTGTTACAAGATCTAGCAAAAGTCTTTTTAGAATCTTGGCAAGAAGTTTACTAGGCTTCTGATAATATAAGTATAGTAAACGTTTACAAAGGTTCTTTAAAAAAATCTAGAAAGACGTTTTTTACACTTCTTGCTAGAAGTTTTCTAGCCGTATAATAATGTGGCGTTAGCACAGCTACAGGAGGTTTTCAAGCTGCTTTGGTTTAAATAACATCTCAACAAGACTTCTTATATACGTTTGGACTATCCTTTTTGGACGTTTACTAGAAGTTTTTTACCTCCTCTCGTGTTTCGTGGGATATATGAAAGAGGCGAGCAAATGTCGCGTTCCCCTTAATCTTGAGTATCTGCAGGCACATATCTTAAAACCCCTATATATACTACAACCCTTTTGTACCGCAATAGTGCCCCAGCAAGCTCGATATGCTAAGCATCCCTCGACAATAGATTGATCTGAAAGCGTGCAGCTGACAATGAGTGCATGAAATAATGTGTTTAATAAACAAGAAGAGGTATTTATTCGTTGGTGTAATCTAAAAGTGGTTTCCATCTCATTTTTTTTATTGTGGAACTGCAAAAAGACGCGCGCAACGCGCGTATTCCATTGCGGTTTATGGTGGTTCCGCACTGTTTTTCCTCTAGCAATATGGCCGCCGGTGGCTACACTTGCTCCCGTTGGCGGTGGTTCACTTCTAGTGCACTCTAGCGGCGGCCAGGATTGCCACTCCAGTTTGGTGACCGGTAAAATGGGCAATCGCAGGGAACTGTGAGATACGACGGCTTTCGGTTCGACGCACCACACGGGTCAGCAGCGGCACGCGCACATTTTTGTAGTGCTCCGTTGAAAAAAGCACCTCGCCGTGCAATGTCAGTGCTTTAGAAGTTGTTTTTTTTTTTTTTGCCAACCGTGACTGTAACGATGACAAGCTACGAAAGCCATGAACGGTCCTGTAACTTTTCTGTCGCACTAAAATGATGTGCAATGCTTTTATCCTGCTCGGTGGTGCTGTCAGTTTGGCTAGCAGATCAGTCGATACGCAAAACAATTTTCCTGTATGATACGGTACTTGTATGATGCGGGATGACTGTAGCAGTGTGCTACGAGTTCATTTCGGGATCGCTGCTACAGCCAAACTCGTCAGTCGATCGGCATAAAGCGCAACACTTATTCAGCGCGTTGAGATGCTTTTTTAGGGGCGAAGCTCCTTATAGCGGCACCCGTTCGTCCCTCATAGCCGTTGTAGTGTGTAACAAGTATAACATTTTGACCTCCAAGGTGGTGCCGGTGAGAAATTTCTTCTGTGCGTTGTTGAACAATAAAAGATAGTGCTCAATGTACATGCCAATGGCTGCTAAGGGGGAATGAGACACAAGAGCATTCGGCTTTTAGTGAACGTGCACGCTGCGATCCCCATTAGCAGCCATTGGCATGTACATTGAGCACTATCTGGCAAGAAAGGGTTGCTACGCACGTTATACTCGCTAGGTGTAACCTCCTTAGTTTGAGAAAGGTTTAGCGAGCGTTGAGCCGCAGTGCCATAAATACAATGAACTAGTATATACCATGAACTCGAGGTGGTTAAAGGTGGGAAGTAGACCCGAAGCGCAAGCCGTAAGAAAGTGTGCGTGTGCCACCTCTCGTTTAGTCCTTGGAATGTCCGCTGAACGGCGATGCTTCTATATGGGGAATATATGATGAAAAGATGCGAGATGGTGGTACTTGGAGTGTTGAATAGATGGACGAACGGACACACAGACAGATGCATGGATGGACGCATGAACGGACACAGGGGCGGATGCATCAACGAACGCAGGGACGGACGCACGAACAGATGCATGCATGGACGGGCGGATGCACGCATGAACGGTCACACAGACGGACGCAGGGACGGACGGAAGCAAGAACGAATGAATGGACGAATGCTTCACCCCACTCTCCATCATTCGCTCCGTGGATATGCTGCCATTTTTTTTTAGCCTTCAGCGCGCTATAAGATCTAATTCTTAGTCAAAGCCAGACAGAGCCGTACCCAGGAATTTTTTTCGGGGGGGGGGGGGGAGGGGGGTTGCGTGTAGAACGGCTGCCATTTTTTAAGATTTTTACTGGCTTATTTTCGTGAATAAAACAAGTACATCGCTTACTTGTAATAATTCGATGGTACTTTTCAATTATTTGTACCCAAATAAAGAAATTGGTATGTCAACCTCAAATTCTGTTTAAAGCAAGAAATAAGTTTAGACAGTAGCACCACCAAAGCCGGGGACACCGCGACCAACGGCTCCTGATGAAGTAACACAATGTAACCGTGGTACAAAAACGGTATGTATGTGTTACAAGCTGCCACTCTAGCGTCGCCAGCGCGAAGTCGGCGACGGGAATGGCAGCAGGTTAGGTCTTTCCGTACGTAAGCAGAGACAGTGAAGAGATCAGAGACGTATGTGGGGAAAAACAAAACTCTAGTGATATTGCAGCACTGCAGAGGAATCTAGGAATATTGCAGAGGAATCTAGTACAACACTTAATACCAACTAACAAAATACATATAAAATCAATAAATCAGCTTACAAGATAGAAGTATTACAAACTACACAAAACTAATCAACAGCGCCGCCGCGGTGGTCTAGTGGCTAAGGTACTCGGCTGCTGACCCGCAGGGCGCGGGTTCGAATCCCGGCTGCGGCGGCTGCATTTCCGATGGAGGCGGAAATGTTGTAGGCCCGTGTGCTCAGATTTGGGTGCACGTTAACGAACCCCAGGTGGTCTAAATTTCCGGAGCCCTCCACTACGGCGTCTCTCATAATCATATAGTGGTTTTGGGACGTTAAACCCCACATATCAATCATCAATCAAACTAATCAACAATAAAACTACAGATGAGAAAGTCCGAAGGTATAAACAGGTGAAGGGATACCTGTGACGACCGGCAGCGTTGAGTCCACGACGATCGGATGCGAGAGAGTTCTGGCACAACTGCGATGTCGGCGGTGTTGCAGCGCTGGTGTTTCCGGGAGGCTAGTGCTTGAAGCCGATCTCGGGCAGGTTGAGCTTACTCGAGACTCAAGTACCGATGCCTACGTTACAGACGTTAATTTCGCGTCACAACTAGACGAATGGCTAAGTTTAGGTGGCCAGCCGACACGGAGCCACAACCACTTAAGGGATACTTCTTGATCTCCTTCTTCACCATGTTGGTCAGCAACTAGATTGCTTAGCAAGGCGAAATCCTGCTCTTAAATCGACCTCCGTGTCCCCTGATTCTCGTCCTGGGGGAAAAGAGACCTCTACATGGGTCCAATCATGCACATTTCATTGTTAGAAACTCCACCCTAAATATATATTGACCACGTCCTTTTTTTGATTAGGAGAGGGTCCTCAACTGAGCGAGAGTGACAACCTGTTGGGGTTCTCTCATACGGCTTGTCCACAAGCAGTTTTGCTCGTGGGAATGGTCAGTTTCCTTGGTTTCAGCCGGTGCGTCTTGCAGTCTACAGCTAGTTCGGGGTGCATCGCGGCCTTTGACGACCCTGCCGACGCCGCCGTAGGTACAAAGGATCAAACATCGGCGACTAACGTTTGAAGAAGAACACCGCATTCAGTACTTCCCTGCACTAAAGGCCAGTCTTTTCATGAGCGAACGGTTCCACCGGTCAGCGGGGAAGTGCGGCGCCCGTTAATTTGCCGTTACGCCGGGTCGCAAAAATGGCAATCCGTGACAGCATGTATGCAAGCAAACAAACAAGTCGCCCGACATTGCGATCTTTTTGTTACCGTTCGCACATTCTGCTTGCTGGATAGTTTCCTCGTAATTGCGAAAGGATAGAAGGGTTGAAGCTTGGGCTAGCTGGGTTTAGCTTTTAATCAACTCTTGAAACATAGAGGGAAGTTTAAACGAGGAAGTTTTTCCTTCTCGGCAACTTGCAAAATTCTGTGAGGACTTGTTCTGGGGTCACTTGAAGTTCTCGATGGATGCTGAGCAGTGCCAGTCCGGTCAATCTGTCGTTGTTCATATGAATTCGAAGGTATAGCTCTTCAGCCTTCTCAGTGTGGAAAAAGTCCGTTCCGGGGTCGACGTCGACACTGGTAAAGTCGCCAGGATAGAAAGTAGGCTGTGGTTGTTCGGAAAAAAGTCGCGGTTGCACATCTCTAAGGCCTGTAAAGCACAAGCTGGGCGATTCTTTTCTTCGATCTGGCAGCATTTGTTCACCCACAGTCGCCAAGGTAAAACTGCACAGCATCATCAATATCAGAAAGGCTAGCCGATGCGCAGAATTTCGGCAGCAGCATGTTAAGGCCAACCACGACCTTCTTATGGGCATCGAACCGGTCTCTTAATTGATTTTCGAAGTCAGCCAGCAAACGCAAATACATATTCCTCTGGTAGTACTCTTCGGGAGTAGCAGAAGGTACGTTGCTTCTTTGCATCTGCCTTCCAGTGATGCGTGGTAGGGCCATCTCAACATTTGTGATCTTCAGCAAAGAGAGCGACTTCAGAAAAATCTTATTAAATTCCATTTCCGCACTAGCCCTTTTTGTGGAAAGAACGTCTATAACATTCTTTACGTGATCGCACGCTTGAGCCAAGTCACAGTCAATTTTTTGAAGAAACTTGCAAAGTGGCAGTGTCAAAGAGAAGAGGTCGCTACAGATCTGAAGCGAAACGACAAACTCGGGCTTCATAATGGCATTGAGCAGTTGAGAAGCTTTTGATGAAGTATCAGATGACGCGGCCTCTTCTTCCAAATATTCGAGGAATTGTACAATAGGCACGTACAGTTCAAGGAAACGCTGAAGTGCATCGTGACTCTCTACCCACCTTGTTTGGCAAAAGGAGAGAAATGATTTTCTTTTTTCTTGTGTTAAATCTTCTACTTTGTCTCGCAGTTGGTTCGTCCTCTGTGGCGAAGCTCTCACAAACGTACAGGTTGAGGATACAGTTCCCAAACAGTTGCGGATGCTGGGGAGTTTTCATGCGTGAAGCAGAGCAAGGTTCAACGAGTGGGCGCTAATATTCACGTAAAACGCTTTGGGCGCTGTTTGGCGAATGAAGGCTTGAACACCGTTAAGGTGGCCACTCATTGATGCCGCGCCGTCGTATCCTTGGCCGCAAAGTAGGTTCAGGTCAAAGCCATGACCTCTAAGGCTGTTCAGGATTGTGCTCGCCAGCGCCTTGCCAGTGAGATCGTACACGGGAACGAAATCTACAAAATCTTCTTTAAGAATGGGCACTCCCGACGTGTCGTGTCCAACGTACCTTATACATAGGGAAATGTGGGCGGTGCGAGATATATCAGTGGCCTCGTCAGCTAGAACTGAAAAACACGAACCTGAGTTGACGTTTTCCACTATCTTTCTTTGTATGATTTCACCAGAGAGGGTGATCAACTCATCTTGAATTTTTGGGCTCGTGTACAGCGCATTCGCCGGAGATGTTTCCATGTGAGCTCTCAAGGCGGCATCTCCACATTTTGCTCTCATCCTAAGCAGTGCGCGGAAATTTCCATCATTTTTGAATGGCAGCACTTCAGACATATTTATCGGACCAGAGTCGTCTGTGCCGCGAAGCGGTACTTCTTGCCTGCCACAGAAAAGGATTGTTTCTATTATTGGCAGCAAGTTCTTGCGGTTTTCTTCCGCCTGCTTTTTAAGGCCGTGGTCAAGTTGTGTTAAAATGTCATGCTGTGAGCAGGACCGGACTGCTAAAAAGTTCTCCGATAGCGTTGTTGACATGGCGTGATAACTGCTGGATGCGTGGCTCTTAAAGGCGTCCATGGCTTTCTTGTAATTGGTGAACTCCTTAGTTACAAAACAGCCCAAGCGCTGGTGCTCCCCTTTTCCTGCACACTCGCTTGCGAAGACTACGCAATATTTGCATAATGCTCCTTGAAGCTTCTCTGAATAAACAAGCCATGGGTAACGATCTACCCAGTGAGGTTGGAACTTCAGATTCCTTTTCCCTGTGGCTGGATAATCATAGTTAGCCGGAGGGGTCCACGGATTGAGCAGCAGCTTCTCCATCGTCTATGGATCATTTACATTATTGTTTTTCGAGACAAACAGTCCCAAGTCGAAAATATTCGCACTCATCGCACAGAGGGGAGGCGAACCAGAATGTGTAGGTGCCATGCCACTCACCTTCCTTGGGCGTTGCCCAGTGGTAAAGGCGTCACTTTGCCCAGCGTTGACTGTAGAACAAAGATCACTTGGAGTTGCACTGCGGCCGCCATCATTTCCCGGCGGCGCATGGGTGTCCTGCTTGTGTTCGTTCTCAGGTGAATCATATAAACCGGTGCATTTTCCTGAGTCGCTACAGAAGTTCGGACGCGCTTGGCTTTCCACCAGGGCTGAGGAGGGCGAAGTTTTATCCTTCGAAGGAGGTGGTTCTTCTCCGTCCGCTTCATCGGTTCGAACTTTCTTGAAGTAAGACGCAAGACTCCTTTGCTTCGTTGTTGCAGAGTGTCTTTTCATTTTGCTGCCGCAATCCTGTGCACGCACACAGAAGTGGCCAGTGGCTCCAAAAAGACGTTTGCGACGGCTTCGACTGCCTGGCGTGAACGGCGGGCGATGTTTTCTTCCTCTCTTAGCCACTTTACAGTGGCTAGAATGTAGAAGTGTGATGAACGCGCCGGCTCCCGCGTGGCGCATGTGTTTTCTGAACGCCGCTACAGCTGGTGTGCATGCAGGCCCATTATTGTACTCCAGCTGCAGCAAACTGGATTAACGCTATACTTAAAGACCTTTTCACAGAAGACTCCATGGGCACTGCATACTCCCCTTAATATATGTGAACCCCCAAGAATGCACTGCCGAGACATTTGCACTCCCGTGGTACAGTCCAGAAAGGAGGTGTTGCTCCGTTCCTGTGAAAAAGTCACCTTTTCACAGACGGCTCCCTGGGCGCCTGCATAATTCTCTCTGGGCTGCGCTAATTAAATAGCCGTGACACCCAAAAAATGGACTTTGTAGGCTGTGACGTCAGCCTCTGTACTCCCGCGCGCTGCCCAGCTTGGCGGCGTTTTTTTTTTTCTCCTGTGAAAGTTGACCGCTGGTGCCGTATTGTGTGCCGGCTGTATCCTCGCTTTGTGCACTTTGTAGGGAGGCGCATATACCTTCTGTGTACAAAAGAGGTAGACTTCCTTGCGTGTGGTTAAGGATGTTCGAAGTTGCTCGGATATGCCAGTCTTTCAGTAGATGTCATCTTCGATTATTCGTTTCGGTGGCGAGGACTACAGTTTGAGAAAAGTTTGCCTGCGTCCTCGGAATGCGCCGCTGAGATTTTCCGCTTAGGGGTTTCGTTCCTGGCAAATTTGCGCACGTCGTGTTGGTGTTGCCGTTGCTGTCGAACTGTTTACCTTCACAGAAGTAGACGCGCTTTTCGTAGGAACCCAAAGACGACACGTGCGGTCCGCACAGACGGATAACGTCTCCAGCGGCAATGCACAAGGAAAGCATCTGGAATCAATGAAGGAGCTGCTACGGTGTGAAAGACGAAAAAAAAAAAAAAGACTCGAAGGAACGCGAGAGCGAAGGGCAAAGCTGTACAAATCGGGCAGGTGCGCGTGCGGGGGAGGGAGCGCTGAGGTGTTCTGGTAAAAGGGTAGGTTTGAAGAAAGGAAGAAGAGGGAAGCAATGCCAGGAAAGTTGCAGTGTAACTTTGGCAGCTGGTGGTCGCTGTGAACGCGTGTAAATATTTTAGTATCACCCGAAAAGTTAAAGCATCAAAAAAATTTCGGGGGGGGGGTCAGAACCACCTCATCCCCCCCCCCCCTGGTTACGGGCCTGTTAGCCAGATGCTTATTTGGACGCTGATCTTGGGTCAAGCTGCACGGCACGGTGGCACACAAACAATACAGTCAGACATAGACGGCGCTGATTATTCGAAACCTTGCGATTGTTAAACGCACTTCTTCCTTTGGGTGCCGTCCTGACGCACAGTTTGACCAAGATAAACGCAAATGGACTCGTCCGGCGCTTCATGTAAACTTACTCTTGAGTGAAGCTTTCGCGTTTTTTGTCATGTATATGGGTGCAATGGCCGGCGCTCATCTCGCATGGCAGGTAGACTTCGCCCGCGCATTCCCATAATATTTTTGCTAGGCGCGCCTGAGCGACAATTTATTTCTCAATATAATATTCGCAGCAAATTCATGCTTAAGCTTTTTTTAGCGTGGAGTACACACGTACCCGTGATAAAACGGTTTTTGCATATTCTGGCTCCACTCTGGCTTCAACGTTCCGTACTCAAAGGCTCCCTGTCGCTGTGGCTCTCTTCACAGCTGCGGCCCACCTCATTTTTTTTTTCTTCGTTCCATGGGAACAATACCTGCGTTTGCCTTTCACGCTCGAGTAGGCACAGCCAAAGGCTGAACAACCGACCATGATATATCAGGACGAAGATAAACGGGCGGCCGCGCGTGCGAATCCCGAATAATCTGAGGCTTGCGGCGAAGCGGTTCGCCGTCGTCTACTCTTCTCGAACCGGAAGCCGGTAGCAGACAGTGCATCCTACTACCCTCGCTCTTAACTGGTCACCTATTACTGAAAAGGTCCATTGTGCAAGGCTGGGGCAGAGCAAGGCTAGTTGGCACTGGCTTTTCCAGGTTTGACTAGGCACACGTTCACTCACACGTCCATGCACAAAATGTACACGCGATCACATTACGATTAACGAGTATAGGCTGAGTACCGATCGGGTTCCATTGAGAATCGCTTCGCAATCGCAGCACCAGGTACCTTATTTCCCTAAATAATCAATTGGCATAATTTGCATATTCGAGGTTTGGTCTTGATTAGGTTGCATTCTATGTTAACCTAAGCTCAATTAGCTAATTAACAGACTATACTTAGGTTCAGTACTAACTAGTATTAGAATACACTCCGCTTAGCTTGCCCGGCATGACTATAGGTGGCCCCGCCGCGGTGGTCTGGTGGCTAAGGTACTCGGCTGCTGACCCGCAGGTCGCGGGTTCGATTCCCGGCTGCGGCGGCTGCATTTCCGATGGAGGCGGAAATGTTGTAGGCCCGTGTGCTCAGATTTGGGTGCACGTTAAAGAACCCCAGGTGGTCGAAATTTCCGGAGCCCTCCACTACGGCGTCTCTCATAATCAAATGGTGGTTTTGGGACGTTAAACCCCACAAATCAATCAATGACTATAGGTGGGCAAAAAATCTCTGCTCCACTTAAGTAGGGTTTATTACAGTGTGATTTCATTAGCTTAGCAATGAGTCGTTAATGAGGATTTACAATGCTCAACATGGCTTTATAAGGCTTGGCTATGGTTAGAGTGGCTTAACTAGGCACAGTTGTTTTTGCTTGACACCACGGTCGCGCCAGCATGATCATGGTAGGCTGCCTATCTAGGCTTCTTCTCTACGTCGCAAACCGGACAAGCGATGGGCATATCACCGATGCTGTAAAGAAAAATAAGAAAGAATACATTTGGCTGCCTTTTCGAAAATTCTGTTGCAGTTGGGCAGCCTTTTTTTTTTTTTTTTTTGGTGTGTAGAACGATTTTGTTGCCGTACAATTGGGGAACGACTAGACTCTTTAGAGGGACATTAAAGTCGAGTAACAAGTTATCTCAGAGGGAAAGCTCAATGTATTGCAACATCTAAATAACATCTAAAACGATAACATTCTCAACAGCACTGTCCTACTTACCGAGAAATTAAGGTGAATGCACAAGAATACATGCGCCACAGTAGAATATTCTCAAAATGACCTCGATGACGTCAGACGAACCAACTACAGCTAATCACTAGCAATCGATCTAGCCGATATAAATAAACCTTCTGTGCATCAAGAGACTCAACAAAATGCTGCTTGTTCATTTCTGTTCGATTCATGCAAAAAAATAACAGCAGGACGTTACTATGGGCGAGTGGTTCATATATTCAATTTTCGCGTGGTTAAACTGGACAGGCCGTACCATCTAGCGAGGTGTAGTTGAACCAAAACACGTCTGCCATCTCGGAGCCAACGGCAGGAAATCGATGAATGACCGTTGTTGCTGCTGTGGCTCCCGCTGCTTTCGTTCTGTCTACCAGTGTCGGCGACCGCGCAGTAAAGCCGGACAACGTTGTGCACGGCAACAGTGCCGTGGTCGGTCCGCTTCTTGAGGCAGGTAATTTGAAGTTCGCTAACTCGATGCGAACCACTAAAACGTGATTTTATTTCAAAAGAAGTGCTTCCTTGGCACAAAGTCACTACGAGGTTTTTGGACCGCTATTTCAACTATCAACGTTAACTTACAACTCACCGGTCTTACCTCTGCCCTCGTTGAGGATGAACAGCGGCAAACCAAGCCACGTCTCGAACTTTTAAAGACGATAGTCCTTTTTGGGGACCTTCGACGCAAAAATTTTGGTCTGTCTGTCTCTACATTTGTCTGTTTGTCCACTCTTAAAAAGGCATCGGGTACTTGAAACGGGCGACCCCATTTGCAGCGCCCACCTATGTTGCTCAAGGGTGAGCGCTCGTGCTTGTGCGCTTGTCAATTAAAATCAATTATTGCGCATGTCTGGGGCACCATAACAATTCGTATGTATTTTGTATGTGGGCCTTCTACTAGAAGAAGCATACATAAGTAATTTTAAGGACCGTAGCGCTTATCACAGTGCGCTGACCATGCAAAGCTTGCACGGAAAGACGAGTGTTTCCAACGCTATGCTAAAACGAGACGGTGGTGGTACCTACACGTCGCCTTGCGTTCTACACCTTATCACCTCTGAGATGGGCGCGCACACCTGTCTCGGAGCCACGCGCTCTGTTAAAAAAAACTGCCAGATGGCGCTCATGTCTCACATGTGACCTGACTTGATGCACTCGTTCGCCTCCGCTGCACGCTCGAGGCACTCGTAACGCAGCGCCTTCAGAATACCATTCACCAATTTGCTTGCTCAGAACATCAAATAAAAGTCTTGTTCACTCACTCCACACGCAAGACTATCCTCTTTCGACATTTGCAGATTACATGCAGATACAGGGGCCAATTTTTTCTTTTGCTTTTTTTTTCCTTTCTTGTCGTGACCCATTTCTTGACATCGCCCGATATTCAAAAATGATAACGGTCATGCGCCACATGATGCAAGACTAGTGAACTAAACGCCAATGCCCGTGAAAGCTGGATTTCTTCCTTGGACCACCACCAGGGCAGGGCAGTCTCAAGGGGTAGAATTATATAATAGTCAAGGGCTTCCAGGACAGTTTTAGGGCATTGTGTTCGGCCTCTGATATTTTTAATACACCTGGTCTTAAGTAAGAATTATTGACATAATTAAGGTCTAGTTTGCTTAAGTTGCTTGATATTTCAGGCACAAGTCAATAAGTGAACCTCCAACGTGTACATATATGATCTATTATTTCATCATGCAAACCAGTTGTCAGTGATCAATGTGTCCATTATCGACACCTCATTCGGCCGCTGCTGGGCACATTTTAACATTTTCACACCCGTTTTTCTCATTCACCCTTAGGTGCCGATATCTTAAATGTCCGTCACCATTCCCCAGACAGGTTTTTAACATTTTTAGTGCCTTAGTACTATAAAGAAGAGACTTCAGTCTATTCCTTGACACACCGAGGAAGTATTTTTGCTCACACAAGCAGAGACGAGAAACTACACAAAGTACTGCATGCAAGGAACCATCAGCACTGAGGTCATCAGCACCACCAAGCACAAATATTGCTTTCATGAATGTATTCACTCTATTTTTGTTGGCAACATGTTCCCATGCTCAGGACTGCAACAAAAAACTGTTGCTGCACGTAGCACACAACATGCAGCTATACAAGGCAGGGTTTTGCCAGAGATTACATTTTGCCGAGAACAACCATGATAACCACAGACATGCAGTCTCACGCACAAAAAAAATCACAAACACGGATTTTGAAATGTTGAAGGACACTCTTTATTGTTCGCAACGGTACGTCGCATTTGTGGGGAATATATAATCCTACATGACTAATGACAGTGCAGATGGCAGACATCTCTTGTCAACTTCTCATATAGAACTCTATTCACAAATAAATAGAGCCGGCATACAAACACGATGAGTACACACTGTGTTTTATATACACTGAGCACAGTTGAATGTGCAGGATAAAGTCTGCACAGTTCAGACACACAACAGTCACAAAAAAATTCCATCAAAAAGGGCACAAGAGTTTAAAAATCGTCATAGAACATCACTACAGGGCCTAGCATTGTTTTTCCAAGAAGCTATCCGATGCGAAAATATCGTACACATTATGTATATACTTTATATGTATAACAGGAAACACACAGTTGCTACTGTAGCTCGACATTGCTTGAAAGAGGGCAAACAGCAACAAAATAAAAACCGCTGCAGCCACACTACCATGATTTCTGCTATATAGTTCTTTTCTGTTGTCATTCGTCTGCATTTGCGCACACCAGGTTACCCAGAATAGTTCACCCTCTGTGTGAAGACCTCCCAAGACATGCAAAATTGGAGCTGCTGCTATTAGCAGCTTTTGCAAACACTCCCATACAGTCATTCAAGCCCAATACACGTGCTCAGCTAACTACAGGCTATAACTTTCAGAAAGACCTTTCACTGTCACAAAGAACTGGCAAAACTGTACATTGAGACTGACTTGCTGGAGTTCACAGCAAGTTCTCTTGATGTTACAGTAAAGATAAGAAAAAAGCTAGCTCATACTATAGGTATACGACACATATTCTTCCTTGCCACCCAAAATCGAGAGTTTAAGTCCGGCAGTGATTAAAATGCTCAGTGTTCACTTGTGCTGTGTAAAGATCACATTCTCACTCTGAATATAGATATACGACACGAGACAAAAGATATACAACATGAGGCAAAAAATATACGACATGAGGCTACCCCTCCTCTTAAGGTCAAATAAATAAATAGTATAAACACAGTGTCAAACACAAGGTCGAATAACAACACAATCAGCATCAGCGAAAAACTTCCCAAGCAAGGAAATCGGGCGACAATGCAATGGAAGAAACTTTGGTGATGCATTGTCTTGCAGGAAGTAGAGACCATTGGACCCTTACAGAAAGTGGAAAGCGAACACAAAAAGAAAAAAAAGTTATTTGAGCAAAACCCACATTTGCCCTACCAGGCATGGCAATATATAGCAGAACAACTTATGCACGCTGAGAACAAAGAACCATACATGAAAACAGATAAAAAGAAAAAAAAACAGACATGAATGATTGTGCAAAAATGTAGCAGAATAGTGCTCACTAGCTACTGTTTCAATGAATATAATCTGCTTGTCGTTTACAGCAACCCACAAAAATAGCCTGGAAAGATTCATTGGGGCAACTGCTAGACCGAACTGCACTCCTGAAGTTGCTGCTGTAAAAAAACCGAACAAATGAGAGTGTTGCCAACTTAAAAAATGAACACACCTCACATTAGTACACATCGACAGATATTTGACTTTCAAGTTGTTAGTGAAAAGACAGAATAATTATCTTATCTGTTCAGGTAGTAAAGACAGCCTGTCACAGAGCTACCTAAAAAATTTTTTTTGCCCTTCCTACGGAAATCCAGGATGTTAAGAAAACACTTGTTCAAATGGATGCAATGGAAGACATACGCAACAAGTTTTTCCTTCCATTCACATAATGGTGGGGTCAGTTGTAGGTTTCAAAAAAGAAAGATTTCAGGAGGCGACAACAGATTTCAGGAGGTGACAACAGATTTCAGGAGGTGACAACAGATTTCAGGAGGCGACACCAATGATGCACAGCTTCTATCGCATAGTAGCAATATCAGATTGCAACAGGGCAGCATAAAAATTGGCATCTCTGCCAGGTGCAGACACTAGTGCACATTTTTTTTTTCACATGCAAAATATGAACACAAAAGTCAGCCACCTAAAAGCCTCAGCTGAGTTCAAACACTTTAGTGGCAGAAGCCACACGTACACCTGCTGAAGTAGAGGTTTTGCTATCACACCATGAAACAAGCTTACTGTTACACTAGAAAAGTCCAAAACATGTAAACCAGTGATATATCAACAGTTGACTGAAACACTTATGAGTATTAAAAAGCAAACATGCCCAGAAAAAAACCTAAGGTGTCTTGGATTATTCACTTTCACAATGTTTACAATAAATGATATACATTCATTCACACATGTATCACTGTTTCACAAGTCGCGATGAAGCATGACACATCCTGCGATCAATCTACAGCGCGAGCATAGTGTTCATTGTGAACAGCAATATAACACCATGCCAGTTTAGTCAGGACAGCTATCCGTTTAGAAGTGCCATCTTGTGTTAACACATCTGGAGTGCATGACCACATCTCCCCCTCTACAAAAAAAAAAAAAGGTAGCAAGGCATGGCATTTCCAATAACTTCCGAATTTTAGGACGTTTAAGCCGCAGCCCATTTATTCATTAATAGGCCAGAAGTTCCAAAATTACAAAAGGACAGTGTACCCCTAACAAGTAACACAAACTAGCAGCAAATTAAAACTCGATCTGACAAAATCCAATTTTACAAGTTTTCCAAACGGAAAAATTTCCATTCCCTCACACATACCTATAGAATTCAACACAGTCATCAACTGAAATTAAAATTTCAAGGCCCCGTACTTAATTTTATGCAATTGGCTCTGTACTCAATCCTACGCAATTTTTTCTTAAGTGAATGAGCGAAAATGCGGCGATTTTTCAATTTTCACAGACTGCTTTTTTTCAGACGCACATCGTAATGTATGACATCAAAAGATCTAGCCACCCTATAGTCACAAAACTAGTTTTACTTGGACCAGGCTGCATGCTACAGTCTGTAATGCATTTAATTATCAAATGGCACTGGGTGTTACTGCTTCGTTGTCCCTGCCATTACCAACCCAGGAACAGGGTGGTAGCTTTCTTTAATAGTTAATATGAGGGATGGCACTGGTCGCCTCCTTGAAACTTTCCTGCTCTACCTGCTCACACTTTGATGGCGTTTGTTCGATTTGTCCGAATATTGGCAGCTCGTGGGAGCTTCACGCGATCATCTGCCTCACCTTTCTCACCAGGACATGAGAATATTTCATACTCGAGATGAAGCCGTGGATGATTCACCTGTGTAGGTGTGTATCGCAAATAAAATTCTGCAGCAACTGCCAGGCCATGCTACAATATAATTGTAGATTTCAAGGACCAAAAAAACCTACAATTTTACGAACTTCCCAATGTAATAAAATGCCTCAGCATCACTTCGTTAAATCGACCTTCAGCTATACTAAAATAACAGTACCATATGGGTACAGCGCTTGCATAGGCATACACAAACTAGCAGTCGAAACAAAATAATCAATTCACCGTCGCTGCGAACCTCACCGACATCTTTTGTGCCACATCTATCGTTCCTTAAATACATCCCTAAATTTATTCAGCAGGCCTCTTCAATATTATGACCTTATTATGAATAATGCAGAAGACTTTATGAGCATAACGATGAGAAAGTAAATTAAGCCACAGCTTTGAATACACAAAAACACTAGTTGCAAGAAAGCCCGATGTTGCTCAAAGTATTGTGCAAGCGCTGGAATGTGTGAGAAAATGAGAAGCTAGTGTATGCACATTACAATTACGCATGCCTTAAGAATTTACACTATCATGTTGACAGTCCTTGAATATTTTATGGGGGAAGTTTCTTTCCCTACACAAGTTAGAATATTCAGCATAAAATTACCATGTCTGTACACAGAGAATAACCTCTCATGCAGTGCATAAACGAGTTCTGTGCACTGGTGCCTCACAGCATTGAGAAATATCACTAATAGTTATCTGCAACTTCAAATAGGACAATAAACATGTCTACTAGTCTTCACAATGTAAATTAGACATCATCCAAAAAAGACACCTTGCCATGTTTCTCTCAACATAGAAATTGTTGCATCTGGCACCATTTACTACCGCATTAGTGCTTGCTGCGTACAATAACCATTTCTTGAGAGCATACGTTCAGTCCCAATGACTAAGAAAAAGACACTCTGTAGAACAGTCTGCCAAGTATGTCCACATATGCAAAGTTGCACATGGTCTTCTCAAAGTTTTTGTTCGCAAACATTCCAAGACTTAAGATATCCCTACAGCATTGAGCTAACCCACCACCAGTCTCACGATGACAATTTCTGCAATCTTTCTTGTTATGACAGTGCGATCAGCGATAAGTTCATATTGGGCGACAGCACGCTTTGTTGCCACTAGCTTCCAGGAAGCCAACATGCTTCTCAGAAGAGGGTAATGAGGGCCACCTGGTGGTTGCGTCTGTGCTCCTGCTGCTGCTCATGCTGGCTGCTCCAGATGATGTCGGTACTGGTGGCAGCTGGCGTGGGGCCAGTCAGTGGCGCCACTCTGGGCCCTGAAACCTTCGGCTGGCTATCTTGGCCCAGGTGTGCAGCGGATGTCAGTGCCACTTTGCCTTTTGGGCGAAGATGTCTGCCCGTAAATTTTGGGCAAAACAGATGCCTAAAATCTGCAGGTGAAGGGAGGGAGGAAAAAAAAAAAGCTCTTCATGAAAGTGATGGCAACAAGATACACTGTCTATGGGAAAGCACATCTGTATTCTAGCCTTATGCTTTATCCAGTACTATACGACTCTTGGATTGTGCTCAGGTTTAAAATGGCCTTAAGTTAATTGTTAAAGGTTTCAGTGCATAATTAAGGATATCCTATGACGAAAGACAGCTCCCACTGTGTGGGCTTACACTCCTATTTCTGAAGCAGAACTAATAAAAATGATGTTCTGAGGCTGTATAAAGTATGAAGAGCAAAGCATTCAAGCCCCCTAACTACCTAGCTAAAATTTGTATACGCTGGCAGTCACAGGGCTATTTTCAGTGAGCCTCCCTTGATAAGTATTATTGAAAAATATTTCACTGGTGCTTAAAAGGGTGGTGACACCGAATTTCGAGGCTATCCCAAGCCTGTTGTGGGTTTCCTCTGTATGCAAGGACTCTCCACATGAAGAGTCAGACACAACAAACGTGTAGAATATTTTTTAATTCACTTCTAAAAGCATAGCTGAATGCTCACTTTCGCGATCTCGTTTCAGAATAGGAAAAGCAACGAGAGTTTTCGTGACATCACACCAGATTTGTAGTGACGTGAGTGACCTTTGCTATCTCCAAAACGCATTTTGTGAACAAGGAGAAAACTAGCATGCCTGCTGTTATGAGTGTGCTGGCACCCCTTGCAGAGACACTGTGTGCGTCCATCAAGGCCTCTGAGTACTTTCGAAAAGACACTCGACGCGTGGTTCAGAGACGCTGCGCTCATACAACAGCGAGGCTGTCTCATCCTCCATCATCATCCCAGAACCTATAAAAGCCGGCGCACCGAGCGTCGGGCGGCTTCCTCATTTACGTTCTGTACATACGTTGTAAATATAAATGATTTGTTTCCTTCTTGCTGCCTTTTTTGCCTTGCCACTGCCTTGATGCTACCGCAGGTGGCCATGGTGACTGTCAGTGCGTTTTTTTTTTCTGGGGCTTGGTGTGGCACGTGTCTACGAGAGCAGACAAAACTCAACACAATGTGCGTCACAGCCTTGTGTGCTCACGTGACCAAGCCACCTATACATCGACGTCACTGCCCAACTCAGCACCACAAAAGCGAAACCGAAAATGGTCCACATAACTAGAGCAATATTACATTATTTAGCGAAAATACACGACTCTTGGTGTGTGTATCATGCTTCCTAGAGCTGAAGGAAACGCTTGCAGCAAACAACACGCATGCCACAAATTTGGTAGCCTCATGTCGTACATTTTTTGCCTCATGTTGTATATCTTTTGTCTCGTGTCGTATATCTATATTCAGAGTGAGAATGTGATCTTTACACAGCACAAGTGAACACTGAGCATTTTAATCACTGCCGGACTTAAACTCTCGATTTTGGGTGGCAAGGAAGAATATGTGTCGTATACCTATAGTATGAGCTAGCTTTTTTCTTATCTTTACTGTAACATCAAGAGAACTTGCTGTGAACTTTGTGAAAGTTATAGCCCTTTAAAGGGACGGTCTACCGCCCTTCACCGTCTTTTGTTTTGTATTGCAATTGAGATCATACTATCTGGAGTGTAACCTAGCAGCGGTATCTCAGGAAAGAAATTTTAAATGCGAAGCTTTTCTTTCCGTACTGCAAGAGCTTTTGGCGCCTATTTGCGTATCTATGTATCTGTCTAGCCGCTAACATTTGGGTGCTCTCGTTATTAACCCCTTAACTTAGCGTGACCCAAAATTAGCATGGGAGGATAAGATAGCTTGACGAATATGACATGCCGGTCACGACATAAATAAAATTTTACAATGTTATCGCATACGTTGCCAAACACTTCCCGTTAAACAGTGGCACATACCCACGGGCGGTATGCGCCATAGGCGATCAGCACTTAATACTCCAAAAATTCGGACTTTTTGTATATTTCAGACTTCAAAAGTGCACCGTCAGGGTTTCCATAGGGCTAATGCATTTTTTCGACCGATTTTTCGGACGAATTCGCCCCGTAAAGTTGGATTTTTCGGACTAAATCGCTTGTTTTGAGCAGTGCCACGAACCTGTATGGACGCTGCCATGTTGAATTTTCTGCCGACTTGACTAAGCTTCGTGGCTTAATTTTAAAATGGCTTTCCTGCTTCCAAAATTGGAAAGCAAACGTTATATTTAAAGTTTTGGAGGCCATGTCTGCTTTAGAAAACGTGGCGCAGGACCATTTTCTCGTCTTCGGTCAGCCGTAGTGGTACAGTGTAATAGTGGTCAACACTGTTGTCATCGCACCGTACAGGGAGGAGGCGGAGCTGTGCAGTAGTGGAGTGAATGTGCCTGCCACAATGACATTAGGGAGTTTTAGAATAGCGCAACGTGAGCCCTTGCGGTGTGGTCGCTGCCACGGCACATACGTCGTAACGCGAGTTGCTGATCGCGGCCCGTGAAGTGTTGTGTGTAGCTTCTGTGCATTTGAGTTTGCGGCCGGGGCGAATGTCCCTAGACCTTTCCCTAGAGGGAGCAAACGCTATTCTAGAACTCGGAATGTGTCCGCTATACTCGCAGCGCCTGCAAACATTATTCTAAAACTCCCTTTTTAAAGACTTCACTCGTGCGGACGATGACAATTTATGTGCGCGGAGCCCACAGACCAAGAAATTCTTCGCCAGGTTGTGCCGCAGCCAGAGAGCGGTTCGGATGATGACGACGATCGCCCGCAGCTGTCATCAGCGGAGATTCGCCAGTGCGGTGACGCTTTTGTCGAGCATTTACGGTGATATGTCAGCATGGCGCAAATATGGACGAACCGAATTGCTACTAAGCGTAGTATAAGGCAAGGCAGAATCGTAAACTTTTTAAGCCTGCCTGAAGCAATAAAGTTCATATTTCCGACAAAAACGAATTTTTCGGACTTTTTTTTGGTCCCCGCCAGGTTCGAAAAAGAGGTCGGCGACTGTATCTACCCAAGAACACCGAGAACACACATTGGCAATAGACCTCTACCGGGGTGCGTCACAGCGTGATGTCACCGGTGCACGTGAGAGACTGTGGTTGGCAAATCCCTCCCGCCGGTGGCTGAGTGGGGCGCAGTCACTTGGTGCTTAAGGCAAGTTTTTTTTTTTTTGAAAGCCTAATATTCATCTAACAGTAGCAAAATTAGCTGTGGTATGTGTCCGAGAACTAGGTGTGTGACAAAGTGCGTGACGAAATGTTCGCCACGCTGGCTGTTTATCTTTGAGAAGTGAACACACGTGGCGGCCTGTGCGAGGAACAGTCTGTGCGGCCTATGCGAGGAACAGTTGTCTTCGAAAATGTGCAGCATTGACTGTGGTGTGCAGTGTGCGTTGAAAGGCATCGCAATATTGGTTCAGCTTAACGAATGGTGAAACTGGGAATATTGTGCATGGTGTGTGCAGTGTGAATAATGCGATGCGTCTTGTTTGCCAAAACACCGGTATTCGTTGTGGGCCGGTTTCAGTAACCAGTTGTCATTAAAACTTTACGATCTGACATTGTAGTCAAGGTAAATATACATTTGATGCAATCATCTGCGAGTGGGTACATCTCAGCGTATGCGCGGCCTGCAGAAAAATAAAAGTGCATGATCTGCGGGTGATATACACTACTATGCACGAGCTATAAGCATGTTGTAGCATTGCCGAATCTGCATATATGCTTCGCGGCGGCTATACCTATATATGGAATACCTGATGCGCGTTAATGGAAACAGCGGAGATTTCCATTTTTTAGCTACTTTGTAGTTTTACGGTTTGATCCTTATGAAGTGACAATGCGCATTAGAAGTGTGTATCAGGCCTAAAGGAGGAATATAGGTACGAGAACACGCCATAGGTGTCAAATGCAGCAAGGTAACTGTGCAATATAATATTACGTATTATTAGGTTGTCGGGTTTTACATCACATGAATGTTCACTGGGTTATTGAGAAACGCAGTGGCAGAATTTCACTTTCATTTTCACGAGGATATACTAACCTCAGCCTAACCCACGGCAAGAAGTGTTTTTTTTTTTATTCATCTCCTATCAGACTTTTCGGCAATGAGTGAGAATCTCATCCGTGACGTCGCGCACAGCAGCTCAAAACCATGCTGCCGCCAATGCTGTACCTCGTTTAAAACTGCATTGCATATACCACGATGGAAATTGCATGGCATAGATGTAAACTTATTGAAACATTTCTCAATGTACCAGTAACCGTGTAAATTTAAAACGTTCGCTTTCGAAAAAGATCAGATTTTTCATGGCTGCCATCTACGTGCGTGAAGCCCACCGCGTGCTAGTCGTGTCTCTCACTACTCTAAACAAAGTTATCCCTCCATCCAACTACTACGAGTAAATTTCCACACTATGAGCAGTGACCCTTCCGCGACCCCCTTCTTCCAAAAGCTGTGACTTTAGCACATAGCAATGTAGAAATTTCTGTCGAAATAATGCAGACACGCAGTTCTGCTGTGCAGAAAGATGCCGCTGGAGGAACTTTCTTGCCAACCAGCACCTGCTTCGAGAGAGGGTATGGGGGGCGGGTGCCCGCAGTGACGTCACACTGTTTACAAACAGGGAGAGGTCTACTTCAATGCGCGAGCATTAAGAAAAACCTGGCATTGGCAGCATCGATCCGACAAATGCATCTGATAAATGTCAGGGTCCCAGCAAGAATCGAACCCATGCCCCACCACAGTGGTCAAGTGGCTAAGGTACTCTGCTGCCGACCCGCAGGTCGCAGGATTGAATCCCCGCTGCGCGGCTGCATTTTCGATGGAGGCTAAAATGCTGTAGGCCTGTGTGCTCAGATTTGGGTGCACTTTAAAGAACCTCGAATGGTCGAAATTTCTGGGGCCCTCCACTATGGCGTCTCTTATAATCATACGGTGGTTTCGGGATGTTAAACCCCACATATCAATCAATCAACCAATCTAACTCTAGCATTCTGAATGACAATCAAGCATTCTACCACTGAGCCACACCAGGTCTCCGAACTGCTTTTCGAAGCGACTCTAATGGTATTGAAATGTTAATTGTGGTTGCAGTGCTGGCTATCCAATTTTATAAACATAACATATGTACTCCCATGATACAACTATCTCGTCAGGTAAACATCACTGTGTAGTTAGGTGCCATGCTCCGATTTTCATTTAAATAGCAGTGTCCAAGGCTACCATCCTCGCGAGCACCAGCGCTTCTTATCAGCTTTTAACTTCTGGTGTTGTTCATATTGAGGGTCCTGTTGGCACTACAGCACAAGTGCAAACAGCTGGTTATATAAACATCTGCAACTCTTCAACATATCTCTGTGTGTGCAACAGTTATACATATATTTCTCGTCATTTCATGGCGTGTCTCTCATGAAAAACATTACAATATGGTCACCTTCCCTCTGCATGCTTCGAATAACTTCGATACCCAAGGTACGCGAGATCTGCCGGATTTTTTTTAACAGTTTTCTTTTATTTACGTTCAGCCTTTTTCAAACTTGGTGCCCACAACACTGGCTAATGCATGCAATGACAACTGTTGTGCTGGTGTAAGTCAAGAATGGGAAATTCCTGCAATTTACACAGGATTTTGTTTTTGTTTAATTATTGTACTAGCTGCTTAGAGCTCACCTATCACTCAAAGCAGTAAACATTACTCTGCGATGCATGGAAAACTGCCAGAGGTGCATAAAATACAGTTTTGAGTCATGCGCCCCCGTTTTCATGCAAATTGTCTACCTGTGCGAGTTTTTCCCTTCTTCAGATCACTTGACCTGCATCAATGTAGTAGAGGTAATTTTGTCATTGCTGTGAGAGACAAATTAAAAGTTTCTTGTGGTGCAAAAGCATGCCTGTCGCCACCTACGTGACAATCTTCTCATTTTCACCAAACTAAAAAATTTTTCAAAGCTGTAGACCATCCCTATAAAGAAACAATTTATTACAGCATGTGCAATACCCTACTCTCTGCAATGCATACCCTCAATTATGTGCATTCAGCTAGAACAGCTACCAGTTGCAAAGCAATGTCTGCATTACTTTTTATTTCATGGCTGGCTGTCCCGGCAAAGTCACCATGACAGCACCTGTGAATGCAGTTTCCTTCGACCTCCAATTTATCACGTCGTCGTCCTGCGATGTGCAGCTCGCAAGTTTGCTACCTATGCATTTATTTGCTTTGTATTTACGTTCTGAAGCTTTGAGAGCAATGTGTTCATCAGTATTTTGCAGCGTTTCCAAGATTCACTCTAAATTCCTCGATTTGATTGATTTGCGAGGTTTAACGTCCCAAAACCACCATATGATTATGAGAGACGCCGTAGTGGAGGGCTCCGGAAATTTTGACCACCTGGAGTTCTTTAACGTGCACCCAAATCTGAGCACACGGGCCTACGACATTTCCGCCTCCATCGGAAATGCAGCCGCAGCAGCCGGGATTTCAGCCCGCGACCTGCGGGTTAGCAGCCGAGTACCTTAGCCACTAGACCACTCTAAATTCCTCAAAGACAAGGCTTAGCAGGTATGGCTATATAGCACAGCTAATCTCAATAATACAGACAGAACACACCTGATGCTCTGTAGCCCAGCTTGAGATGACGTGACGCGATATCTGAATTACAGGAAGTGATATCTGATTTCATAGTTCACTTATTGTGAAGACACTGGGCGAGTAGCCAGCAAGAGCTCAGATGAAAGCGGGCGATTGCGTCTGCATGGTTGCTTCAATGTTGGCTACTAACCCTGGCTACTGGTAGTTTCTAGTACAACCATTAAGGAAGGAAAATAAATTTAAGGGCTCATTTTCTTTTTTAGACACAGTACTAATGAGAACTAAGAGACAATAATGCCAAGAAAAGTATAGGGAATGTTATTATAAGTAATTGTAGTGTCAATGTGTGGAAAAGTGGACGAAAGTTACCTTGTTGATAAATCTGTTGCTAATACAGCGAGTGTTCCACACTCTCCGTAATGGCAACAGATCGAGCCAACCGATGCTTCCGCGTTTAAATGCACAATTATACCATATAAAGTGAACGGCGGGATGACTGCCACCATAGCTCAGAGGTAGAGCATCGAATACATAATTGGAAGGTCGCAGGTTCGGTTTCTGCCGGTGGCAAGTTATCTTTTTGTTCACTTTTTTTTTCTTCACATTTACATTACAATCATTTCTAATAACATTACCGATACCTTTTCTCACATTTTTGTTGGTTAGTTATTATTATTGTGTAACATTTAAAGACATACTTTACAAATTCAAAGTAGAATAAGCATATTACGTATTACTGAGGCGTAGCACGTACCAAACAAATGCAGATGTTTCGAAGTTATCAACTTTGGGGTGCTTAAATGGAGAACTGTTTTGCTGTACAGCCACGGCCATGTCCATATAGAGCAAGCGAGCAGCCAGTTTTTGCTTAGCGGGACGACACCTGGAGACCGTTTCGGGCTCTGACAGTCTATGTCAGGAACATGCGCAGCCTAGCAGCAAAGCTGACCACGTCGGAGCCCGAAACTGCCTCAAGCTCTACACAGACGTGGCCACTGCTGTACAACCTGCTGCAACCAGATTGTGTGGTATAGCCACAGCCACTTCGCTGGCCCAATGCATTGGCTGGAACAACTGGCTGGGGCAAGGAGAGTGAAGGTCACGCGATTAAATATGGCAGCGCCCATGTGTAGCTGCGAAAAATTGCATAATATTCCAATAATTTTGTTTGAGCAAAGCACTGCAATGAACTTCACATTTTGCATGTCTGTTATGCCATCGATTTTTCCTCATTCTGAAGTGCCTGCTAGTAGGCTGGATTTTGATCAAAAATAGAAGCAAATGATCAGAAGGCATCACTCATTTGAAAAGTTTTTTTTAATGTTGCACATTTCTGCCGGTCTTAAACCAGTCGCAACTACAAAGCAACTGAAACCTTACAAGCATTTAGTACACTGATCCCGAATATGAAATTCAACATGCCACGAGGCAAAACTTTTCAATTTTCGCTTTAAACCCAGTTAAGAAGTGCAAATTATGCACTCTTGATAAATGCATCACATTTCTCAGTTTCACACTATTCCCAAGAGCGCTTGTGCAACTGTTGGTGGCACAAGTGTGCTTGAAAAAGGCCTATTGAATCACGAAAGTATATGCAATAGTGATGTATTGACTGCAAGCATTACGAGAAGACAGTATCCTTTCACCACAGCTGTCATCAAAAGTTTTTAAGTGCCCCGCCTAATGCCTCTACCAAAATGATCTCTCGAAATGAGCAGAAAATGAGCAGCAGTCTGTGAGGTTAAATGAAGACTAATTGAGAATATGCACTGGGTGAACTGAAGCCTTTTTGCAATGTCTACTGCCTTTTTTTTTTTGCTAGTTGGAAACAACTGTTACAAAATGTAGCTGCTACGGCAAAACTGTTACAAAAATACTGGTTCACCTGATGCTGATATACAGTGATCAAGGCTGTAGCATCCTAAAATTTAAGTGATTTGATACTCTGCTGACATGCATCTTATAAGTGCAACCATTAGCTGTAAAGACTATATTCAAATATAAGCTTTAAATATAGTGCTACATTAAACATTTATTTTGTAAAACCCACATATATCAAATCTCAAGGGCATCCAAAAAATAGAGAATTCAATACAGTCAAGCCTCAATATAACAAACTTGGATATAATAAAATATCGGTTATAAAGAAGTAAATAGTCTTGCAATAGGGATAGTGTTAGAAATAGACATTTATAACAAACTTTCATATAATTACTTTATTTTTATGCAAGATGCAACTTTGTTATAACAAGGTATGAGTATATATCCCTTTAAAGTGCGAATTACGATGCACTGTTGTCAGCAAATGCGTCCAATTTGCATGGCCCGACTCCAAAGCACCCAACTTGACATTCCAAGAAATAAAATGAATGAATGTTTCGCGAGAGTTTCAGTAAACAATTTTGATTCACATGTAATTAAATATCTAATTATCCTGCAATCAGACGGCTTCAATTCTTGCATAACAAGAATCAAGTGCGAAGCCCAAAATGCACGCACAGTTCTTCGGTAGTACTCAATTCGAGCAAAGAAAAAAATGCTCTTGTCGTTGGTTCTAAAATACGGCACATGTAACATTAAGCATTATAATGTTTCCATTAAAACGATCCTCTGCAGCAATATGCAGCCCAAAAGTTAAATGGATGTTTGTTGTCCTCTCAGGAAGTCTCCATGAATGTGCACATCCAGTTTCAAGCCACTTGAAGAAACACGTGGTGAATATGGGTATCTGAAGTTTATATCTACAAGTGTACACAGGGCACCTGAAGGGGATGCAAAATATATCGTACATCAAAAATATTTGAAAGGGATTGTACAACTATTCAACATACGCAATAATTTCTTATGTGTGGGTTCGAAATATGCAAGTTTGTCTATATATTACAATATATATTAGTTACCAAACTAAATTCACTTCAAAGTAGTTAACAAGGCTGAGGTCAAAAGCAATGTGAGGTATTGTTGTTAGTAGAGAAAAAAAACAATGCAAATCCAGTAATTACGCATGTTATGTGCTGCCAATGTTTAGCTATTCACTGAAGTGAATTTCCGCATTGAATTATTATGCTTGAAAAAGAATGATTTTCAGCGGGTACACCAGATTAAGTACGTATAGCAAGATTTTCCTCTATGTAGTGCAGGTAACAGCAGTGTTGGAAATGATGTCACTAAGACAAATATGCAAATTTGAAAGCCCTGTCAATGTGAGAAGAACTTCAAAATGCATTTTTGGCAAATAAATGTACATTAGACCCAATATGCTAGACACCAGTACGAGAGTTACTCTGGTACTGGTGTCTAGATATGTGAAGTACAAGAACAAAACTTCAGAACTGATTAATGGAAGATACATGGCCCACTGACCTGAGCAAAGGCCACAACTAAGAGTGCGCCTGACAAAGGAACCAGGTTCACCTCTAACCATTCCTCCCCAACCTGCAGGCAACCTCGCTCATATATGAGGCGCGAACGTTGAGACTTGTCCTAAAAAAGTCACGATGAGCGACAGCTTGTCAATACTAACTGTAGAGCTCAGCTCACACTAAAGCTAACCATCTCCAGGTTTACCTGCCACCATCAGTTCCAAGCGTCCACCCCTGAACATCCATATCAATACTATAAGCCGAACACAATGCAATTTCACATGTGCTCTATAGTCCTTTATGAAAGGGAACACTGGAGCGCGTGGCCGCTGCTCTGCGGAGGCCACCTACAGCGCTATCAACCGACAGCGAAAGAAAACACGTTCGCTATCAGCGTCATCTATCTGTGAACAAAATAACCAGCCACGGCCGGTAGAAAGCGCTGCTGGATTATGCTCCCGCTACGATAAAACAACCGGCGATGCCTGCAGCGCATCGTCTGTTGCGAACAAGTCGAGCGTGGTGTGCTACACTCGTAAAAGCACCGTCTCTCGGCTTGCACGAGTTGCGCTTCGACGAAACTAGGAATGTATAAGGAAGAGGGATACACTCAGGAAAAGGTGCGGTTGTGGTTTACCACTGAATGATACATAGTGTCACTCGGTGATACTCTATTATCTGAGCTCCATGCCTTCGCCTTGGAGCTCTAACATTTCCATAAGCCATCAACCAATCCATTTCTGAGAAATTGATACGCAGCAATACAGTGCTGCAGTGAACAAAGATGAGAATGTTCATGTAAATATCCTTTAGCTTCCCCTATGTTATATCATCTACGTTGCAAATAAATATACAAATGATGTTTTCTCGAGATACTCGCTCTAGGGAAACCCTGAGACCGACCGTGCCTGGTCCTAATCCCATAATTTGAGCATTTCCGTCCATCCAAGGATATGAGTGGACATAAAGACGATGGTCGCAATTCCACTCGACTAAACTGTGACTGTGTGCATCCTGAAAACGCTGCATGGTTTTCAGGCGAGCGGCAGAGCTGTTATTAGTTGAGTCGGTGAACCAAGTTCGAGTCGAGAAACAATTAGGGATACCAGGGCAAAGCTAGTGATTGTGCTAGTTTACACGAGTAACAGATGAACTTGAAGATGCTGCGAAAGGAAAATTTTGGACGTTCAACTCGTTGCCTGCCGACTTGATAAGAAGGAATATGGGCATACAACAATGCCTTACCCTGAGTGCATATCTTTCTCCTATACATCTGTAGTACCGTCAAAGCGCAACTCGCGTAAGCCGAGAGACGGCGCTTTTACCTGTATGCTGTGCTCACTCACCATACTCGATTTGTTTGCTCCAGACGACACACTGCAGGCAGCGCCCGTTGCGCTATCGTAGTGAGAACGTAATCCAGCAGCGCTTCTCTACCGGCCGTGGCGAGCTGCGAGTCATGACTGGTTATTTTGTTCGTTGATAGACGACGCCGAAAGCGAATGTGTTTTCTATTTCACTCTGTTGATGGTGCTGTAGGCAGCCGCCGCTCTGATCTCGTGTTCCCTTTCATAAAGGGCGACAGAGTACAGTCGTCACCACATGCCTACAATGGCAGAGCGCCCGCACGAAACAGCACGAACGACACCTGCAGTTTGAAAATGACCACATCAGAGCATGCGCGGTGCCCCAGAAGTGTCTGTGCCTTGCAATTTCCTTTTTTGTTTATCACTATGACTGCGATAATTGCTTTAGCAGTTTGAAGCGCTGTCAAGTGCATAGCACCAGAGAAAATGAAAGCAATCGCCCTGATCAGCACCTTTTACACTGCAACCTATTCTTGGTTCTTTGAATTGTATCATAGCAAGAACAGTTCACTTTGTATTTTCTTTTCTCTTTAGTAGGCTTGTGCGAATATTCAAATATTTAAACGACTAGTAGGGTATTCGAATTCGCTTCGATTCGAATTTAAATTACTGAAAATTTCGAAGTATTCACAAGGAATGAATGAATGCATTTTATTCCGAATGTACTGCTTGTAAAGGTAGTTTCACAGCAGTGTATGAGTGCTGAACTGCGAACGCACCTATCCAAAAAAAACCCGCTTAGCTGCGAAGCCCCCCTCATAATTTAAAGGGGCCCTGCAACTCTTTTTCAGCTTGTCAGAAAACGCTGCCGATCGGTAGTCGAGGCTAGTGAGGACACGCAAGCTAAACATTATGGCACAGCACGCGGCGTGCGATTCACAATAAATTCTCAAAGTCAGCTGTAAATTGCTCTCTTCTCTTGGCAAATGACTCCACAAGCTCAAAAAGCAGATGCAATGTATTTTCTTTCCCTGTGCCGTCCCAACCTGCTTAGCTTCCTGTGCTTTTGTCAGGACGAGAAGAGAGAATGCACTTGCAGGGTGCGAGAAATCTTTGCAACTACGCGTGTACTGGACAGATTCTAAAAATATTTCCTGCAGTGAATTCATGAGGCAATAAATGAACTTGTTTAGTGAATCCATGGCTACTTGAAAAAGTGTCGCACAGCCCCTTTAAATGAAAGTATTCTTAAATTCATTTTATTGAGCTTAAAACTAGTTATGACAGCTTGTATGCTCTAAGTATAATAAATTAAAATGTTACGTATTTTAAGAGTTATAACTCGCACCCTACTAAAAGACACTTCCTGCTACTAAGTTTTTTCCACTTCCTTTGAACCAAAAAACAAAAAAAAAACTGTTTGCACAGAGGCCCTATTTAATTTTTTTTTAAATATTGTGCAGGTTAGGTCATGATAAATATGCCCATTTTTGTTTATATGACATATATACTATTTGAATTCGATTCGAAATTATTCGACCAGAATCACTATTCGCTTCGAACCTGAAATTCGCTATATGCAGAAACCTACTCTTTAGTTTTCTTCCTTTCCTTTGCTTTATTTTGCGAGAAACCGTTCCCAGCACTTTCAGTAGCCACAGTGATTTTTGCATCCACCGAGATAAATAAGGATAAAAAAATGCAAAGGACCTGCATCGTTCACGCCACACATGCTCATATGTGACTTATTTACGACTGCATATGTTGCCCATGCTGTTCCCGAGCATGACATTCCATCGTTCTAGACATGAGAGTTGACCAATGCACTCGGGCAAAAGAACCAAACTCGTTAATTATTTCTTCACAATGTCTTGCAATCCTGGTAAGACTGGGAGGTGCCCGAATGCCATTGCCTAGGTTATCATGTTACTGGAAAGGGTCTCTTTTTTGTGTTTTCTTAAAGAGTACCTGTAGCACAGCCAATCCCACGGCCACCCCTGCCACTGGCACCAGGTTAGCTTCGATCCACTCCTCCCCAGCTCGCAGGCAACCTTTCTCATAGATCACGTGAGACTTGTCCCGTTGCTGCCAACCAAGTGCACGCCACTGTTAGTTGCACCTTCCATCCACCGCTGTTATTCGCCCCACCAAAACTACAAAGCATAACGTGCCACTAGCATAAACAACACACAAAGATCAACAAACATGTTGATGTACTTCGAAATTTGAGGCAACCTAGCTAGGTTTATTTAAGCCACAACATCCTTACTATAAAATATATTAGGGATGAGTAACTGCTGCTTGTGGGAGCAAATAAAATGGGTCACTTCGTATGAACAATTCTACCTAAATACAAGAAGTGTCGTCAATGTTCCCAACAATTTCAAATTGCTTGCTGGTGGAATGAGCAATGCCAAAGACGCTTTCTAGCCACTTAATACTTCTATAATCCTAATGTCATACACTTATAGTTATTGAAGTCCTTGAAACATTGGTTAAAAGAAGCAAATTATAACTATTGGCACATTCCCTGTACCCAATTATGTTGATGCCGTGTGTGCCCTAATGACAGGCTCAAAGTTGCGGCAGTGAGAGCTACCGTAATGATTGTAATGTCGACTCACATGTAGGTCGAACCCCCTAAAATCACACTGCAAAACAAGAGAGCACAAGCCCATTTAATTAAAAAAATTTATTTACAATGTCTTCAAAGGAAATGAAGTCGAATTCCAGTGTGCCAAGGTGGCTTCATGGCAGTGCTTGAAAGATGCGCCCGAAACCTCGCTTCGCAAGAAGACAGAGGGATCATTTTCAAAAAAGCCTTTACAGCCGAAATGAGTTTTTGATTCTAGGTTGATCCCGCGAACTTCAGATTTCAAATTAAAACGAAATGGGTCGACCTGCAATTGTGTAAATACAGTATGCAGCAGCTCAAAATGCAACATATGCAGCCCTGTTGAACCAAGCTTTACACCTCGACAAGACAAACCTCAATAAAACAATATTCCCGACCTCCCAATATTCCGACCCTAGCCTACAATTAGACTACACATACGTAACATTAAGTTGCTCTCTGTCATGGAAGACTGAGGCAAGCTGAATTTACACTTTGCACTAGCAGCGACATGTCTGAACTGCATGCATTTTTTGCGAACAAACCTTTCCAATTGCATGGCAGCTGAAAAGATTGAGCAGCATCTTTTTCTGGCAGAAGCAAAGTTTGCTGGCCATAACCTCCAAGATGAGAGACTAAGCAGGTCAATGCAATGCTGATTAAGAGCACTAGAGAAGATACATATCATCACATTCCAGGGTTCGATGGAAGACCGTCCAGGGTTTGATGGAACCCGGGGATGTTACGCCCGTTTGACAAGGTCGTAGAGTGCCTCGATGCGAGCGGGCATCAAGGCACCCCACTGGTCTCGCGAGATCGAAGTTGGTAGCGCCTTCCGACGAATTTCTTGCAAAGAACTTAGACTTGGAGCAGGTACTCCTGGCATTCACTCACCTAAGGTATTTTTGGCACGGTGGCAGCCCAGCACTGTAACCGCTACGCCACCACGGTGGACTACAATATTTCTCACACACAAAAAAAGAAAACTAAGTCAAGTTCAAGGTTCACTCGCACAAAAACTAAAAATAACACTACGACAGCTTTACGTTTATTTATGAAAACAATGCAAACAATGCCTATAAGCAAATCACATTCCACCAGTAAGCAATAAACCATCGATTTTACCAAGAAACAGTATGTGGCAGGATGAAGAGCACCACTAAAGTGCACAAAGCGAAAAGCAGCCTATGGAAACTGATTATCCAATTACCTGATTAAATTGCTAGAAAACAACAGCATACTGAACAGTTATTGCAGTGCCATATATATAAGTTAAGCTAGCATATTACTATACTGCAGTCTACCTCCATTACAATGGACTACGATAATCTAACAAAAAAAGGTTTGCTTCAACTAAAGTCCAACATCTGAAATCACACACATGGTTTATAGTGAAAAGTTGCACTTTAAGTCACTGAGAATGGATGTACCATTAGAAACTGGAGGTCACCAAAGGGATGCGGTATTAATGCTGTGCATTTCAACTACCACCAAAATTCTACAAAAATTACAAAACACAAAACCAAAAGGTTCACAAAGAAGTATGTGCGTGCTGCTCAGTAAGTTTCACACACAAAATAAAAACAAAAAGTTGCATTAAGCGTACCTGTGTACCTATGCTCACGCAGCGACAGTAAGCAAGTCCTCATGTCTTTTTGCACAGGTCGCAATGATTCAGCAACAAATTAAAAAAAAAGTGGCCCTAATTATAATGGAAGCCCATTTGCTTTCCATTAGGGTGACTTGCTGGACAAGTTGGTACATACCAGCAGCACCAAATGAAGCGAAGGAAACCGAGAGGAGAAAGAAGAGCCAGGGACAGTATGGATGTCCAACATCCTTCCTCTCTGTCTTTGTTTCTTGTCCTGGTTTTTTCTTCTTCATTTGGACTACGTGGTATTCCCACCAAGATTTGTTTTTCACTTAGCGATGGCATCCCCACCAGCACTGTCAAATTCATTACGGTTTTATGGGATAACAGTATTTAGAAAGCACTGGCATGATCTCTGTTGGGCGTTTTCTATTGAAACAAAGAAACAGTATTCTTCACTTACATATTCGGCCTTGCGTACATCATAGCCACATTGTTTGTTCTTTATGAGTTCCTGAAATTCAAACATTTCGCATGTCAGTATTTCAATTATATTTCAGACGGTAACAAATATGCTCAACAAAATTTGCCAACAGCAGCAAGCAATACCTCAATACTGCATTTCTACAATTCAGTGGTGAAAGCATCCACACAGTTTACAGTTCTCACAAACAGCTTTAAAACAGCAGCAAAGTGTTCATTATATATTATAAGAAGCGTGAGCAGACATTTTTTCAATTTTAAGAATAAGCGTTTCTTTGTTTTGCCAGCTCAGCTACATTTTTTTTCGATTTCACTACAATGAAATTTTCGCTTCAACGAAATTTTTTTCCCACCCCATGAGTTTTGTTGTAGCGAGGTTCGACTGTATTGTCATACACTTGGATTAACGAAGCCATCATGGCAGTACACCAATTTCCAAAAATAAACAATTAGAAAATACTGTGATTTCATTCCAATTTTGACACAGACTGGTTTTCTTCGGGCGTGCACTGTAACGCTACCGCGTTGAAATGTCTAGTCACCCGAGTCACAGTTCTAGTTTTTATTTTGACGACAATGCATGCCATACGATGTATGAAAGAAAAGACAGACAGTAGCACTTTTAAGTACTGAATGTCACAGAAGGTGGTGGTGCATTGTTGTCATAACAGAAACACTATGCCTGTTGTGTACATTTAAGGGCTCGTTTCATTTGTTGGACACATTATTGAGATTAACAGGCAATAATAACACACAAGATTTCATTAATATTATGGCTGCAGTAGTTATTTAATGACTCCTGTGACAGATGGTACTGATTACCTCGCTTTCAACTTTCTTGTTCTTCTTACTTGCACAATCACTGCATTTGTTACCCCATCTTTACAAGTTAGCAGCTTGTTATAGCTTCCCGTGACCGTGACAGTCTACCTTCCCTGTATTGCCTGAACATGGGAGGCGCCATGTCCAGACTGTCTTCGGCAAATTTGCACATGCACAGGCATATGTTGGCAGCAAAAACCATAGAGCTTCCCAGGAATATACCAGAGGGAACTGGCACTACCATTCACGGAAGCTGCAATGCATGGCACTTCAGTCTCCATGAGAATTATGGGCAGCAAACGGATTAGTATAATAAAGTTGATTGGGTGAGTTAATGATCCACGATTGTTTTGAAATGAGAGCGCACTACTTAGATGCAGACAGAAAGACAGGAACAAGCGCTTGTCCCTGTCTTTCTGTTCGCGTCAAAGTAGTGCGCTCTCATTTCAAAACAATCATAGATTAGTGTAAACTTCATTCTTTCGGCTCCATTTGGCTCTGTGTGGCCTGAGGTCGCTTTGTCGCAAGACCACGCGTGAAGCACTATGGGAGAAGTGTGTTCGTCGAACCAGTCGAGCGCGCCGGCTGTTTTCCATCCCCCGCAGCTCGTTGGTGCCGGGGGAGCACCAAATGGAAAAGAAAAATACTCGACATGTCTGTGCCCACCGGCACAGACATGCATGAAATGTATCCATGCATGAAATGCGAAATGCATAATGCAGTCAATGTAGGTATAACCGAGCTGATGTATATGGGATGTAACAGTTTAGTAACATGCGAATTAATGATCACGTGCTGATACAAGCAGTCAAAACATGCTATCGTGAGCAAAGGGAGCTGGAACAATGAATTCGTAATTATTGAATGATCACTAGTTCATAAGTTGAACAATCAACTGATTGTCCATGATCAGGTGTAACCTAACAGCAAAGAGGTTTTACAGTGTTCAGGTACAGAGATTATTATTTTATTTTAATTTTTAAGTCATGCCCTGTACAAAGAAGTGAGCACATTCTAAATGCATTTTAAAAAATGACAAATTCATTAGAGAGTTTACTTGTTCTGATTATTTGCAGGTTGTTGGCACATGCTTTAAAGTTTCGTTGTGGGTTCACTGAAACCGGCGTTTTAATTTCGCATTGGCATATTCAAATATTGTTAAACAAGGAATTGAGACATCATACTACACACAGCATTGGAAAAATAACTTGCTCACATACGATGAGCAATACCTTACCCCTGCAAATTGATCACCAAAAAGAGGGAGGGGATCTTGCATATCATTGCATCAACTGACGAAAAACGGTTCGCATGACAAAGAAAGATAAATACGGACGTACTTCACCTGTGAATAATGAAGAAGGTAGAAATACTTCACTTAATTGACACATCTACAAGAAGTCGCACGGCCTGAAGAATGTAGGGAAGCAACATGGGGCGAGGGTTGTGTGTGTCGCCACAAATAAGATACACAGTCGATCTCCGATAGATCAAACTTGAATATACCGAATTATTGGCTATATCGAACAGTTGAGAAATCCCCTTGACTTTCAGAATGAAAAGTACGGGACCAGTGCATATCGAACTCCGGCACAGCGGGAACTCCGCTATATCGAACGCTGCACCGAGCTAAAGACCAGAAAGTGCATTTCTTTTTAGAAAATATTCATAAATTTTCGGCTGCGTTTTCACTAGTTTCGATCGTTTTTCGTGCGCAGGTGACGAAAGGATAGTGTTATTCCATTGCACTGATCGGGTTCGTTGCACAGCACTTGCTAGTTGCACAGATAGGTTCGATGCGCTGTCTGCAAGTCTTAACGTGGGGACATTGTGCTTTTCAAGAAGACAGACCGATTGCCGAGGACACTTAAATGAGAATGCGAAGTGACTTGGCGATCTAGTTGCAATGTTTGCATTTCTTTCCTTTTTAACGCACAGTGGCACGCGAGTTTAAGAAGCAAGGCTTTGCGATGTGCAACCTCGTGACATTTTTGCGCACTTTTGGTTTCAAAACGCATGTCTCTGAGGCGACTCTTTTTCTAGCTTTGCGCATCAAAGCTGATGAAAACGGTGGCTGCCAGCTACAAAGCCACAATCGACATCGATAACACCAGCATGTCGACTTATGTCAACGGTGGGAACTTGGCGATGTCTTTCGCGCCTTGTGGACTTGGTTACTTCTCGCATCGTTACCGATAAATTTTCCTTCAGAAGTTCAACTGAACGTTGACCCACACATAGCAATAAAATCTATCGACCGACCATCTCCCCGAAGGGAACACTGATGGAATGAGAAGCAGTAGCGGTGCGTACGGTGTTGACCCAGTTGAAACGGGCGTGGACACGGGTGCTGGAAGAACGGTTTGAAGCGAAACTCTGTAGTGTTTACTGGAGTAAACGTTTGTTTTAAACGCAAAGATACAGGAGGAGAGATGCGTTAAAGATGCTTGTACTTGGCTTCCCCGGCTTGCGATCGCTGTTCTTGACTCGCACCTCGTCAGTGTGCCAGGAGCGACTTCACCTTTTGCGAATGCGATCGGCTTCGCTAACCCACAACGCAGGCGACGGCCGAAAAAGGTACGCGCACACTAGCCACAAGCATGCCCCGGCGGCGTCCCACCCGTCGCAGTGACTGCTAGCTGCGCTGTCCATATTGCCGGCGCCTTGGGACCACTACCAGGCTAGACGACGGCCTACTCACGGCTTCTTCTGTCCGATAGATGGAGAGGTGGCGCGGGTGAGCAGATGATGCCAATGTGAAGAATGGACTCGAGCGTTGTGAGCGGTGGAGAGGATGAAGCGAGAGAGATGATACGTGGCGAGCGGCGACAGGCTGGGGAGAAAGTGACGTCACACGCGCACACTGCGAGGGAAGGTGTGGCTTACTTGGCGCCACCATGGTGCAGAGGTACAAGCATGGAGATAAAAAAAATCTGTGGGCTACCAAATAACGGTGGTTGAACAAGTGCCCCGCCAGAATTCTCTCTAGTAAATTTCGTATAAAACTGTGCCAAAAACTATGGCCGACATACCTTTAAGGGGGGTATCTAGATTATAATTTTGGAGTTTAGTTGCTAAAAAAAAAAACACTTTCCCAACACAGTGAAACCTCGTTAAACCGTACTCGCGTAAACAGTAGTTTCGTTTTAAAAGTAGTGAAGTCAAATCCCCGACTCGGCAGCCATTGAACATAATGCATTTTGTACCCGCACAAGCCGTACCAGCTTATGGTGTATGCATCGGTTAATAAGTAGTTTTCCCTATTTTCGTTGCGCACTCGCCGCAGCATGTCGTCTCCCACTGGGCGTCCCGACAGAACAGCAAGTCCCAGAGATCAAAACATGCGTCGCTTGTGTGTGTTGATGATGGCGGCTGTGTTGGTGAGCGCCATCTCTTGGATTTTTCTGCAACAAGAAGCACTGGGCCGGCTAGGCTTCTGGTGTTGTCCACACGATGGCGCTTTGCACAAACACGCAAACATGGTGTGCGCTTGCTTTGCTTTCTTTGTTCCTTTGGCGCCGTGCATAGGTGTTCTCTGGTTGATCCGTGCCGTTCAGCTCTCGCGTCGTTTTTCACGTGTTGTGTATGTGTGCTTGTGCTGCTTCGTACTTGTGTCATGCCGAAGCTGGGACAAAAGCATCAAGTGCTGAAAATAGAGGAGAAATTGGACATAATTTGTGCTATGGAAAGTGCCACGAAAAAATCGGAGCTGGCACGCGAAAAGGACCTGCTGTTAACCACGGTGTGTGGAATTCGGAATTCCAGAGAGAAGTTGCTCGGCAGTGCTGCTGCAACTGCGAAAAGGTGCCGGCTACGTGGTTCGGAGTTTTCGGATGTAGAGGAGGCACTGGTTATGTGGCTAAAAGTTGCACGGTCGAAAAATCTGCCTATCAGCGGACCCCTGCTCGTGGAGAATCTGCCTATCAGCGGACCCCTGCTCCCTGGTTTATGCCTCGCAGCTCAACAATGACAACTTCGTGTGCAGCAATGGCTGGCTGGCCAGATTTAAGGCGAGGCACGGCATTACCACGAGGACTGTTTCGGGAGAAGGTGCTGCTGCTGACGTGGATGGCGCGGAGCAGTGGCAAAATGGCCAGCTGAAGAACATCTTGGAAGACTACGCCCCTGATGACATCTTTAATATGAATGAATCGGCATTATTCTTTAAGCTGCTACCAGACAAAACACTCGCGTTCAAAGGCGAGACGTGCACCGGCAGCAAGCATGCAAAAGACAATATCAGTGGTGCTTTGCGTAAACATGACTGGAACCGACAAAACTCCGCTCCTCATGATTGGAAAGTCGGCGAAGCCTAGGTGTTTCAAAGGCGCCTGGTTGCCATCAGGGGTCATCTATCGCAGCAACACCAAAGCATGGATGACGGCAAAACTCTTTGAGGAGTATGTGCGCCTCATCGATCGTCGTTTTGCAGCTAAGAACAGAAGAGTTATTATTTTAGACAATGCTTTGGCGCACGTCGCCCTGAACAACCTGACGGCTGTGAAGTTGGCGTTTCTGCCACCAAACACAACAGCAATTTCCCAGCCCTTGGACCAAGGCATCATTCGAGCTGTAAAACAGCTCTACAAGAAGAATCTGCTGCGCAGATTTCTTCTCGTCATTGAATGTGGCAAATTATTCTCCATCGACCTGATTGGTGCGATTCACCCGCTCGAATACTCGTGGCGGCAGGTTGAAGCAACGACAGTTCAAAACTGCTTCAAGCGTGCTGGCTTCAGTGTGTGTGCGTGCGACGCAGATGACGCCAGTGACACCATCGACCAGACTTCGGACATCGTAGATGAAGCTTGCAAAACTCTGCTAGCTGAAGTGCTGAAGCGGCAGGGCGTTACGGAAGACATTTCCTTCCCCGACTTCAGAGACGCAGACAGCGATGTGCAGACATCTCCGGACATGTCCGACGAAGCCATTGTTGCCTCGGTTGTCGAAGTGTCGCCAAATGATAGTGATGAGAACGACATGGAAAGCGACAACACGGGTGGTGATCCAGGTCCGACAGTGGCCGAAGCTGCACATTGCGTCAGCGTCATGTGGATATTTGCCGAGAAGAGGGGGCTGGCGGGAAAGCTGCCTCACAGCACAAGTGAGTTTGAGGCCGCTGTCGTTACTGCTAGGCCGCCGCATCGTCAAATGAAGATTACAGACTGTCACGCGAAGTTAATAAATTACTGCACGTTTTTTGTTCTTTCATCGCACTCCCTGAAGGTTTCTTTTTTTGACAGGTAAGTGAGCGACCTAACACTATTTCGGTTAAGCAGTACTACCGTTTAGTACGTACTTTTTCCGAGCTCCGGCCAACTACGGTTTAACGAGGTTTCACTGTATTACAATTTTAACAATTAAATCCTTGCAGGGTCAATAACATGCATGTACAGGCTTTTTCACACATAAGGAAAATCTTGATATGTCACAAAAGCAAGGACCTTGCAACAAAATACGTACTTCAGGACTACGTAACAAGTGTGCTACCTCTTTGGTGTGTACACACCAAATAAACAAAGTTATCGAAATAAAACTTGCATGACCCAGGCCATAAAGAACGAAGAAGTCAAAGCTGTTCCACATGCTTCACGCTCCCCGCCATCAACAAAACAATTGGTTCTATCATACAGTATGTTACACAATACTACACTAGATTTTCAATTATATGGACAGTATCGGCTAGTTTTTGCCGTTGCCACCACCGTCATGCATCGTATATGTATACGTGTATGTATGTATGTATGTATGTATGTATGTATGTATGTATATATATATATATACATATATTATATATATATGAAAACAACGAAGAAAAAAAGCCACCTACGCTCGGCACGCAGCCGTGCACTTATCCTTCAGTGGGGACAATCGTGTGCCTTGGCCTTTCACCGAAAAGATTGTGTTTAGTTGCCGGGCACACAAAGATCATTTTGCTTACTGGACAGGCCCACTTTGCGAAAAGAGCGTTTTTCAAACACAGCAAAGTAACAACTGGGACACTCGTTAATTCGCACTCATATCTGTACATGTGATTACGTTTCGTGCATCTTTTTTGTTTAAGCAGCGCGCTAAACATCGAGCTGTAAACATTGTTAGTTAGCTCTCGTTCTGCGTGTGTTGTTTTCGTGCGTCATTTGTGCATGAGCAGTGCACTGCACATTTCGATCTGCTAGCCGTTCTCAGCATTACATTTTTAAGTTGTTGCCATCACATTCATTGCTTCGCCCTTGCGGCTAAACTGACTTTTTTTTATGCTGAAAGCTTCGTCGCTGTGAATACTTGACAGGCGGCATTAAAGGGGCCCTGCAACACTTTGTCAAGTAACCATACAATAGATTCACTGAAAGAGCTTATTGCCTCACGAATTCAACGCCGCAATAATTTTTTAAGAATCCATCCAGTGCGAGTGGGGTTACAAAGGTTTGTTGCATGCTGCAACTGCACTCTCTCTTCTCTCATCCCGACAAAAGCGCTGGAAGCTAAGCAGGGAGAGATGGCAGGCCCCCAGAAAAATGTCACGTGCGCCTTGCGACCTTGAGAACTTTTTTTTTCTTCGAATGCGCAACTTTTTCAGTATGATCGCACGCACACGCGTGGACAAGTAGCGGCCTCCTGTGGCGATCTCTGTAACGAGCAAGCACGCCATGTTCAAATTGGCCAATGGCTGATAGATGGGCTTGCTACGTGTAATTTTTGGGCATATTCCGTGATTTGTCAAGAGAAGAGAAAGCAATTTTTAGCTGACTTTGATAATTTATTGTGAATTCCAGGCCACGTGCTGCACTATATTATTTGGCTCACGTGTTGTTGGGAGCCTGTACTACCGATTGGCAGCGTTTTCGGACCATGCTCAAAAAGTGTTGCAGGGCCCCTTTAACGGTGGCACGCATTTTGAGAGTTGCTTGCAAGTTTTTCGGTATGCCACGAATTCACGACACTCTGCAATAACGGTTTTAGAGAATATACTGTCACCAATCTTGTCTCACTCAAGGAAACCTTCCGCAGAACTGCTCGTCAAGCTAGGACAAAAAGAAAAACTGCTCCAACCCAACCTCTTCGTCCTCTTCCACACGAAAACCACGCGAATTCATGCGGCATTAAAAAGCGGCTCAATCCCAACCTCTTCGTCCTCTTCCACACGAAAACCACGCGAATTCATGCGGCATTAGTCCCCCCTTTTAAAAAGCATCGACTCGATGCTTCTAAATAAAAAGAAGAAGAAAAAAAAAACCCATAATTAGAACACGCGTTGACGCAGAGAATGACAAAGTGAGTGCCAGGGAAAACAAAGAGGGCGCACAAGCACTTGGACCATGCGCGAACACAACAGCACCAGTGGAAGAGTCAAGAAAAAAAAAAACACCACATGAGATCACTGTCACGTTTGCGAAGTAACTCGCAAGCACAGAGACTATTGTGTGTAGTACGGCTTGAGTCGTACGACATGCACAGTTTCGGGCCGATGTTGTCGACGTGACGACACTGTGCCGTCCGGAAGTACTTCGTATGTAAGGTCACTCACACGTCGGATAACCTTGTATGGTCCGAAATAACGGCTCAGAAGCTTTTCAGACAAGCCTGGTCGTCGGACAGGAGTCCACACCCACACTCGTTCACCCGGGTGGTATGCGACGTTTCGACGGCGAAGGTTGTAACGTCGTGCATCTGCGTCTTGTTGGTGACCGATGTTCACGCGAGCCAGTTGACGAGCCTCTTCGGCGTACTGCGTGTATTGCTCGGCTTCTGGAGAAAGAGCATCGCTATTATCGTACGGCAGCATAGCGTCAAGCATCGTTTGTACGTTGCGTCCATAAACAAGGTGGAAAGGTGAAAATCGGGTTGTTTCCTGCATTGCCGTATTGTATGCGAACGTGACGTATGGGAGGATATCGTCCCAGGTTTTGTGCTGCACGTCCACGTACATTGACAGCATGTCCGCTATGGTCTTGTTGAGCCTTTCCGTCAGTCCATTACTTTGTGGGTGGTAAGCCGTTGTTTTTCGGTGACTCGTGCAGCTCAGTCTGAAAATGTCCTCTAGCATTTGTGCCGTAAATGATGTTCCTCTATCCGTAATCACACATGACGGCGCGCCGTGCCGGAGGACGATGTGCTGCACGAAGAACTTCGCCACTTCAGACGCCGTGCCGCGGGGTAATGCCTTTGTCTCAGCATACCGGGTCAAGTAATCGGTTGCCACTATAATCCATTTGTTACCAGTGGCCGACAAAGGGAAGGGTCCTAGAAGGTCCATTCCCACGAGGTCGAAAGGTGTCCGTGGTGGTGTAATAGGGTGGAGAAGGCCCGCAGGTTTCACGGGTGGCGTCTTGCGACGCTGGCACTCGCGGCAGCCTTGCACGTAGCGGTGTACACTGGTCGAAAGTCGTGGCCAATAGTACTGCTGGCGCACTCTGGCGAGAGTCCGCGAGTAGCCCAAGTGTCCCGACGTGGGCTCGTCATGGCACGCGAGGAGGATGTCATCCCGCATGTCGGCTGGTACAACGAGGAGGAAGGCTTTGTTGCTACCTCGAGCATTTTTCTTGTAAAGAATGCCCCTCCTTAGACAAAAGGATGACAATTCGCGAGCGATGCGCCGAGGAGTGTGAGAATTTCGGCCTTCTAAGGAATCAATAATAGGGCGCAATTCCTGATCGGCTCTCTGTCTAGACATAAAGTCAGAATCACTGAGGGCTCCGAGAAAACCATCAGCATATTCCGAGTCCATATCAGGATGTCCCACGGGTGCTCGAGAAAGTGCGTCGGCATCTTCGTGCTTGCGCCCAGACCTATACACAATCATGATGTCAAACTCTTGCAAGCGCAAACTCCACCGAGCGAGACGACCAGACGGGTCACGGAGATTGGCCAGCCAACACAGCGAATGGTGATCGGTCACCACCTTGAAGGGACGGCCGTAGAGGTAAGGTCGAAACTTTGCCGTTGCCCACACGACTGCGAGGCATTCCTTCTCTGAAGTGGAGTAGTTGGCCTCGGCTCGAGAGAGAGTACGACTGGCGTAAGCTATGACATGTTCTACGCCGTTGTGCCGTTGTACAAGGACAGCGCCAAGTCCGACGTTGCTTGCATCCGTGTGAACTTCGGTATCAGCGTCCTCATCAAAATGCGCAAGAACAGGTGCCTCTTGCATTCGCTGCCGTAACTCTGTGAAAGCTGCTTCTTGCTCTGTAGTCCAGGCAAACGGTACATCATCTCGGGTGAGTCGCGTGAGCGGTTCGGCTATCGTCGAGAAGTTGGTAATGAATCGGCGATAATAAGCACACAAGCCGAGAAAACGCCGTACCGCTTTTTTGTCTGACGGCACAGGAAAGGTGGCGACTGCTGCAGTTTTTTCTGGGTCAGGCCGCACTCCATCCGCACTCACAACATGTCCCAGAAATTTCAGCTCATCGTAGCCGAAATGGCACTTCTGGGGTTTTAGCGTGAGTTCGGCCGAACGAATAGCTTCCAGAACCATTCTTAGACGCTTCAGATGTTCTTCGAAACTCTCGGCAAAGATGACCACATCATCAAGGTATACAAGGCAGCTTTGCCACTTCAAGCCAGCGAGGACGGTATCCATCATTCGCTGGAATGTTGCGGGAGCCGAACAGAGGCCGAAAGGAAGAACTCTGAATTCATAAAGCCCATCGGGAGTTACAAACGCTGTCTTCTCTCTGTCTCGCTCATCGACCTCTATCTGCCAATAGCCGCTCTTCAAATCTATCGATGAAAAATACTTCGCGTGTCGTAGCCTGTCGAGAGAATCATCAACCCGTGGAAGCGGGTAGACGTCTTTTTTGGTGACGCTATTGAGTTTCCTGTAGTCAACACAGAATCGCAGCGTTCCGTCTTTCTTCTTTACTAGAACGACTGGCGAGGACCACGGGCTGCTCGACGGTTGTATCACCCCGTCGTCAAGCATCTCCTTTACCTGCGTCTGTATAGTCTCGCGTTCTTTAGCCGAAACACGGTAAGGTTGCTGGCGGATTGGGCGAACATCATCGTCGGTAATAATTCGGTGCTTTATGAGGGGTGTTTGACCGACTCTAGATGAAGAGGCGAAGCAAGATTTAAATTCCTTCAGCAGGGTATGCAGTGCGGCCTTCTTCTCGTCCGAAAGCTTCGAACTGACGTCGATGTGGTCCAGAAACTTATCTCCATCAACCATTTCCTCGGATGCGAAGCACTCGGTGACATCCGCTACACGGTCTCCGAAGGCCACGGTGGTGCCGCGGAAAAGATGTCGGTGCTCGAAGTTAAAATTTGTGACGAGTATCTGCGACCGTCCGTCACGCACACGCAGAATGCTTCGCACTGCACACACACCTTGAAGCAGTAAAAGGGATACGTTGCTCTCGGCGACCACGTCACCGTCTTGGAGGTCTTCACAGGTGACTTCTACGAAAGCAGTCGCTCGGGGAGGCAACGTCACGCTTTCGTCGGCAACACGCAGCGCAGGTCTACGACAGCTATCAGCGCCTCGATCGGTTGCAAGTTGCGTCGAGAAAGTCACCATTCGCTCGCGGAGATTTATGATCGCGCCATTCTCTCGAAGGAAGTCCATTCCAAGGATGAGCTGACGAGAACAGTCGCGTAGTACGAGGCAGGTTACCACAAACGTTGACTCGCGTATTTCCACTCTTGCGGTACAGCGACCCAATGGAGTAATAACGTGGCCTCCAGCAGTGCGAATACGCGTCCCATTCCAAGGTGTCATCACTTTCTTAAGACTGGTTGCCAATTTTCCGCTCATAATAGAATAATCTGCACCTGTGTCCACCAATGCGCTGACCTGAAGACCGTCTATCAGCACGGGAATGTCGAGTGAGACTCGGCCACTGGGTTCAGACGCACAATCCGGCATTTCTCTCGCACTGCACTCAGACGTCAATTCAATGTCTGCAGCGTTTTGTGGAAGCGTCGATAGGAGGTCTTCCGCACTTTTAGTCCCAGCGACCTCGCCCCCGAAGGTCGCTGCCTTCAGTTTTCCCGACGAGGGCTTGGGGAACGTCCCCGTGCCATCGTACTGAGACGTGGTCCAATAGCTGCGGGTCGTCGTGGAGATGGAGACCGCGATTGACGCCGTGGGAAAGGCAGACGTTGCTGCGCGAGGTAGTCCTCAATTTCTCTTGGCCTCTGACCAACTAGGGGACGAGGCGAATGAATAGAGAAACCGCGCAGTCCAAGTTGTCGGTATGGACATTCCCGGTAGATGTGACCGGCTTCACCGCAATGGAAGCAGAGGGGTCTTCTATCCGACGTACGCCAAATATCGGACTTCCGCGGAGGGGCACGGCGACCGTCGATGTCCAAACCAGCATGCGCAGATTGAATTGAAACTGGCGGCATCGTCTGGATTGGGACTGCAGGGCTTGAGACCGGCATGGAAGTGCGCAGAGCTTCGGCATATGTGCGGTTCCCAACATCAGTGGACGCAGGAGGTGGTTCTAGATTTGTAACCGTTGGTTGAGGGCGACGGCTGTGAAGCACCTGCTGGACCTCGTCCCGAATAATATTGGTGATGCTGCTTACCTCCGGCTGTCTCGCCCCGTGTAGTTTCGCGATTTCCTCGCGGACGACGGAGCGGACGATTTCGCGAATCCACTCAATGCTGTTGCTCCCGAAGCTGGCGGAAAATTCAGTAGGTGATGCAGAATTCACTTGCCGGTTGAGTAGGGCTGACCGCTGATGAAGTACCCTCTCCATCGTAGTGGCTTCGGTCAGGAATTCTGCTACACTCTTCGGAGGACTCCGCACTAGACCAGCAAAAAGCTGCTCCTTCACGCCTCGCATCAGATAGCGTAGCTTTTTTTCTTCTGGCATTGCCGGATCCGCTCGCCTGAAAAGCTGCGTCATGTCCTCCACGTACATGGTGACGGTCTCATTAGGCATCTGGATGCGTGAATGCAATGCACGTTCAGCACGATCGCGGCGGTCGGGGCTCCGGTAGGTCTCCAAGAGGCGATGCTGGAACTCGCGCCAGGATGTCAAGACATCACTTCTGTTCATGAACCACGTTCGGGCGCCGTCTTTCAAACACGCGTAGACGTTGCGGAGTTTGGCGGCTTCGTCCCAGTAGTTGATCGCTGCGACGTGTTCGAACTCGCTCAGCCAGTCGTCCACATCCTCAAACAGCTCTCCGTGAAAGGGACTAGGCATCAGCGGGTTCTGGACAGTGCAATAAATTGGTGCCGACGACGTAGGAGTTTCCATGACGCCTTGAGGCGAAGTCATAGTCGCTCTATGGATAAGCTGTGCCGGTGTCTCTGGTGGTAGGCCTCGTTGGCGGCGGCTTGTTCTGTGAACTGGCGTGTCCACGGGCACAGGGCTTGTGTTCCGGCTCCTGGATGGGCTCTTGTGCATGGGGTGCGTCGTCAGTTGTCGTACCCAGCAGCTCCACCAATCTTGTCACCAATCTTGTCTCACTCAAGGAAACCTTCCGCAGAACTGCTCGTCAAGCTAGGACAAAAAGAAAAACTGCTCCAACCCAACCTCTTCGTCCTCTTCCACACGAAAACCACGCGAATTCATGCGGCATTAAAAAGCGGCTCAATCCCAACCTCTTCGTCCTCTTCCACACGAAAACCACGCGAATTCATGCGGCAATACCGAGCGGGAAAAGTTCAGCATCAGACCTGGCATCACACCAAGCAAATCGCGTAATAAGTGAGTCATCTAAAGCTGTCTGTCCATCACAAAGGATCAGCCTTCATTATGAGCAGTAGCCAATGCATCAATGTGTGCAGCTACACAGGCACTCAAATACCGTATAATCCGGACTATAGGTCGACCCCCCCCCCCCCCCCCCCCCGAGTTCAGGTTACTGAAAAAAAAAAAAGGGAAAACAACCCAAAACTGCCAAACGACATTTATTTGCGAATTCGGCGCACCGCACCCCGATCGTCGGAGCTCCCCTCAACTACCATCGTAACTCTTCCTATTCGTCAGACGAAGCACCACTGTCTTCTGAAGACGAGAGTTTGTCCCTGGCCGCCCCCCACAGTGTGTTGTCTTCCATGCCATACAGCGAGTTGCTTATGGAACATTTCTTAAAAGCATTTTCCACCATGGAATCTGGCAAAGAACGCCAGGCGGAAGCAGCCAGCCACAAACAGTCACAAGCTGAGGCCTCTGTAGACGGCCCATCGTGTCTGGGTTGTCACCAAACATCCACTTTTGGTATTCCAGCCACACTCGGTCTTTGATAGGCTTGTTTAGTACGTCACACGGTTGGAGGGTGGACGTCATACCACCTGGTATGACGGGGAGGTCCGTTTTTCCATTGCCCAGTGCGCGCTTCACAGCATCAGTTAAGTGACCACAAAACGCATCTAACACCAGCATGCTGCAAAGACGCAGCAGTGCACCTGGCTGATGGTTCCAGACTACTCGTATCCATTTGAGCATCATGACCTCGTCCATGTATCCCTTTTTGTTGACGCGAGCGACAACACCGGGTGGGAACACTTCCTTTGGCATTGTCTTACGTTTGAAAATGATGAAGGGCGGAAGCTTTCTACGATCTGCCATGCATGCCAGCATGACGGTGAAGCGCGAGTGCTCATTGCCAGTGGACAACATCCTCATATCCTTGGCGCCACGCTGCATGATCATGGTCGATGAAGGCATGTCAAACCACATAGGAGTCTCATCGGCATTGTCGATCTGCCCCATCATGTAGCTGTTCTGCTCCTGAAGCCGGTTCAAGAAGCCTTGAAAGTTTATAAGGTTGTCCTCGAACTCGTCTGGAAACTTCCGACAGATGGATATCCGCCACCAGAAATAAAATCCTTTGAGTCTCATGAATCGACGCACCCAAGAGTTTGGTGCACAAAACTCTTCTCTAATGAGCCCAGCTTCTCGAACGAGTTCCACAGCTTTCTTGCGTATGGTATCCACGGTTACTGGCAGCGAGCATGCATGAACTTCCCACACAAAGTTCCCTAGCGTATTCTCCAGCTGCGGATGAACCGCACTTCGCCCCCGAAATAACATTTTCCGAGGATTGCACATCTGCAGCTTCCTTTTCTGCACCCTCCAATAGCGCACGCTTTTTTCTGATACACCAAAGCGGCGCTGAGCAGCCATATTCCCATTCACTTCTGTGAACTCAACAACCTCTAGTTTAAATGCAGCTGAGTACTGCCTTCTCATACCGCTACTCATATTCAATGAACGAAAAAAAGACCACTAAAAATGAAACACAATGTCAAGCGGAGCAAGAACTTAGTACAGATCGGAGGAAATCATGAACACAAAAAAACAGACAAGAGAGAAGAAAAAAAAACAACCTGCTATTGGATTTCAATGCGAACATGGCGGTGTCCAGCTTCTCATGCACATGCAAACCAACCACATGTTGCCAGACAGTGGTGCACCGTCGGCTAGACACCGCTATGTAAAACGAGGGGCGACTTTAGCTCGTTTTATTGAAAATATCTCGACTTATATTCCAGTTTATATGGTAGGTGACCAGTAAAAGAGTGAGGGATTGTGGGATGCACCGTCTGCTACCGGCTTCCGGTTCGAGAAGACTAGACGACGGTGAACTTCTTCGCCGCAATACTCAGATTATTAATGATTCGCGCGCGGTCGCTCATTTATTTTCGTCCTGATAAACCATGGTCGGTTGTTCAGCCGTTGGTTGCTCTAACTCGAGCATGAAAGGCAAACGCATGAATCGATTGTCGTGAAACGAAGAAAGAAAAATGAGGTGGACAGCGGCTCTGAAGAGAGCCACGGCGCCAGGTAGCCTTTGAGTACGAAACGTTGAATCCAGAGTGTGCGAAAACAATTTTACCACAGATGATGTGTATTCCACACTAAAAGAACTTTACGCATGAATTTTCTGCGAATATTATATTGACAAATAAATTGTCGTGCAGGCGCGCCTAGCAAAATATTATGAGAACGCGCGGGTGAAATCTACCTGCCATACGAGATGAGTGCCGGCCATTGCACCCATATTTATAACAAAAAAAGACAAAAACGTCACTCAAGAGTAAGTTTACACGAAGCGTTGGACGAGTGCATTTAAGTTTATCTTGGTCAAACTGTGTGCCAGGACAGCACTCAAAGGAAGAAGTGCGTTAAACAAGAGCAGGGTTTTGATTATTCGGCGCCGTGCAGCACAGCTTGATCAAGATCAGCGTTTAAATAAGCATCTGGCTTCGACTAACAAATGCATATTATAGCGCGCAGAAGGAGAGAAAAAAAAAGATATCTCAATGCGCTCAATAAGTGCTGCGCTTCATGCCAACCGACCGATGATGTTGGCCGAAGCAGCGATCCAGGAAAGAACTCTTAGCACACTGTTACAGTCATCCCCATATCCAGAGATCTTTAAATATATTGATTTTTTATCTGCAATAACGTATCATACAATGAAAACTGTTTTCTGTATCGACCGATCTGCTAGCCAAACTGACAGTACCCCCGAGCAGCTTAAAAGCATTGCAGATCATTTTGGTGCGATAAAGAAGTTTCTTTACCGTTCATTGCTTTCGCAGCTTGTCATTATCAGTCACTGTTAGCAAAAACAACAAAAAACCAACTTCTAAAGCACTGACATCGCACGGAGAGGGTTTTTTTTTTTTTTTTTTTTTTACAAAGCGGTACAAAAATGCGCGCGTGCCGTTGCTAACTCACGTGGTGTGTCGAACCGGAAGCCGTCGTATCCCACAGTTTCCTGCGATTGCCCATATTATCGGTCACCTATTGTCTCACGGATAGCAGGTATTTTGCCTATATCTGAACAGCTTTGAAAAAGATATATGTAGACAGAAATTCAGAACCCTACTATTGTGAAGATGAAAGCCAGCAAGGCAGAGAATATAGTTGGTCTGCTACAGTGGACATTGCTATAATGAATTAATATATTATCGTTATTGACTTTATTGACTGAATGAAGAGAAGCTCGCATGAGGTATTCAGAGGATTGATTTGATGCCAAGCAGATATGGTTGTTCGTCAAGGCTCATACTGAGACTTTAAGAAGTGTTTAGAAGCCAGCTCGTTGGTAATGATCCATCTAGGGCAGACACTGAACACAAACAAGGATGAGCGCTGAATACACAAGGACAGCACCTGTACTTATGCATCTCCTCGTCAGCTTCATTTTTAGATGGCTCGTAATGCCTTGCACGAGTGCTGCCAGGCGTTTGTGTTCTTGCATTACAAAAGTAATACCTGCCAAAATTTTTTCTTTTATATTGCATCACTTGACTCGTGGTACTCAACAGAGACACTACACATACTCCTATTTACACAAGACAAGTAAGTTGTCTACTTATGATGCATCGCCTTACAATGATGCCTACTTATGACGCATCGCTTTACAACGATGGGTGCAGGCGAGCCAACTGCCCATTGTCTAAAAAACCGGCCGGGCTTGTCTAAAACTGGGTAGGTGGCAACCCTAAATACAGTAGACACACACACACTGCAATGTTTTAATGGAGCCAGCTAAACACGAGTTTCATGTCAAAGGTAAGTAATTTCCAAAAGCAGATGGTGCAAAAGAAATGGGCGATTTGAATTGCCAACCTACTCTCCACAGCATATAGCCTACCATAAAAACCAAAATATAGGAAGAATTAAAAAAAAACAAAGAAAAGTTGACCCTCGTCTTATATACCAGTCATTGACAGAAAAAAATGTGAAAGTCTCGCAACAATGGGCAGATGAAGTCTAAAGCGTTCATTGGCATCGTGAGCATCAGCAGCGGCGCTATTGGGCAAAGCTAGGCAAGGCCTACAATGTTCTAGCAATGCCATTTTGTCTCTGTTATCTGTTGTCAGTCTGCCGTTTCCTTTTTTTCTATTTCCTTTAGAAATTAGTGGTAGTCGATGGCAGTTTGCAATAGGTTTTAAGAACCAAAGTTATCGAGTATGTTTAAGTGTACGGCAACCTGTCGGCACAACTGGAATTTTGTGCATCGCAAAAAAGTGCCCATATTGGCGGTGCAAAAAGCAAGTGCATCACATTCTGCAGAGAAAAAAAAAACGTGGACGAACTGCAGCACACCCCGAACTGGAAACGCTGCTCACCGAATTTGTTTGGATGCTGGGAGCAAGATCGCGAGATAGGGTGCGACTCTGGGCTCACAAGGGTGCAAATCAAGGGTCGCCATCGTGGGTGCGCCAATTTATGAAGCGGAAGGGCTTTGCGCTGAGGTGGCGTACTTCAGTCTTTCCACAAATGCTGCATCAGCAACGCATTGGATGGAATAAAGGACGATGCACTCGGAACGTTACTAGCGATTGACAGATGTCATTGGACTCAAGTTCAAACAAGTCTGAGCGACAGCCCTTTGTGGCCTTCTGGCATTCAACTACACAAGACTAAAATCCAAATAAAAAGAAATGTCACCACAGCGCAGCTAGTTGTGTCCCGTATTTACCAAGGTAAGGGTGCACCACGATACTTTGAGATTTCTAAAAGTTCCTTTTTCTGGAGATTCGAAGTTTGAGGGATCATCCTATATTCCGGTCCGACCTATACTCCGGTTTTCACGATACATTATTTCATGGTCTTATAAGTAAGTTGTAACAACCAACTCCATCTGCATAATATATACAGTGCAGTCCACTTATAACGATACCACATATAACGATAAATCGGTTATAACGATGGGTCGACTTAACAGTCTCATTTTATGCATTGGGGCTATGGGGAAAAAAACCATATATAACGATATGTTATCCACCGCATATCGGATACAACGATGAAAAGTTTGCCGTGGACGGCATGTTTCATTCAGAATAATCGTAACATTTAGATTGATAAGTTCCTCTGAAACGAACTATGCCGAGACAAGACGAAAAGTTAGCGTAGGCGAGTACCTGCCGCCACTGCAGCACAGCGCCGGCAGCGCGTCCCGGCCGTTCAAAAAGCCGAGGAGAGCATCGCGAGTTGGCGCGACGCGCTACAGATGTGTCACGTTCTGCGCCTCGCCGCGCGTCGACCGCGGAGAGGCTGAGAGAATTAAAAAAAAAATGCGGAAAGCAAAGCGCCGCGCTCCGCGGCTCCCCGCCTTCTACAACGGCAAGCCGGCAAGCTACTCGTTGCTTGCCGAACGAAAGCGGGAAAGAGAGAGAAAATAAAAAAAGCGAAAAGCAAAGCGGCGCGGCGGCATCGGGGCGGGGCCTCGTTGGCATTCCGGCTGTGCATCTCTGGCTGTGCTTTCTTCCTCCCACTGCTCCCACCCCGCCGTCGGTCAGTCTCTCTTCCTCAGCGAACCCGTGATGCGTTCTTCAGAGTAAGAAATAAAGTCTTGTTTTTGACATCCTACTATCTACAATATTTATTGATTGGTGAAAATAGCGAAATGAAGCCTGGAGCTACAAAAGGTACGTCCGGCGACGATTTTTTCGCAGCAGTCCAGATATAACGATCACCGGTTATAACGATCATATTTTTAGGTTTTCTCGATATCGTTATAAGTGGACTGCACTGTACTCCCTACTACCCCAGAAAGAAAGCTGGAGCAAAGGCTTATCTATCACCCAGTCAGTCTGACCCATTCATCACACGACGCAACTGCAAATGCCTTTACGTTCGTGTTTGCTTTGACAGTCTCTCCTCAGCCAGTGCATCTATGTTGAAAAGCATGCTTGCTACGTCACATGTTCAAGCAGATGTTACGGCAGCCACATAATAACCAGTCTCATTTCAAGGAGGGAAAGCACAATAAGCAGTGTGTGTACAAGTCGACTCCTATGGGAGGAAGGGCAATCGACATTGTTACTGCCAGTCCAGCCCTACATTCAACTATGTTACAAGTAGTCCGAGCTGCAGAGTATGGTAAACCAATGAAATGGTGCAAATTTGCATGCTGTGTTTCTATAATGACTATCCTAATACGAAGGGTCTGCAGAAGTTATTGCCACAATAAGATTTACACATTCCGCAAGTTTTGACAATGCCTAAACATGCTGTGGGAGGGGGTCGGCATTTAAGCATGAATAAAGTGGATAACATTTAAACTTACATTTGGTTGTCTCTTGCAGCAGGAAAATGGAACACCACAAGCTTCACGGCTGCCTACTTCCACACTTGAACAGTTGAAGTAGATATTCATGTCCCAGTCTTTGGGACCTTCAATACCACAGCAGCCAAGCTGAACATAAAAAAAAAAAAAAACATATAGTTGAATATTCTAGCATCAGGTACACCTCCAGTGTAAGTCCCAGCTCACTCAACAAAGCAAGCCTTGACAATACGAAAATTCCCGTCATAATGCACTCTTGCACAGAACAGTGAGAAGTGCAACTTGAGGCTCACTCAACAAAGCAAGCCTTGACAATACGAAAATTCCGGTCATAATGCACTCTTGCACACAACAGAGAGAAGTGCAACTTGAGGGTAAGATTCAAAACCAAATGATAATTAAAATTTGTTTCCACGAAAACTAGAAGTTATCTTAATGCAAAGTGTTGTGACTGATAAAGAAACTGTTGACTCTAGTTGCAACCTTATCAATCTGTTACTACACAGCACATAGCAATGACACAAAGCAAAGCAGCAACGTTTATCAACATTGTTTTAAGTCTTGTGCTACATGGCTGCAGAAAATGGCATCCATTTCTGCAAAAGTAATGTCATTTGCCCTTTGTCTTTATTTCATTCACTACTTAATGTACTCCGCAGAACTTGTATGACAAACACACACTCTTGAAGCTATAGCTCATATGGTGCAATATACTTAAACCATGTCAAACAGCAACAATCGTGAAAAATATATACACAATTTTTTATATGTTTCATGTTATTTATTCCCTGTGATGGCACCAAGCTCTTATGAATTGGAACATGGATGAATGGAAAAACTTTATTTCGTCAGAAAGCAACTAAGGATGATTCCGTGTTAGATGGCCATCAACCCAAGGTTGGCGGCGACCTGTGTGGCCCACTCCACGACCTTTAACTGGACGACTGGGTCTGAGCTGGTCAACACGGCCTCCCAGTGCTCAAGAGAGGGATCACGCATAATATCCAGCGGCGGCGGCACTATGCTACATTCCCAAAGTATGTGATCATATGTTGCCACAGCCTGACACCATTTGCATTGCGGCTTAATCTCCTCCGGGTACATTTTGTTCAACACGTAAGGGTTGGAAAAAGATTGCATCTGCAGTTTTCTCCAAACGCATTCCTGCGCCTTAGTCAACCGCTTGTGCGGGGACGGATAAAACCTCCGCTCTAGTTTATAATGATTCGTTGTGTCATGAAAGGACACCAGCCCATCTCTCGCGAACCTCCCCGGAACTGGCGGAACAATTTTTGGAGCAGCAAAATTTTCATTTGGTGCACTTTGGAGCAGCAAAATTTTCCATTATGGAGCACTTTGGAGTACCTAACTTCACATCTTGGAGTACACTGAAGAAGCAAGTTGCATTTACATTCAAGGACATGAATAATTATTATGGGGCTCTAGTGAAGAGCTCAAAACATTGACTCATTGGAAATCTCACGGAGCGAATCTTAGAAGCATAAAACGTATCGCCAGGCTAGTTAGTAAGACTTTACAGCATATGGCAGTGCACACTAGATTACACGAAGAGCATTCACACGATAAGGTAATAGAGTGCTCTTGGTTTTCATTGTTGCAATAGGCACATGTCTTGTGTGAACAACACATGCGTCGCCTACTTAAGTGATTCTTTCAAATAATATCAGTTGAAGTTCAGTGCTTGTGTCGTCCCTTTCTACGCATGTTCTTTGTGCAATCTGGTGTGCGCTAGCATATGCTGTAACGCTGTAACATCATAAACGCATTCACTATTCCACTCGATGATGCAAAAACAATGGCGTAATGCAGTTCAGCATTCTGGAACTTGTAAAGAGATTACGTTTGTAGCAAATACCGTATAAACGCGTGTAAGGGCCGCACTTTTTTTTCAGGAAGTGAGGGCTGATTTTCAGGTTGCGGCCCATACACGAACTTTTTTTTTGGTGAACTAAAAACAACGTACCAGTTAGTGAAGGAAGAGCGTTTATTGCAGTATGCCGCGTGTGCGCTTAATCGTCGTCACTCGACGAGACCTCTAACTCGGAGTCCGAGATAGTGTGTTGCGGAGCACCATCATTCCACAAACAGTCATCTTCGGTGCCATTCAGGCTGTTGGATATCCCAGTGACCTTAAAACTTCGGGACACAATGTCCGTCGACACCGAGCTCCACGCCGACAATACCCAACCGAACAGTAGCAAGCGGTGCCCTCTTCAGCCGTCCGGTCGGCGTCTGCTCATGGTTGCCGGTTGCCATCCATTCCGTGTAGAGTCTTCGGAATTCAACTTTGAATGGTCGATTCACGCTCACATCCAATGGTTGCAACATTCCTGTGGGGCCGCCTGGAATCATGGCCATGTCTGTGCCGACACGGCGCAGCTGCTCCTTCATCTTATCGGTAAGGTGGCCGCGAAAATTATCCAATACTAAAAGTGAATGTTTGGCCAACAAAGCTCCCGGTCTGTTCTGCCAAACACTTTTCACCCAGTCTAGCACCAAATCATCGTTCATCCATCCCTTCTCTTGGGCTCTAACTATGATGCCCTTGGGGAAAACTTCGTTGGGAATTCTTTTCCTTTTTAAAACAACGTATGGACGTAGCTTCCGCCCGTCCGCGGTCTCACAAAGCATCACAGTGCAGCGTTGGCGCTCAGCGCCGGTGGTCCGCACGGCGACACTCTTCTTGCCTTTTACTTCGACTGTGTAGTTCTCGGGAGAGTCAAACCACACAGGAGTTTGATCAGCGTTTGCTATTTGCGACAACAAATAACTGTACTGATGGCGCAGGCTGATGACATGCTTGTGAAAACTAAGCCCTTGTCGGTATAGTCTTCTGGCAGCCGCTGGCACAGCGTGGTCCTTCGCCGAAAAGAGAGCCCCTTTCTTTTCAGAAACCTTCGCACCCAGCCAGCACTAGCCTTGAAATCCCCGGCCGGTATATTTTTCGCACGCGCCAAGGCTAATGCCTTCATGCACAGCATGTCTGTAGTGACCGCAAGACCATCGTTCCGCACCTCAGTCACATAGCGGAGCAACTCCTCTTCCAAATCAGGATACTTGCACTGTTTTCCTCGGAAAGCGCGCTTTTTCATGTTGGTGTTCTGCAAAGCTTTCTTCTGGGCGTACCAACGACGAACACACTTCTCGTCAACGTCGAATTTTCTGCCGGCGGCCCGTTTCCCGTGCTCGAGGGCAAACTCGATCACCTTCAACTTATAGCCAGCTGTATAGCTATTCAGCTGCTTGCCCATCGTGCCAAAACGTAAACGTCCCGCAGAAAACTAGTTAGAGTCCCAGAGTCATTCAACGGTGCGCAAAACTCGAGCACATGGCAGGCTGAACAGCACAATGACCGAACAACGCACAAATACCAAAGTTGGTGATGCTAATGCCGATATGGATAGCGCGTTTGTTTAGAAGTGTCAGAAGTTAAAGATAAAATCCCACTTTAACCTTTAGTTGGCGGGTGTATGAACACTACTGAAAAAAGTTAAAATTTTTAGCCAACTTCATGAACATATTAGCATGAAGAAAACCAACAAATTATTCTAATGCTGTACTATATGGTGACGATGAGAACTGCGTTCTCTAGCGCCATCTACTGATAACGCCTAGTAGCTCACACACGCGCGCACATTTTGAATACGCATGGGTCAAGGAAAGTGCAGATGCGGCCCTTACACACAACTTTTTTTTAATATGTGCTTCTTAAAAACGGGATGCGGCCCTTACACGCGTGTATACGGGAAACAGAATGGTGCTTCAATAAAATCATGCTTCATGAAATAATTCTAAATACACCTATGTGGTTATCAGCAGACATGGTAGACAAACGATGCAGTGTACAACAATGCCTCAACGCTAAAGACACGTAATGTCCCAAATGCAATCCCTCAGGATGACTCCAAGGGGAAATTGCATAGTTTACTATCGATTTTTTTTTTTTGCTGGGCCTAACATGACGTCACTTGACTAGCCTCATAAAGCCAACCTCCTCCAACACTACCTGCCTTCTCTCCGAGGCCTCTCTCTGCTGCAGCAAGAGCATTCTCGCAATGGTTTCAGATCATTTGCACATGCGCCGGGTTGCCCCCACAGAAATGGAGATACACTTCAACCGAGCTTTCACAAATGTGTCAGAAAAATGCGTTCCTAATGGACTACATAGTTTAACAAATGTGGCTTTCCTTGTGCAGCAAGGTTGTATAGACCTACTCCTTGTTTCTAAACATGGTAGGCGCCGAGTGACGTCACAGCATGTTGGCTTCACCCAATCGTCCCAGCTAAAAGCGCACCACCACCATGTATGATCACGTGACAACTAGCCCAGCAGGTGCACAAGCTCGATCGTAGTCTCGATGACCAAGTGACACCTTTGGTTCACGCGAGTATAACGATATCGTTTTGACGTGTCCGAGACTTTTGCAGTTACATCAACAATGGCAACAATTGCGCGCGCGAAGTGCTTTGAGGTAAACATGCTCGATATGCAACCATGGCTTATTTTAAAAAATGCAAAATTTCACGGCTTATTTTAAAGGGGTGGTGCCACCAAATTCGTGGCTTGTGTGTTCTTTGCTGTAAGTGTTTCCTTCAGCTCCAGCAAGCATGATACATGCACCAAGATATGCGTATTTTGACTAAATAATTTAATATTGCTCTACTAGTGAGGACTAATTTTGGTTTCAGTTTCGCGACGCCGAGTTGGGCATTGATGTAGATACATAGGTGGCTTGGTCACGTGACCACACAAGGCCGTGACGTACATCGTGCTGAGTTTCGTCTGCTCCCACACACACTTGCCACACATGCGCCAGCAAAGCAAATACGCTGACAGCTAGCTGTAGTAGCATGAAGGTAGTGGCAAGGCAAAAGGCAGACAAAAGAAAACAAAGCGTTTATATTTACAACTTATGTACAGGACGTGGACGAGAAAGACGCCCGACGCTATATGCACCGGCCTTTCATAGGCGCAGAGACTCTGAAGGAGGAGGGAGGCAGCCCCGCTGTTCGGCGCGCGCGTCTCTGACGGATGCTTCGGTTGTCTGTGAAGGACGCATCGAGTGTCTCTTCGAAAGCAACCAGTGTCTTTCATGGATGCACACAGTGTCTCTTCAAGAGAGACCAGCACGCTCATAACAGCAGGCTCGTTTCGAAGATGGCGAAGGTCACTCACGTCACTACAAAGCTGGTGCGATGTCATGACAACTGTTCTTGCTTCTCCTATTCCAAAACGTCAGCGTTGCTACGCAAGCTATGGGACTAGATCGCGAGAGTGAGCATTCAGCTGCACTTTTAGAAGTGAATTAAAATATATTCTGTGCGTTTCTTGTGTCCGACCCTTCGTGTGGAGAGTCCTTGCATACAGAGGAAACCCACAACAGACTTGGGAAAGCCTCGAAACTTGGTGGCACCACCTCTGCAACGCCTGTGAAAGCTACCGTACTTACTCGAATCTAACGCGCACCTTTTTTCCGGTTAAGCGAGTTCATAAATCGCATGCGCGTTAGAATCGAGTACGAACAAAAAAATTACGGTCAATCTATTGCCATCGGCAAATCCAAAATGGCCGCCCCCTACGTGCGTCGGCATGGCGCGTCGGCCATTTCTGCCTATGTGTTTCCCATGTGCGGCACTTCGTACATGTGCTGAGGAGTTCGTCATCTAGTAGTGCATTAGAATCGACGGCGTGGAAGGGCCGACTCCCAAAACTCGAGTGCACCATGATGCCGCTTTTAAAAGAAAAGTCATCGCGTGTGCAGAAACGGACGGAAATCGGGCCGCATCGTGGTCGTTCGGAGTTCCCGAAACGTGCGTGCGGGACCGGCGGAAACAAAAGCAGAAGATTGTGGACAAGAAGATTGTGGACAGCAAAGCTTCACGCAAAGGCTTCTGTGGACCACAGCAGGGTCGGTTTCCGCAAATTAAAGAGCTGCTCGGCAAGTATGTGCTTGAGCAGCGAGCTGCACAGCAGCCCGTGACGACAAAACTGCTCCAAGTGCGGGCTACGCAATTAGTCTTAGAAAAAGGTCTAATGCGTAGCCAGTTTAAAGCGAGCAGATGCTGGCTAACTAACTTTATGAAGAGGAAAGACTTTTTCCTCCGAAGGAGAACATGCATATGCGAAAAGTTTTGCGGAGGAGTACGATGAAAAGCTTCACAGTTTTCAGAGGTTCGTCCTAAACTTGCGGCGCAACAACGGCTACCTGCTTGGGCAAATCGGGAATGCCGATCAGACGCCTCTTTACTTTGACATGCCTGGCACCACAACCGTCGAGGAGAAGGGGGCAAAGCAAGCTCGCGTGCTGACATCGGTCCACAGTAAAACTACAGTGACGGCAATGCTCTGTTACACGTCAGATGGGCACGAGCTTCGCCCGTACCTTATATTTAAATGGAAGACGCTCCCGAAAGGAGTCGTTTTTTCGAGTGGTGTGATCGTGCGGGCCAGCGAGAAAAATGGGTGTGCGATGCAATTGATGTCTTACATTTTTGTTTTTTTTTTCGCGGTGGAAATCGGGTGCGCGTTACAATCGAGGGTGCGGTAGAATCGAGTAAATACGGTAATGATTTTTTCTGGGTAAGCTGCTCTAAAACATAACTGATGAAGTGGCGTCCAAGGAGAGTTTTCGTGTTTCATAGCTTCGGCTGATCTGCAACGTCAAGAGAAAACTGGGGGGGGGGGGGGGGGGGAACCTAGCCCATCTTTCTTGTGCCTTCCCTCGCAAATAACCGTTCGTCGGTACACCATTTTTTTTTAAGCACGGCGACAAACAGCACACACACCAGCGAACACACAGCACAAACTGCGGTAGGGGTGGTGGCTTTTGCCTACCACACGAAACCAAATGCCCGATGACAACACCACCGCAGTTTCGTGATGCATGTCCGATGGAATTCATTATATGGCTAGGGCATTCTGTCTGAATACCAAAATTGCCCTTATGCCCTCTAGAAAGCACGTGTAAAAAGGCCCTTGACAATGAAGATTCATGGATGAAGTATCTTTCGAGGAAAAGCGTCTGGGCATTTCCACCGTTCACGTGCCCTTCTGTGAGTCGCTGCAGAGAGTGCATTTCGCCGTTGAGCCGACTTGCACAAGAAAAGCTGCGTCGGCACCAAGCATAGGATTGATCGTGGATTACATGGGAGGCACGCACAATCACTGACCATTCAGTGCAATAATTCTATGCACTATACAAGGTTGCGATTTTGGCAGCCCTGACAACAAGCTGCACATCTTCTGACGCGCCAGTGTCTCTATTGCCAATGATAGATAACCCCCAAAAATCAGAGACTGGCACAGTTTGGCGCAATTTCCGTTGATACTATAAGGATGGCGCAGTAAATCTGATTTGGCGCACTTTGACGCAGGAGTAGAATTACTGTATTCCACAGCTGTAACTGGCTAAATTCAGTGATGCAATGCAATGGCTTTGATACAATACTGAACACATCGCTTCTGGGCTTCAGATTCAACATGTGATGGCTGCAGTTGCTATTCTATCTGCAGTCTTATAATATACAGCAACTCAAGCTAATAATTTGATAGCTTGCTTATTTCTAAATTGTACTAGCCTTCGATGCACATTACATAAGTAAAGAATGCATGTTTTATTTTTACCCTAAGAATGCATCTTTCAGGAGTTGCTGTTAATGACATCAGGACAAATGACATTTGAACATGTGGCAGCTGCACCAAAAGAAACCTTTAGGAACATAGCCTTCAAAACTGAATGTAGTTTGTTGTGCCCATGTGGCATGGATATAAGTCAAAATAGTCTTAAACTGCAAAGACGAGGTCAGTATTATTGTACATGGCACAGACAAATTTTCCTTAGGTGCTTGATCATCCAAGAGACGTCTGAATGTAACTTATCCTTTAAGTGATGCTTGAACGTACCCATTGTTCCTGAATCCAGTCAATCAAGTTTTGACGGTCAGGGTCATCTCTGTAAAACACAATGAAAGCTTGGAAGCCATTGGTAGCCTGAGACTTGATCTGCAATATTGAAATGTATTTACAGTCAGACACTCTCCCCAATGCTCACGATTCATTGATCTGAGATATGAATAATAAAGCCAAGCCATGAATGCTGCTTAAAAAAAAAAAAGATGGAATATCACTGGCACTGGTCCACCTAAAACACACTTTATTCTGCAGTAGAGATTTCTGTTGTGCTTTCTTGTTGAGAGAGCAAAAGTCGGTCAATTTTAAATCAACTCCCTCTGCAGTAGATACCCGACTCCCTTAGCTACCAAAGGCTGAATTCAGCTGGTTCCTTCTGCACTATGGGAGTGCGGCTATCAGCAGCGTGCTTTTTCATATAAATGACTACACGTGCTACTGTGCTGAGCAAACCCTTAGAGTCAAGTATCACTCAATGAAACAGTAAATATTTACAGGGCATCAAAGCAAAATAAATATAGCCTCAGTTTCCAATCGAGTTCAACATGCTTCTATTTGTTCCAGTTCAAGTCTTGTAAGAAGCAATAAAGCTCTATATTATTTCCTATACTCTAACAGCATACAACACAGCTCAAAACATCGCATGAACTGCTGTAAACAATTACTGAAAGAATGCCAAGCTTAATAAAAATCTCTGTTGAAGCATTGCATATTTTTATTTGATTTACTTACAGAAATACTGCAGGCCACATGGCCTGAAGCAGTGGGAATACAACAGCTTTAAGACATTGCACAAGATTGATTTACCACCATATGGAAACCACCATATGATTATGAGAGACACCGTAGAAGAGCGCTCCAAAAATTTCGACTACCCGGGGTTCTTTAACGTGCACCCAAATCTGAGCACATGGGCATCAGCATTTTCGCCTCTTTCGACATTGCACAAGAGATGTAGAACAGGGAATAATACTAAGAGAATCCGAAAGAAAAAATGAAGGTAATAGGGGTGGCACAAAGGCAACACAAATGAATGAGTGTAAATACAGTACAAGTTAAACAAATCATCAAGTGAATGAAATAGAGCCAATTCTAATAAGTAAACTGGAAAAAGAAACTGTTAGAAAGTAACCTAGAAGAACGCACTTGACGACGCAAAGGACAATAGTTGGTCAGGTGACAGGTTAATCTAATCTATAATTGTTTGCACAAAAAAATGACGATTTAAACACATTTGTTCTGGCAAAATAAGGAGTTATAGAAAGCGTGCGAGTGTGACGAGTGTGCCTTAATGTAAGGCAGGTATGGTGCTGGGTAGAGCCCGAGCTTCTGATTAAGCAAGGAGTACAAAAACTTCAAATTCTAATCCTTGCACTGGGACTGCAATGAAAAAAAACCTGAGGAGATCCTATAAATGATAAATGTTCTAGCTTTTAGCTTGTACGTACACTTCTTTAGTTACAGCGTTACCGGATGCAGGATAAAATCTGCACATGCAGATTCTATTCTGTATCCAATAACACGGTAACGTAAAGGACAGGACGCAAGCCTTTACGAAATGTAAACTACCCGCTGGATAGGTTTTATGCTTGCAGCCCTATCCCATAAATCCATCTTTGTTCGTAGGAACCTGTAATATCCACAATGTTGAGACCCCAGCCGTCAAGTAAAAATAAGCTGAAGTGCAGCGATTACATTGTTTCAGCCGAATTACTAAAGCTAGAATGGTCTAGAACATCAAAGCTGTAAACGTGTGCGCCCCCAACAGGCTGAATAGGTGGCGCTGTTAAGTGAGGCCAAATAAAGTTCCTAAAAAAAAAATTAGCACCAACCACGCCCTTTTGACTCTCTCAGGAGCTACAGCAGCACCCCTACAGGGTCCAGCAGGAAACTACAGACACAGGCATACCCTTTCCCGACGCACAGGGGAGGGTAGGCCGGTTTTATCATGGAAGCAAAAGAAATTGCACGATCGAAGACAGACAGCATGGTGCTTGCACTGCCAAGGCTACCAAGCATGGAGGAGAGGAGGAGCCTGCACACTGACAAAAATGACTACCTTAGTAGTTACTTCTAGGGACTTTGGGGCCAAAATTATCCAGGCAATAACAAAATTGTTATTGCAGAAACATCAGGCATTCTTCTTCGACTGGTGTAAAAACCGCACAGCAGCATTATTACGAATGAATTACCTTTCTAATCATCTTCACCTCAAAAACATTATGTGTTCATGACTGCGGTTGTATGAAGTGTCGCAAAATGTTGAAACTATCGTTGCAGTAACCTTCACCCTTTTGCGCATAGGAGGATACTGTACAGGTAAAAAAAAAAAAATCTCACGATTTTGCTGCAGCAGTATTTCAGTTCTATCCGAGAAGGGCGTTGGCGGATAGAACTGTAATTCAGCAGTAATTCAGTTCACGAGAAGGGCGTTGGCGGGTGTCCTATCAGACATCGACGAGTGGAATTGTGTCCTACTAGTCTTTTTCACGATATTAAACTGCCGCTTGCACTCTGCGTTGCTGTGTGGTATCGACCGAATGGCAAGCATCACTTCTGTGATCCGACTGAACTTCGGCAACTCGTCTGGGCCCTTCAGTTGCGATATAGCTGCCCACTGGACGTCTGCCCTTTCTTTATTCAATATGTCTGTAGCGATAGTGGGAGCTCAAGCTTTGCGAACTCCATTTCTAGAGCGTCAAAAGTTTCGGTAAGGCTCTCCTGGATCCGGTGTGGCAGCATGGCTGGAAACTTCGCCACACAAAAAAGAACATTTCTGAAAGAAATGGAATCGGTAGGAGAATTCCACTCCTCCAGCGGGAGCACATTTTCTTGCTCCGCGGCCGAAAATCTGCATTCCGCTGGTAGATTCAGAGCAAGTTCGTGTGTTCCACTGGCTGATTAGTTGCAACTCACTCCGTGACGGAGTGTTCCGCGTGCTCTGTCTTGCAGAGACGGATTTCGCCGGAATTCCGAGAATGCGTTGCCGTCATTTCCGGCACAGTCGGGCGGCGCTGTTGCCTGCAGCTGCCTTGAGCGGTTTTTTTTTTTTCTTTCTTGAGGCAGTGCCCTCCGCACGGGTTTACATTTCTAAAATGGCATTGTTTGATACTGCTAGACGTGCTGCTGTTGGTTTGCTTTGAGCGACAGTGAGAGCACTAGTAGCAGCAGGGAGGACGAGCTGCACGTGCTTTCCCGCCGTGCGCATAGCCTAGTCTGGACAAAGATAATTGGCCATTGCGAGGAAGTTTTCAGGACTGGTTTAGCGACGTATGTGTAAACAACTTCTGGCGCGACTTCAGGCAAAGCATTCACGTGTTCCACTCACAGATCTGGCTTGGCGCAATCCGAGTGCTCGCTCCAAGATTTCGGCGGCCGCTACGGATCTACCAGTGGAATTCGCCATATGATCTTTAGACTAGCAACCTCAGCGTTATTCAGAGCTGCATCTTCTAGAGAAAACTTGAGACGAATGTAGTCGCAAGCTGTGATAAAGTAATTTCGCACAGAAGTGTAAACTCGTGCTTCTCTTGTGACTTGAGGTTTCAAATCAAAGAATCGGTTGCTTGGCCAATGACCAATTATCAATCTTTTGATTTGCTCTGCTTTTGTAGTTAACACTTAGCAAGTTTGTTTGCTGCTTAATTACAGAGGCTTTCACGAACTTTGTCATAATGTCTTCGAGCATACCAAGCAGGTGCGAGCACAACACATGTATTTGGGGTGCCTGCGCATGCAAACATCGGTTTACTTTCTCAAAAATGGTGATGGTGTTGAGCAAAAATAAACAGTATGCTCTGTTGAGTTATGTAGCGCCCGTCCATGCATTCTTTTACACTGTTCTTGGGCTTCTTTGCCACCGGCTGCACACGGTCTGAGGTACTCTTCCTCTTTGAGTTGACGCTAGCATCTTTTTCTTTGACTTGTGCTCGAGTACCATCTACCTTTGGGATGCTGTAGCACTCAAGGAAAGAAGGTCTTTTGGTGTCTTTCTTTGCCTCAGTCAGAAAAAACCTTAACAGCGGCGCCCAAAGTAAAGCAGCCTTGTAAGACATTTCCGAAGTGAGAGCCACCTGGCTGGGACGTGCTTCAACATTTTTGCACTTCTTGTCATGCATGTTTTAAAACTCTCGAAGAGAATTTTTCTCTTCACGCTTCTTTCCAGATAGTATAAGATATTCGCAAGAATTTCATCTGCCTTTGAAGAAGGGCAAATGCTGCCTTCTCAGCAGCAAGATTGACAAGATGGCACGGACATCTGATTCTCGTGAAGTTCTGATAACACTGCAGCCACTCCATTCTTCTTTCCAAGCATAACGTTGGCATTATCCGAGCAAAGCACTACACAGCGTGTGTGAATCGAGGCTAGCCCGCCACCTTTGCGCGGGCTTTGCCGCCTATTTCCGACGTTCTTATGTTCCGACATGACTCCCCTTTTCCGCTGTCTGTCGTGCTGGGAGAACGGGGAGCGACGTCTAACCCCTCTCACCCACTAGCGGATGTTGACTGTGGCGCCGTGCACAGAGTCTCTGTGGACGTTTCGCGCATGCGACGGGAGTGAGAGAGAAGCTCTCCGGGACGACAAGGGGTAAGCACGCATTTCTTTCCCGCCCGTCATCTCCCTTTGTTTCAGGCTCATTCGGACTTCCCTAACGGCGCCTTGCACCCACGGCAAACGCTTACCTATTGTCGCCTCCCTTCCGAACGCTAGGCCGAAAAGTGGTGCGGTGTCATAATACGTGGCCAGGCTACGCCGACCTGTATCTCTCTGAAGCCAACGCAAGCGCCTCTGCCCTCGCTCGAGCAACCGAGCCCTTTGTCCCGGTGTCCCTGTGAATCACCTTTGCCAACGAAGACATGTTTGCAACACCCCTGTGCAGTACTTCTCACCCGCGGCGTGGATAAGCCCATTTGCTTTTCCGCCGCGCCTTTGTAACAGGCTCTGTACTGCGTTTTTGGTGTTGCCGCAGACAATTAAGTGTTGTGACCTTGAGCAGTACCGTGTTCTCTCCACGGCGATGATTAACGCGTGCCCTGAGGCTGGCTAAGACCGAACCCCCGCTAGTGGCCGTAACCCTTCGGGATACATGTACACTACACTGGCGCCCAATGCGGTATCAAAAGCTGTAAGCTTTTGACTGCTCTGGGCGAGTCATTTCGCCTGTGCGATTAGGGCTCGTCGCAACATGCCTGCTTCGTGGCATTTTTGTCCGCTGACCCTTTAAGACGGATGCCACGCTGCACAAAAAGGCTAATGCCTCTATCGACGGGCACCCTTTTTGCACCCGTCCGTGTATTCACCCGCCTCTTGTGGTGAACACACTACTGATGTGGTAGCTGACACGCTATCTCGTGCCCCCTGTTTTCTGCCGAGGACCTTGATCCAGGTGCGACAGCAGCTCTCAGTGCCTTCGCACATGCAAGCATCGGGGCTGAAACAGCGGCAAAAAGGGGGAGTCCACATGCGGTCGACCTTGGCTGCTACGCAGGCAAGCGGCGCACCATGTAGCGGCTGAGCAGGGAAGCTTTCCAAAGGCCACAGTGCCAAGAGCGAACCCATGACGCCCAGAGCGAACCCATGGGCGCGATACCAGACTGCACCCTTTGGAAGAATGGGAATCGCTTTCGGTAGCGAAGAGCTACTGAAGGCTCAGCAAGGTGATCCGTTTCAAGTCTCGGAAAGACGGAGCGCCGTTACGCTGCTTGCTCTACAGCGTAACGCGGTAAATGCGAACTACATCTTATTCCAGCGTGAAATGAGGACGAGGTAGGGTCTTTTTTGTACCCCACAATCTTCTCTGTAGTGTATTATCAAACGTAAACATTCTGCAGTAGTCTGTCTGGCACGAAAACTGGTTCCCAGACGGGACGGGGCATTTGATGGCTGCATAAATGGCCGACTGCCCTTTTCCTACATCAGGAAACCAAGAATTTCGATGAAAAGATGCGGCAACACAGGAAACGACCTCTGTTAGTTAAACAACGAATGAACGGTGTAAAGTGGCACAGCATTGCGAGCAGTGTGACCACCATCGCTTCCTGGAATATTTCAACTTAAACAGCCAGAAAAAGCATCAGCCATTCCACGGGGTCACTGCCCTCCCTCTACTACAATGGAGTTCTCTCTCTCGCTCTCTTTTTTAATCAATGTGCGTGACCCCCCAAAACTGCACAGCCATGTTCGATTTCGCTGCTCCTACTCGGCAGGCGGCCTGTTCTGGCACTATTTCTGCATGTCAAAAACGTACATTGAACCATGCTACCAAAAAAAAAAAGAGAATCCTTTTTACTACATGGCCAGACAACTTTGCTCAAGTGGCCAGACAAAGCAATGAACGCGCGGGGCAAAACTGAATTTCAGGGAGAGTTTCCTATGACACGTACAACCAAGACAAAAGTTCCAAATCCGGGAGTCTCCCGGGTAATCTGGGAGCCTTGGCAGGTATGCTAATATTGACTTTAGTGTATGGGTTTCATATCATGGAAGTGTATTCAAGCTTTGGCCAGATCAGGCATTCATAACCCAGACGTTTAAAACGTGGTGGTGAATTTTTAAGCTTATGTCGCATAAAACAAAGTTTACGAAGAGCAGCAGAACATGTGTTACCAATATAAGTGGTCCCAACTTAGTTATTTGTTAGAGTGACACCGAGGTACTTATACAGTAGACTCTCAGTAAACGAAACCTGAAGGGACCGGGAAAATATGTTCCATTTAACAGGAGTTCCGTTTACTGAGAGGTGAACATGGATGTAGAAAAGAAGCCCGAAACCAAACATTGCAGAGGCAATATATCCATTTAAGCAGTAGTTCCGCTTAACAGATTTCCATTTACTGAGAGTCTACTGTATTTGCAAACTTCAGTCAAGAGTTCATGACCTATGAAATATGAAAGTTGAAGTCTTTTTGTGACACGAAGAAATATACTGTTATCAGAGTCGAGCTTCATGACCCATTCATAACACCATGCAAGGATTTTATGGATAATAATATATATTATTTGGGGTTTTATGTCCCAAAACCATGATTTTTTCATGAAAGACGTTGTAGTGGAGGGCTCCAGAAATTTTGACCATCTGGTGTGCTTAAAAACATGCACCGATATCACACAGTACACGAGCCTCTACCATTTCACCTCGATCGAAATGCAACCGCCGCAGCTGGGATTGAACCCGCAATCTTTGGGTCAGCAGCCGCGCACCGTAGCCTGTTCCCACAAGGCGAACAAAGATTTTATTGAAGACTACATTAAGCATGAATTGATTGTTGGAGAAATGAATATTGTATAATACACAATCATCTGTACATTAGCCCATATTTTTTGGTCATGAATAACTGAAACTAAGTCATTTATGTAAATATAAGTCCATCGCCAGTTTTTTCAAGAGAAGAACGAACACTTACCCAATCCTTAAAGATGAATCCCAAAATGCCTGCCGTCATCTCCAACAGTAACAAGATCGCTAAAAATATGGCGTACTGAAAAAGCCCAAACAACAGTTTGAAGTAGTTGTTACCATGATCAGGTTGCAGACATCACTACTCTAGAACATGGTGCATGGCCAAAAGAAAATTCTTATTAAAGCAGCCAAAAGACAAATCGGTGGCTGTATAAACAAGAAGCCTCATAGGTGCTTGTATATCAAAGGGTGAACACATATATAACGAAAACTGAAAACATGGTAAAACAAGTTACAGTGAAAAAAATCTCTCTTCACAGATAACTTTTCTTTTAACTCTTTCCAGCAGGGTGGTCACAGCAGGTAACCACCTTTCCTTCATTTTTTTCCCCCTTTAAACACGTGAGCCCCGCGTGTCGGATTTTTAATGGCATATAATACAAAACATTTGGCAGTCTGACAGAGATGACCTACTTCGTCTGGGCATCAATGCGAAATGTGACGTTCGTTTTGTTCCGGCTACCATCATCCTCAAGGCAGGCTAGACAGTAGACCCGAGATATATTTACAGATATACAAATACGTGCGGTTCCTACTATGTTGACAGTGCATAAAAATATGTTGTATAAGTTGCTGACGGTAAGAGTTATAGAAATGATCAGCTGTACCTTCACTGAAAGTGACCAGTACACCCATACTGCATCGCCTCACGTGTTTTGAACCAAAATTGCAATTTTTTTTTTGTTTCTTGCGAGAAAATTATTTTATGCAAAAGATTTCTATATTTTTTTCATAAAACTCTGTTTAACGCCAAAAATGGAGCTCTGTGCATGAAAGAGTAAAATAAATCCAGAAGCGAGGTAACATATAGCTGGAGCAAGCCTCCAAGCACTACTATACCATTTCTCCCTTAGTTCAGTCAGGTTGGCAAATAAAATTAAGAAATTCAGACATAAAATAGAATAAGCTTGCACAAGATAGGAAAAATTACATATCAATAGAAGTAGCCCACGGATGATATTGCTAAATGTTTTACAGAGTATTCTCTGTTGTGATCTTGTGATGGCAATGACACTATTTCTGCTGGTAGGCTATTTTTAACACCGCAAATGCGGTTTTGACCTCACATTCAATTTTAGTGCACAAACAATTTTCGGAACTATTTTACCTGAACTCCTCATGCACAGTACAGCCTAGCCACAACTAGAGATGGAAGTGCAAGAACCATGGGTGTTTGTTTTGCACTTTCATCCTGCACCCCTGCCTATCTCTCAGTAAACTAATTCCTGCTAGATGGAACATACCAATATAGTAGACTCGCAATAGTTCAAACTCTGATGGTTTATATTTTTGGTCAATTTTTTGGTTGGCTCTATATTCTTTTAATGTATTTAAAAACCTCTTAATTCAAACTCCATCATTCGGTTAATTCATGCTTTTTGCAAGTCTATACCAGAAAATATCAGGTGCTTTCCCACTACTTTTTAAAAATTTGTGCACTTGTATATTCCTAACACTCTAAATATGAAAAATAAGCAACTCAGACCTCCAAGGAAAAAGGCTTTGCAAGTAAAAAAATGCTTGAAACGAAGCACACGCATGGTAAACCATGATGCTTCTCAACTGATATAGAGAGCTTTGTGCTGAAGCAATGAAGCAGCACCTATAGCAATGAAGCAGTTGGCAATTCACAATTTCTTTAAAAGGTCTGATGAGCACTAAATGACCAATAAACTTGTGGACTTTATATTTATGCTTTCTGTCCACTGCGTGCAGTTATGGCTTAAAAATGCCTGAAAATGTTTAATGTGATAAAGTCCATGGCTAATCGTAGTGCGTGGCATCACCTCACCCAGAGTCGTCCATCAGAGCACTTCTGATAATTCAAACTTCTTGATAATTCAAACAAAATTCGGAGGTCCCTACGAGTTTGAATTAATAGGAGTCAACAGTAGGCCTGGACCAAAACTTCACCAATGCATCCCCATCCCGGATAAGACATTGCGAAAAGTACACGAACAGATTATAAAAGAAAAACTAGAAGGAAAAGCTGCGCCACGAGGAATAGAACCTACGACCCCTCGCTCTGCAGCGCATAACGCTAGACCACAACGCGTATGTTCTTTGGCATACTAATGACGAGCTATTTAAACACACCTTTTCATTAAACGGAAACCTGAAGGGATCGGGAAAGTATGTTGCATTTAACAGTTCACTTTACCGAGAGACAAATGAGGGTGCAGAATACAAAACCTATCATATCGGAGGCAGTTATTCCATTTAGGCAACACTTGCATAACACATTTTCATTTAAGGAGAGAGTACTGTACTATTGGCGTGACTGAGAGCTCAATGACACTTCAGCATGTTCTCATTATCACTAGCGAGATGGCACGAAGTGTGATGAAGGACGAGTCTTAAAGATTGTCACTTTGCTCATTGCCATACACACGTGCTTCCTACCTATAGCATCTGTACTTTGCCCGTGCCCACATGTTTATCTTGCGATCTGATGCGTTTTGTACGTCGTTGCCTTCACTGCAGAGCGCACGGTGGTTACTTCGCTCGCTACAGTGGCTCCGTTTGCAAAAGGAGCATGCAGCTTAAACAAAGAAATGTAACAGTTATTAGTTCACGCCCGTCCCGTGTATATTCTTTTGGACAGTTTTTTGCGCTTGAGCAGCACACTGCAGATTTTGAGCTGGTTGCTGTTCTTCGTGTAACATTCCAGTTGTAGCTATCGCATTCGATGCTAGTCTCCCAGCGAAGTTGACTTTTTATGTGCTTGTTGATGTCACTTTTGCATGGGATTTACAAAATCCTGTATCCAGGTATATGTTAACAGCCTCAGCTAATTTAACAGTTAAATCCTGATTGAACAGTTATATCATGATCATGGGCATTAGTCGTCGGGATGGAGTTTTAACATCAAGGGTCAATGTGACTGCATTCATGTTAAAGGGACCAACAGCTGGCCAGAATGTGCGATTAGATTGCTGTAGAAATGAAAACAGCATGAAATATAGCGACATATTCCAGCATTCTTTTCGCGTTGTGGCTAGGATTTATATTTTTAAATGATCAAAAACCATTTGTTGGCAGCCTAGCGGAAGAGCCTTGAAGATCGATTATACAATATGAAGTCTATCACTTTGCTGAACGTGGTCGCGTAGTCCAATGCTGTCGTGCATGCCAGTACTCGGAATTAGAGTGTGTATATTATTTATTATCCAGCCCCGCTTAATTCTGTGCTGCTTAAGGACGTAACACAAAATTTGGTATATGTGAAGCCAGCAAAACGACTGCGTGCACATTATGAGCATGGCATGTAGTCATGTTCTTACAAGACACGCATGTCATGATTATCATGTTTGCACCAGTCATATAACATAATCATTCATTCAAGTCGCGCGATACCAAATTTGGTGTATGTGAAGCTAGCGGAACGACCGCAAACGCATCATGAGCGTGGCATGTAGTCATGTTCTTACATGACATGCATGTCATGGTTTCCACGTGAGGGCCTACCACTTATGTTCGCCATGCAGTCATGTCATACCATACCAGTTTTGAGATATGTCATGTGAACGAAACCACCGCAGAAGCAGTGTTGCGACCGGCCTTTGCAGGCACTGGAGATTCGGGATGAAGACACTGAGGAAGGAGGAAGTTCAATATAGTACAGAGGGTTTATTTACATTATGTACATGGTGAGCTCGACATGGTGAGCTCTCGAATGTGGTGCACCTTCAAATGATTTGGTTGGCTCATTATAATGTGTAAATTCTCCTCAGATCTCAAGATCGGGGAACGCGTGCAGACGGCACTGTCCAATCATACACTGTTACACACAACCTGCGAGGGTGGTGAGCATACAGGGCTTACGTAAACGTCCAATATTGAAGCGTGATCACTGCACTCCAATGTGGCACTAACTGGGCTCTTCTTCGTCGTGTGTGTGCCGCTGGGCCGGGGGTCCCAAGCTCACAACAGCATACAACAAAGGAGCTGCCGCAGTAGCTCAAAAAGGTCCCCCGGACTGCTTGATCGATTAGTGGGGCGATTTGCGACTGCCGCCACCGTCCCTTCCAAGAAAGATGTTGCACTTGTCTCGTGAAACGGCTTACGGTGTCGCTATGGTACAACGCCTCACCCTCCGGCTAGGAGGGACAATACATGGCGGATATAGGCAGGCAGCCGATCGGCAGCTTTATTGAGGATCGAAAGAACGTCGCTCTCTTTTAAGCCTCGGCACCGGACGCAACAGCAGCAAGACCACGACATGTATATCATAACATTTAGGATATGCATGTCATGATTTTCATGTTATAACTAGCGAGTAGGGTTATAGCGAGCGGTGATGCAACCGTAGTCTTCCGTCATGGGAACCAACTAACTAGAGAAATTGTCAAAGCCTTCCACATTAATAAAAGAGAAGATGGTTGCATTAGTCAGTCATCAGTGTCGTTAAGTAATCAACATGCCAGCTTTATCAAAGGACTTTGATAAACCACTTTATCAAAGGACTTTACCAAAAGAATCTAAGCATAACTGACGTATGCCATCGCTTGATGTTCGTGTGTACGTGGGTAGTCTTTCTTTTCTTTTTGTTTCTTTTTCAGACACTGTAAATCCACACCAACGTTCTTAATGATACCCAGCGCAGTCTTCTTTATATAAACGTGTTTAAGCTTATCTGCCGTGTATACCATCACTTGAAAAATGTTTTTTTTGGGAATGATTCTATGTTTGTAGTTCTTTTCTGTGTCGCTATAGATTTGGGCCATATATGAAGTGCTGCTTCTGAAATAAAATTAGTTGCGAGTGTAGCGAGTGTCGTGTTTTCTTATCCTCTGTGTCTGTCAAATTTGCGCAACTATATTACATGTTGAATTTATAACTAGCGACTTATGCTCGTCATACATTCATGTTATGTCATACCAATTTAGGTATAGATCCCATTATTCGAACGGCCAGGACAGCTAAAATTCATAGGCAAGTGGGTGGGCGGGCGGACAGATGGAATGACGGGTGGTTGCGTGGATGGATAGATAGACAGGCAGGAGACAGACATTTAGGATACAGTCAAACTCGCCGAAGTTCGCAAAAATTCTTCGCATTTAGAACAACGTTGTTGCCAAAAAACGAGACTCCAGCAAGATACAAGAGAAGCACTTTCGAATGCGCAAAACGGCACACCCAAACATCGAGTCAGCTTTACTGTTGTGGCAACAGGACGTGCGTGCTCGTAGAGTTCCAGTTAACGGACCTTCTTTGGACCAGAGCCGACCAACTCGCTGCAATTTTTCGACAGAGATGTCACCTTCACCGAGGGCTGGCTCAGCCAGTTGAAGGCACGGCATGGTGTTGTGTGCCGTGCAATGTGTGGACAGCTCGAAAGAGTCGATGAGAGACCGTGTTCAGCAGAAAATGCTCAGCAAACCGTGAGAGAAAAAGGACAATTTTGCATGGCTAAGTTAAACTTTTGGCGCCTTTGTGCCATCATAAACTATATGTTTTTTTTTTTTCTTTTCTGTCGTCGACGCAGGTCATGCCTGTGTCTTCAAATAATTGAATTTTTGTAAAAGTTTATTGTGCATACATTTATGATTTTGCTAGCCTAAAGTTATTTTGCCTGCTTGTTTTTGGCGCCTAAAACGCAATTTTTAGTGCCTAGAAATCCAGCCTCTTGTCATGACTGACATTGACAAACTGACAATGCATCTTGCCCACTTGTCCCCCCCCCCCCCCCCACCACCACCACCACGTAGCTTTCAATTCGCTCCCTGGTACAAATGGAAAGAAAAAGTGCTCAAAGCGTGTAACAAATTTATGCAAATCCACCTTCACTTGACAACAGATTGCAAAAATCTTTGCAGCACTCGACCTGTAAATTAAGATGCAGCACTCGACCTGTAAATTAAGAGACTTTTCATAAAGCTATTCAACGACTACCCAGAAAAGTGTTGTAGGGCCCCTCTATAGTTGCTCGTTTGAGCAGCATGGTGCTAGGGTTTTTAAACTGCGTTCTATGTTTCGTAACATGCACTGTCTTGCCTGGCTTGCTGCATGCACTTGGAATCTTGTGCACTATCTTAGTGTTTGCCACCTATGTGTTCCGAATAAAGTTGTTCCTACCAACCAACCTATGTGTTCCCTTCATATTTTGTGGACCGGTGGCAAGGGTTGGGGCTTGCCCGATTCGTGTAGCACATAAATTTTGCCGATGCACATGAAAAATATTCCTAGCTATACACAGTACCACTGTAAAAAAGGTAGATGTGAATTGTTCACACATTTACAAATCTGTTTGCCTCATACACAAGTAGGCATGTATACAGAGTGTAATTCATCTAGGTACATGAACCTCATTAAAACATGGAACGCAAAATAGAGGGTTTCTTACAGCAGCGAGCAGGCAGGTATTTTCTCTCAGGGCACCAACACATCCGGTGAAACCAATAATAAATGTGATGCCTCCAATGACAATCAGAACAAAAGCAGGGTCAAGTGCGATGTTGGTCAGTCGACTCAGGTTGTTGAAAATGTCTTTTTCTGTCCAGGCCCAAACACCAACAACCATGATGCTCAAGCCCATAAGCTGAAATAGAGAAGCATTATTCTTGAAACACTCATGCACACAAAACAGTTTACATTAGCATATTCCCCTTATATATGGCAATTACGATAATACTGTCCATTACAGGATCAAATTTACAGAGCTTTATTCAAATGCACTCGTAGTGAACTTAATGAAAGAAAAAATGGTAGAGTTGATTTTTACATATTTCAGTGACATAATCAGTGTAAGCGAACAAGTTTATTAAGAAGACAGTAACATTGTAATTTTTAAAAAAGTATTAACCTGAGCCTCAAAGTATATCATTATTTATCATTACCACAAAAGCATTAAAGAGCTTGCTTAGCAGGAAACATGGCCTCAGCAACATTGCGCGCAAACAAACAATCGAAGTTCTTCCAAGCGAAAACACGCGAGAAACATTCTGCGTGTTCCCCAGATGTCACTTAGCTGTTTTAGTAGCAGCTTTTCCAAGTGATACATGTCTGCCTATTAATGTAAATGCAAATGACCAGCGTTTGTTTTCAGTTAAGTTCATGTTTCAGGCTGATGCCCAGATCTACCCATTACTTTCAGTACAAGACTAATAATAAATGCTCGATGGGAATCAATTTGACAAAGAACCTACACTCAATCCATTTTGTACAGAATACCGAATGTTCTTGTGTACAAGTCCCACCTTTATAAAAGATACATTCTCAATTTTTAGGACTTACCCGGGGGGAAAATAAATGTAAGATGCACCTATTTTTTTACACTGTCAACACGATAAAACACAATGGTGTACACGGAGTATGTTCGTTGTGAAATGCTTAGTCGTGCACCGCATTGAATATCTGTAAGCAGCAGTATGAAACTTGACAATACTGTCTTGAGGCGCTGAAAACGAATATTTATACCACTGTATTCACAGCCACATCCTCCGGTACACTGTCAAAAGTTCTTCAACCTCAGTTGACAGCATCGCCTAGTTGCTGTTGTTGGCTTCCAAGTCACTCTTTTACACAGCATTATAAAGCACCTTGGAGCACATAGCCAGCATTACCTATAACGCATGAGGCTTGGCAGGAATATACAAACGATTGCACCGACCAGACGCTGCAACTACTGCAGGACTGGTGTAGTGCCTCATGTGGAAACTGATGATTATGATGTGGCACTTGTTTCTTTAAGTGGTCTTGTAGGCGCTACAAGGGTACAATAAAACGTAGCACCCTTCTTTGCTTATTGTCTCAGTTCCAGGTTTTAATGATCTGTTTGAGAACAAACAATTCAAACAACAAGAGTTTGCTCGACGATGGCTTTTCTAGTGGCCGTAATCTCCATGGTCGCTGCAGTGCTTGAACAGCAAGTAGGGGACACCTAAGAACACGCCCATTTCATTATCACAACACTCGATGTCTTTTACAAATGCTCTCACACTCAGTTTATCACACTTGCAAATGAAATATTGACATACGAGTTTCGGAATTGCACAATTTTTCGTGTATGAAAGACGCACCAGAAAAAATATAGGAAAAAAAGTGCATGTTAAGCACTGGAAAATGCAGTACTTATGTTTAACTAACTGCGTCTAAAATAAACGCAGTCAGTACGGTACGGAGTATGGCACCCATGCTGTGATAGGCCATGCGTAGCAGTTAGTGACTAACGAAAAATTTATGGCAACTGAATCTCAGGCTGATAAGCTAAACAGGCTCACTGCTATAACCTAGCAAGCTTTTGGATCTAGAAAAATACAATTAGCTATGGAACTGCATTAGGACTACTTTCCCCTGTCTGAACACAAGAAACAAATCAGGTAGCAAAAGCCCCTCTACAAGGTGCATCCTGCAAGGCATTTTCGGTGTTTACATTAAAGAGAAACTGAAGAAAAAAAAAAACATTTTGTGTATTAGTAGAGTACAGTTTCACACTCGTAAAAACAATACCTTGTACTGTGAAACGGCACTTGATGAACGAGAGAATGCATGCAAAAAAATGCAGGTGGAGACACCAAAGTGAAATTTCCACACTGAACACCATGATTACATTAAAAAGAAACTGAAGAAAAAACATTTTGTGTATTAGTAGAGTACAATTTCACACTCATAAAAACAATACCTTGTACTGCGAAACGGCACTTGGGGAACGAGAGAATGCGTGCAAAAAAATGCAGGTGGAGACACCAAAGTGAAATTCCCACACTGAACACCATGATGTCATGGATTCTGATGGCATCTGGTGGGTCCTACGCATTTCGATTGGTAAAGTGAAGTACATGTTCATCTGCAGGTGCAATAGACCTAATATACAATGTTTCAAAAAATTTCATTGAGCCCATGTTGCAAAAATACGAAAAATACATTTTGAAATTTTGAGAAATGCTCAGAAATTCAGGTGCAAAATTTTAAAATTAAACTTCAACCTTGACTTTTTCTGCTAGTAATGAACTTCTTAATGGTAATGGAATCAACTTGATAATGGAACTTGTGATATAGTTGTTAGAGTACAGTTTATCAATGTAAACCAACTCATTGTTTCAACTTAGTGCCTCTAAGAAGTGCAATACCTCGACAATGATTCATAACCTTGCTGCCTTTCTAATTATTTGTACAAGTTTTCCTGCCACGACATTAAACCGGACTGGTAGTTTTTGCTTTCAATAATGCAAAAGAACCAGTAACTTATGAAATAATTAAATGAGGGAAAGTGCAGTTTGAATTTCTAGTACATGTAGAAATGCCAATCTAGGTTATCTGCCTATTTTATTGTCAGTAGCAGCAGATGCTATGTACCTGAAGCACAGGGCAGATGGATAATATGAGTAAATGATACAACTGCAGTAATTACAACAGACACATGCACTAAAGGCAAAAAATTAGGGGCCCTAAAGGTTTGCCTTTAGGAGTTTAACGCAACAGCAACGTCCTGTTGAAGCCTAGTGTGTACATCAAACACTTAGTGCATGAAACCTTTTCGAATTCGCTATGCACTCACTACGTGGTCGCAGTAGCGTGTGTGCCTTTTGTAGTACAGTACTGGCTTTCATCCACGGCACCATTATGATAATCATAAATTTTGATGCCCGTTAGGAATGGACGCTTGCACAACGCATTATTACTGCAATATTTGATGTGTTGTGAAGCATGTATACAAGACGCGTGTGTTTGTGAAGAATGAAGGCTACTTTCACTGTATTTTCAAGCAGAGATGCGACCGTGTGGTAGAACATCCGCTTGCCACGCAAATGACCTGGGTTTGATCCCCACTTGGACCCAAACAACCCTTGTTCTGTCGAGACTCTGTTCCGAGATTTTTTATCATTTATTTATTTTATTTGCATCCTTCTCGATTTTTCGGTCACGCACAAGGGGATTTTTCGCTTGCAACCAACAATGCCGACACCGAAATTTCTGTGAAACGAGCTCTTTAACAATATCGCGTTAATAGAACACTATTCCACTTACTGCACCTACGGGCCCGAGAGATACAATGCGACAGCATTGAGTGCCACCTCAATCTTGCACACAGACTTCCACTTTGATACTCATCATTCAATCGATCTCTCTTCAAATCTCATCTCTGCTGTGCATAACAGAAGAGTATACTTATGACTAAACTTTTCTTCCATCTGTCTCTCACCCCAAAGTTCAATACCATGCCACTGATATAAAACTGCAATACCTATGCTCATCTGTGCACCACATATCACAATGAGAGCCAATTTAGCGACAAATGGGCCATCATTTGCTATGAACCCTTAACGTAGCACAGCAGATTACATCCGGTGCCGGGTTCAATACAGTTAGGAGTTTTACAGTCACCTTTTATTTACCTGTCAGAAATTGACCAGGTCAAAGCTTTACTAACCAACTACCACATATGGAAAGCCCTTCTCTTACTCGACATCCTCCTAAAGTTTGTAAAAGATTCATTTGCATATTTATTATTTGTTGATGTTCATTTATTATTTTATTCCCTCTCATCTGGAATCATAATCCCATTTTTCCTCCCTAAAGATAGTAGCATCCCAGCAGTACAGCAGATGTCGGCAAAAATCTGTTTTTCCAATAAGAAGACTATGCAATTCTGCAGGCTTCCTATCTTGCTGGAGGCTCCTTTATAGAAATGAGAGTGAAGACTTGGCATGTGGTGTGGTTTTCAATCAAGTTTCATTCTCATAGCAACTCGCATGCTATCGTATCTGACCAGCCTACCTGCATCAAGTCCAGCGGCAGTCACATGCTGGACATCTGTATGCGGTTGCATCAATGCAATTCAGCAATTAAATACATTTGATTCTACGCAGCTTGGTCAGCACAGGCCTGTAATATGTGGTTCAATGGCCGAACAAACTTCCCAGGCACCACTACAACACTGTTGATATGTTAGTATCACATTTTCATACAATGCAAACACTGCAAAATCAAATATTTACTCCACATTGCAACATGCGACCATGACACATGTTCTAACACTAAATACACTCAAGCCTGGCCACTAAAACATGCAATACATTTCTCAGAATGGCAAACGAGAAACGCCCATTATGTTAGTTTCTGTACAGCATGAGACATTATGACTGCATTGTTCATAATGAAACGTGTTTCAAACGAAGACAAGCATGTTCATTACACATTAATAACTCATCTACATGTTCTGCCTTAACAGAAGAATGACGCAGGAAAAGATAAATTCCCAGTATCAAGACAGCTTCCAGAAATTTTCCTGGTGGATTTCGCAAGCTAGTGCACATAAGCTTGCAATAAGGGTTGTTCCTCCACCGTCTGAATGGGAACTGGTAGAAAAATTACAGGCTATATTTACTAGTTTTTTTAATAATCGGAATACAAATGTGAATACGAATCTGATTGGTGCGCAAGAGTACCGTGCTATGAACGTGCACACACCCCTATCAAGTATAACTAAATGGTTTGGACGTTTACGCACAGCAAAATTCCCTTTTACAGAAGCAAAGACGGACGGTAGCCTCAAGTTTTATCACTGGCTGTACTGCTTCCAATGTCGATATCTATGACGCGTCACACCTGTTTTATTGTGAAAAATAACTTGTGCGCATTTCCGGCGTTTCTCAACAGTTGATAAGTTTTATATTTCAGACCTTCTCCTAAGGAAACAAGGCGTGGTTATCTAATGACGAGCTCCTAAAGGTGGAGGAAAAAGAGTAGTAGCAAACAACTAGTGAAGTATTTTCGTAAGCGGCTTTTTGTTTAGGTTAAGCACCAGTCGCATTTGTCATCTAGGCCTGATAAGCTTTATTACATGCAAGAGACGTCATGATCTAAAGATAGCGCGCAATAGTCATAGGTCTACTACAAAGCTTGCTGGCCACAAGGCGCAAGGTTAAAGATATCCAGGAAGGTCTTAAATCAAGCACGCGTCTCGCAAGCTAGAAGAAAGAAGGAGGGGGGGCCCGTGTCCACAAAAAAGAGATTGCGAGAATTCGAAGACCGCTTCAGGAGGAACTACAGCGAAGGCCGAATGACAGTGACACTCACCCAAAAAATCACATTGAAGCCGAAGATAAGATACTTGAGGCAACAACTTATTTCACTTTTGTCGCGCCTGTGTTTTCGCACGGGCATCCTGTTCCCATAGCGCTCAACTTCTTCACCATACGGAGCCATCTTGTCAATTACCTTCCTTCTTTCCATTTCTCTGACTTTCTGTACATCTTCTCATCCTTTTATACCCTCTCTCACTGAGTAAGTGTGTGTTTACTTACATTGGCACGTAATCAAGTTTGTTAAGCTATCATTAAAATGGCGTGTTTGTTCCTGCGTTTTAATTTAAAAAAGCAGCTTGATTGTTTGTTTACATTGGTAATGTGATGCCAATCTTTTTGCAAAATGCAATGATTCGTTTTAGCGCTAAATGCACATTACAGCATGGCTACCAGGGGCCCCAACCTATTTATTTTGCTGGGTGCATTATTTTGAGCGCGTGGTTAGGTTAGTGTACTGTGGCGAAGTAGAAAATTAATCGAGCAGTGGTGGGTTTTGAGTAGTACAGGGTTAGTAAAAGTATAGTTAGTTGAAGTAGCTGATTGGTAAGTAACTGGCATGTCGTTTTTCTATTGAAACTGAATTTTTTAATGCTAATAGTTGGTGGACAACAAAAACATGCACATTGGCATAGGCACATAATCACTCGTCTATTAGCGCAGCAGTAAAGTTTATTTTTTGTTTAGCAGCGTTTATGTCTAGGCGCAAATTCTGTGCTGTGATGCGTGTATGTTGGTCACCTTATTTAATCATAACACGTGAACCTCACCATTGCTCCTCGAATTATGTGTATAACCACATAATTACTAACATAAAACGTCTTTGTTACAGATCACAGACAGCTGCGCAACATGCGCCGGTGTTCATTTATTGTATATCCTTGTTAATGATAAGTGTTTAGACTTTATTAAGTGTTTTTGTTCTCTTTTCAGTTTGTGCGCGGTGTAATTTAGTCGTTGGGTTTAATTTATGCAAACATGAGGTCACTGTAGGAGTGCTATGCGCCATAGTTTCTGTGCAATGTTCTAACTCTATTCTCGTAGCTACAACCACAGGTATTTCCGACTTTTGTCTAACAAGTATTCATCTTCCTCTTTGATACGTTGCGAAATGCAAGATAATGATATAAACACAAGAAGAATATTTGCTCCACTCCATGAGTGCTCCAAATAGCATTCGTTGCTAGTAATTTAACTAGTGATGTCACACAACTTAAACCATTATGAAACGCGCAACGTGGCCTTTGAAAGTGAAGATAAATAGAAAAATAAATGGAGGCAGGGCTCATTGCGTGATTTGTATGTAGATGCTTGCCGGTGCTAGGTGAGAAAGAAGGAGCATATGCCCGCATTAACTGCTCTGTTGACTAATTTAAACTCCTTTAGTAAAATGGTTTCTTGGTGGCACCTTGCAACTTTTTAACAAAATTTGGAATGGGTACTGCTAAGGGACCCTTTAACCAGCATGCAAATTTTCACTGACATGAGGGCAAAAAACAAAATGAACAGGGTGCTATCCAACTTGTCCCTCCATGAACTGTATATCATTGTAACTTTTTTAGATATGATTATCATAGTATGATGTACAGTCGACCACAGAATTTTGGGGACCACGAGAGCGCATGCCAATAAGCGCTTATCTACAGTATGACCATCACATTGCTGTTTCATAGGAGTATCAAAACTATCACATCGTGCCTCAAAGGTTGGCTAAGTGTCACTTTGTGATAAAGATTGCTATGTTCAGCTACTTGTACATGAATGTCGATACGAAATGGAGGAAGCGAACCAGAAAATTGACGGGTAAATACTTAGAAAACAGCAGGGGGCCAAACCAAAAAGAACTATCTGTTAAGAAGAAGGTGAAGGAAACGGAAACTGACATGTGGAGAATGGGCATGATTAAGAAGTCCGCGCTAGAGATCTATCGAAATTTCAGGCAGGAAATTGCCAAGGAAAGGATCTATGATAGTACTACGGGTAGTTTTCTACTGTTTGAGTCCAGGACAGCAGTATTGCGAACCAAGACATATCGGGTCAAATACGAAGGGGTAGACACGGTATGCAGTGCATGCGGAGAGGAGGAGGAAACTGCGGAACTCCTGATAATGTTCTGTAAAGGGCTTCACCCTATAGTACAGGACGATGGCGCAGAGTTTTTCAAAGCAGTGGGGTTTAGAGACAGGGAGGGTAAAATAGACTTTAAGTGGGTAGAATTAACTAGAAGGAGGTTATCTGATAGGTGGCTAAAGTCAAGGCACGAGTGAAAATTAAACCATTCACTGCAAAGTACCAGTCCTATATTTCACTGTTTAAAGGGGGAAAAAAAACATAAATCTAGTTGTTGGTTCACTAAGTATTACGGCTAGGTGGGGTTAGCCGCCACCCGATCTAAAGGGTACAGCCACATCAATCCATCCATCCATCCATGTGACTGATAACAGTTATGCTTTCCAAGCAGAAGCTCGTAGACGCAGATGCCAAAAGCGTGTCGTGTTGAAAAGCGAAAGGTGAAAAATATTTGTACCCAGTCAGAAAAGAGGCAGGCCATCAACTAGGGGAGGGATGCTTTCAGGGCGCTACGATGCTGGCGACTGCCGCTGACGTAGTGGAAGTGTCATGAAGAGGCTTTCGGCCAGGCGCTTGTGTGGTCCGTAAACTTTTGGGGTCGACTGTACCTACCATGCTTGTCTTTGATGGCCATACTTGGTCCGTGGTCCTTTAACAACTGTTAATCTTACTGCTCATGTTTTTTATAAGCTTTTCATTGCTCTCATTTGCTACAGATCTGACTTGTTCGTGAGAGCACACTAAAATGCCATTGTCACATTTTGATGAGCGGAGTGGTGCTGTGAGTTGCCCAACACCTTGGGGTCGCTGGTGGCAGACAGTGGCTGAAGTATTTGCCGAGATAGAAGTTCCCAAAGGCACACGAGGCAAGGATGTTCGGATCCAGATTACTCCTAAGCACATATCTTGCACAGTGCATGGAAAGGAGCTCTTTTCTGGGAACCTTCATCGCACTGTTGTTGCTGATGAATCAACGTGGACCATTGAGGAGCGGCAGCGTGTGTTGATTTTGCTTGTTAAGGCAGAACCTGCTAATTCGGAAAAGGTGTGGGAATCGCTGCTTGAGGGACAGTATGCACCAGATCCACATATCATGCACGAGATGATGAAGAAACTGGACCTCGAGAAGTTTCAAATAGAAAACCCAGGCTTTGACTTCAGTGGAGCCAAACTAGACAAAGCATACGACCGCATTCCAGGCCTTCACGACGACACTTTGGAAAGTCAAGCAATGGGATTTCATCTGCAACAAGCTGAGGGCAAATCTTCTGACATGATGGATGCTAATGCTGGAAGGCTTTTTTAGTGACTAAGTTATTAGGACTATCCTCTTTGTCTTCCTTCACCAATATTTGTTCCTTCATCTGTTGTTGCTTTTTATTGATTCATGTGTTGTTTATAATTTACTCTTTTTCATTACATCTGAATAGGTGCGTGAGCAGGGTCTCTCTTTTTTGGGGGAGGGTTGAGTTTAAAGCCCATATGAAATCACTGCAGATATTCTCAACATGTGGGGCAAGTTGAACACAAAACACTACTTGTAGGTTTTTGCATGTAGCTGCTAAAGTTTCTATTAAAATATTGACATTAATCTGCACTGTGCAACAATCTTGATGCGCCATCTCTCATGCATCGCTGTGGTGCCTGTTTAATCAAAAATTGGCTTGACTGCTTTATGTAGCCACTAGAAGTTTCTTGCATAGAAAGTTTCACAACAGACCAGCATTCTTTTGTGTAGCCGGATGAAATGTGGAAATGCCTGAAACACCTCAAGAAAAACAAAGAAGCAGGTTCTTCTTGTGGTGTTTTAGGCATCTAGAATTTTTCCCCATAATGATGCACCAACTCACTAACAAGTACTTTTTGGTACTAAAACTTGAGTGGTATGGCTTTCTGCTCCAAGGCAAATGAATGCAACATCTGTTTTTTTAATAATGACCAATGTTGTTGTGTAATCATTTGTTTGCTAGATCTGTGAATTGAATCATATAATGGGGCCAAAACTTGTTTTGAAGCCCTGGATAGCATTAAAGCATTCCAGAATTGCCAAATGCCGGCATTTAAAAGAAATTGTCAGCCGATTTCAAATGTTTATATAAATGCACATGCTTTGTTAACATGAAAAAGGGCCGAATAGTATTTCAATGACTCCAGGCAATACTTGACCATTTAGCTAATGAATAGCTGAAAATTTCCAAAAAGAAAACAAGGGCAGTTTCTTTCATCTCTGTGTTAATGTGGATGCTGTCTTATTGCAATCTGTGGACTTCATGCATGTGTTACTTGAAGCCAAAGCATCAAGAATCATATGGCTCCTAAAACCAGTACTTTGCATAAGAACAGCCTCCCGCATTTTGTACTATGTCATGCATGCATTGGAGAAAGGCGCACAAATAAACCATAAGTGCAAACATTGTCTGCTATGCTGTTTCTTGGAGCAAGAATCACTCCCTGCATCTTTTTACCTGTGGGGCCACCTTATGGACTGTAACAGATAGCAGCGTTATGTAACCTTGGTTTTATTTATTTTTTCATTTCAACACTTGTGCACGACAATTGTGTTGGCAATTTTGCTAGCGTACTTGTTTCTCTTGGCACTGCTTTTGGTTCCCTGCACTTCATTTCTTCAATATAAATAACCCTAGTCACATTGCCCTGAAAGGAACAGCATAACAGACAGCGCTTACACTGGAGATGCTGTGATACCCTCAGTCTCTCAGGTTATCACCACCATAAGGCAATCAGTATGCAGTCAAAACTTGTGTACTCTAGTTAGATAAACATGTAGCCAGCGATACTTAAATACCCACATTGTTTAGATGTGGCTAAGCGTGTTTGTAAGCATGTAAACTCAGTGTGTTTCATAAAAATGTGATTACTTGTGTGCTAGTCATTTCCATAATAAAACATCCTTCTTGTAATTCACTTTTCAATACTACTCTATGCTACTTCAAATCGTTACATGCCTGAAAAACAAAAAGAAATCGAAGAAGCTGCTTTCCGCAGTTGTTGGGAATCTTCCTCTGTGCCTATGTTCCCCTGTAGTGTGTGTTGTTTAGAGCATGGTATCACTGAATAAATGTCCAGTGCACTTTGACTGTTGATGTCTCTCTTGATCAAGTTGAAGAATGCAATTTTGATGCTTTTGTTCAGATACAGTATGGTATGTTTCTGTGGTCATGAAAAGCCAGCTTTAAGTTTGAGAACAATGTCACAACTGGTATTATATGCTGCTGTCACCATTTGTCTTAACACGAGTGCATTGTAAGCGCTCACCAAGTATCACTAGGCAGCAGCTGGGTGAGAAATGGCAAATAAATCTTGTAAAGTGTCTTTGCTAGCTATGTTAGGGTAGACATAAATTTAAGAAAAGACTCGCATGCAGCTCCATGTCCAACTACTCGCACCTCTGCACATGGCCGCTTCGGGGCATGATACAACAATTTTCATCAAAGCAAGAAGGTTGCGCCACAGTAGCCATCTAATTTTATTTTCTTTTTACATGCAGGACTTCGATTCAGCATGTGCACTCCTCAATATTATCTCTAGAAGTTTTAGTGCATGTGATCACACATCCAGTCACAAGGGCGTCGCCAGAAATGTTTCTCAGGGGGGGGCACACCGACCCGACTGGGTAGGGGGGAAGGCAGGCATCAGCTCTCCTCTGCGACGTGACTGTCAGCGGTATAGTCTGAGCAAATTCTGTACATGTATATCAAAGTCATGAGACTCCCCCTGTCTTCCCTTGCTATGCTTGTGAAGAGAGTAAGTAAAAGTAAAATCATCATCATCAGTCCGACTATGCCCACTGCAGGACAAAGGCCTCTCCCATGATCTGCCAATCAATTCGATAGTGTGCTTTCTACTACCACATTGTACCTGCAAATTTCTTAATCTCATTAGCCCACCTAACTTTGTGTCTCCTCTTTATGCGTTTGCCTTCTCTGAAAATCCAGTCGGTTATCCTTAATGACCAGCAATTATCCTGCCAACGTGCTACGTACCCGGCCCATGTTCATTTCTTCATCTTGATTTCAACTATTCCTTAACCCCGGTTTGTTCCCTAACCCACACTGCTTTCTTCTTGCCTCTTAAAGTTATACCTATCATTTACCTGTTCATTGCTCACTCGGTCGTTCTCAATTTAAGCTGAACCCTTTTTGTAAGCCTCCAGGTTTGTGCTTCGTAGGTAAGTACCGGCAAGATGCAGCTGTTATACACTTTCCTTTTGAAAGTTAGTGGTAGATTATCATTCATGATTTGAGAATGCTTGCCGAATGTGATCCACCGCATCCTTATTCTTCTAGTTATTTAACTCTCATGGTTCGGCTTTGCGGTTACTACTTGTCCTAAGTAGACATATTCCTTTGCAACTTCCAGCATCTCTCCATCTGTCGCAAAGTAGCGTTTTCTGCCGAGACTGTTGCGCAATAGTTTTCTGAATATTTTTTTGAAACCTACTCTTCTGCTTACCGTGTCCAGTAGGGTAATTATGAGCTGTAATTCGTCTCCTGAGTTACTCATCAAGACAATGTCATTGAATCGCAGGTTATTAAGATAGTCTCCATAAACTCTTATCTCTAACTCTTCCCAATCTAAGGCCCTGAAAACCTGTAAACACGCAGTGAAAAGCATTGGAGAGATGGTATCTTCCTGCCTTACGTTCTTTTTTATTGAAATTCTGTCGCTCTCTTCATGAAGAACTATGGTGCCTGTGTATCCGCTGTATATTTCTTCCAGTATGTTTATGTAGCGTTCGTCGATGCCCTGATTCCGTAGTGCTTGCATTACTGCTGATGTCTCGACTGAGTCAAACTTCTCATTTTAATTTATGGAAGCTATGTATAGGGGTTGGTTGTATTCCGGGCATTTTTGTATCACCTGATCGATGGTATGAATATGGTCAGTTGTGGAGTTGCCTGAATGAAATCCTGCTTTGACCTTCAATTGATTGAACTCTAATAATGCCTTAATTTTATTAGCTATTGCCCCACCACGGTGGTTTAGTGGCTAAGGTACTCGGCTGCTGACCCACAGGTCGCGGTATCAAATCCCGGCTGTGACGGCTGCATTTCCGATGGAGGCGGAAATGTTGTAGGCTTGTGTACTCAGATTTGGGTGCACGTTAAAGAACCCCAGGTGGTCGAAATTTCCGGAGCTCTCCACTACGGCGTCTCTCATAATCATATGGTGGTTTTGGGATGTTAAACCCCACAAGTCAATCAATTTTATTAGCTATTCTTTAGTGAATAGTCTATAGAGAACGGGCAGGATACTGATCGACCTATAATTTTTCAAGTCCTAGATGCCATCTTTTTTATGGATTTAAATGATGTTGGTGCTCTTAATAAAGTAATCGCAGTAAAATACAATAAACAACTTGTAAAGTGACCGTTTGGAGCAACAGCCTCTTGTTGCACCATTGAATGGACTAGTCTTCGAAAACGCATCTTTGCGATGACCCGCCCAATTGGAGAAGACATCGTTAATTGTTAATCTCTGCTAAGAATAGATGGCGTAGTCCTCATAGTGGCGAAGTGCGTTTCACAAGTCAAGGACGGCTCTGCTTACTACAAGGAATGAGATGTATACGGAGCACGTTTTTGTGCATTCATGATTACATTTCGGTTTTTCTTACTTTGCTGAGCGAATAATTTCTTACTGTCGATGTTTGAGGCCGAATGCATATAGGAATGATTTTTATGTTAAGCTCTGTATGTCAAGGAGCCCTGACACAGTGATAGCTTTTAGTCAACATTTTTTACTTTGCTGCACGCATCCAAGCATGCTTGCAATATGCTTAAGTAATTTTTCATAAGTTATGCTGCCCGTTGGCAGCAGGATTTCGCACACGTCATTTTTCAGACAGACTTTCTCGCACCCTTGATTGACATTACAGTTGCGCTGTGATTTTTTATAGCAATGAAGTACTTCAATCGCAGAGGTGTTATTGCAAAATCTGCAAGGAAAAAGTGGTCATTGTTGAGAAATGTTCAGTTGGTCTCAATTTAAAATGCACCTAGGACGAGACTTCAGTTACTCACATAGAAATAGCTTATTCGCTGGGTATATGCGCTAGAAAACTTAAATACGAGCAAAAACACGTATTGTTCTCATTTTATTTACGTTTTTTTCCTAGATTTTGTCGCTCTGCCCCCTGAAACAATAATGTTGCGGCAAGGTGTCTTCCTTTGTTTGCAAGTGTGCTACCGTCGTTTCCCTTTACGTCAACAGATTTAGAACTGTACAGAATATTTAACCGCAAAGCATAGATATGCCATGTATACACTGTTCTAACTTGTACTTGCATTCATGTTTGCCGCATTAATGCCGGTGCGAACTGGAGCAGCCCCGTACCACACAAAATCTCGAGTCATCGGTTCACTAGTGATGAAGGAATGAACTTCAGTCTTGTTCAGGGCATAGTGCAGCATAATCAATTTCTCAGAACGCATGAACTCCGACGAAAACTGCCAGCGCATGCAACATGAGTTTACTTACACTGTGTACAATCCATGCCTGTCGGTTGTCTGTTTGGGGCATTCTGATGCGAGTCGCTGAAGTTTTACTGCTGGCATCAACTTTATTGCATTCATTCAGGTTTGTGGTATGGGATCACAACGCAACAGTAGCTACCAGCCTTCCATTGTGGCGCAATCACAACGTTTGGCGTGCGGAGTAAAATACTGGACGAGCGCGACCTTACCAGCACCTGAAGGGAAGCAGAGGAAATGTACGCCCACGAATCTTTCCACCAGGGGAAGATCGAGCGCTAGTTTCTAAGGCTAGACTTTACCAGCCGACATGTATCGTCGCTAAAGTTCCGGTTTCTCGCATTGAGTGTCACTGCAAGAACAATTCAAAGCCACCCCTTAGAAATATGCTGCCTACACGTATTGCCAGGCAGTTCTTGTTCTATGTCAATCAGCGCCCTTCTATGAGACTCGATGACTGCGCCAAAACGCCGTAAGGTAACGCTTGATGATAATTTCTCGGCAGGCGGCGCTGCTCTTAGTACACATTCTGTCGTGCATGCGCACGTACGCGCAACAATATTTGGCTTATTTACAGAACATCGCTTAGATGCGAGTGTACAATATATTTATACGTGTCCTTAATATGGTCTAACGGCTAAAGGCAGAATAGCAGAACATGCAAAGATTCAATAGAAACATTAGTCTCTGACTAGAGTATGTCTTAGCACACATAAGAAGGGTCACACTGTAACATACTAGAATGAAGCCTATCAGAGATTAGAAATGTGCCTGGCTTTTATCACTAAAACAAACCTATAACTAATGAAAATTATCGTATTGGTCGACTCCGGCGAGATCTCTTCCCGCGGGTACACGTATGACCACCACTGCAGCATTAATCCCGTCGTTGAGCCAACTGACAAGGCTTGCGGCCGAAATTCCTGCCTAAAATTTCAGAGTGCCAAAGCCTTGACAAACACTGCGACACATTTTCTCGTGTGCAGGTGTTATTCAGTGTAAAAGCGCCCAGAAATGTATAGTGATAGTAGCACCGCTTAGTTTCTAAATCATGTCAGCGCGAAGCGACGAAAAAAAGGTGGGTAAGTGAGGGGGGGGGGGGTCGCATGAAAAATTTCAGAGAGAGGTTGAACTTCCCAACCCTCCCCCCCCTTTGGCTACACCACTGACCAGTCAATTGTGATTGGCACAATGTGGCACTATGTGTGTGCTTGTGTTTTTTTAAGGCATGCATCTTAAGGTCACTAATATTCATTATAATTAATTGGGCCAAGAAATTATTATTCATCATGCTGGAGCATTTATGGTTTCATGCCATGCTTATGAGATTGAGACTCATTTAATAAAGCATAAAAGTCGCCTTGAAATATTAGATTGTTTATAGTACTTTATAGGTGCTCTTTCAATGGGTGCATGTGTTTAGCAGTTTCTCATTTTCAAGTTCTGTGTGCTTGCTGAAAGCCTTTTCAGGTTTGTATTTCCAGATTCTACCACTCTGCATCTGTGTCATGATGCATTCGTATCCGGTAATACAGTATTGATGCAAAACATGAAATGGCTCACTGAGTGAGAAAGCTGGCATATGTAGCAGGGGAACGGCATCTGAATTCCCATTGGGATTTTACAACTTATGTGCTTGCCTTGACAGAGCAGAGAAAGGGAACACTTCCTGCTGCTCTACCACACTGGGGGCTTCATAAAAAAAGAGGGTATCACCACTACACCGTGTCATCCTCGGTCTCTGAAGCCTGTGTCGTCTATGCATTCTTTGTCCGCATTCTCTGCTGAACCAACACCACCTAGATAGGAGGCCTGTGCGCTCTGCTTTAGGACATCATCCTGCTTGAACTGGAAGTTTTACCCTGCCGCTTTCATCCCTCTAGGCTTGGCAATGTAAATTTCAATCCGAGGAGCACAATGGGATAAAGCAGAGTGTTCAGGTGTACTACCTAGTAAATGTGGCATGCATTTCGTATCACTGTCTCTGTCACCCCTCTGATCTTAGCTGCTGCGTACACCTTTCGGTCTTAGTAGCGTTGGCTGCTTCCTCAGTCCTGTGCAGGATACTGGCATCATGCAGAAATCATCGTGCAACCTTTTTTGTGTATGTGTGTGTCGATATAAAAACTGCTTTGCAAACATTTTTCTGTTGAAAAGATGGCATTGAACCCAAACTATTTGCTTAACGAAATTCCTTGCTGCACTAGAAGTAGCCCCGAGGCACTTTACTAGAGAAAAAGTGCAAATCAAAGAAACAGAAGTCTCTTTATTAAAAAAAAACATTAGCATTATTTACAGCTTTGCGTTTCAATATAAAATTATGTGTATGCACAGCATCAGTATAATCGCTGCTTTCTTTTTCATCACTTGTATTTATGTACAAAGTTCTCTACTTGCACAAAAAACTGAACAGCATGGAAAGCAATCCTGCTTCATTTTGTACACACTTTTTCTGTGCAAGAAGGAAAATAGCATCTATAGTTCTCTGAAAATAACATCTCATCTCTGAGCTTGACTGGGACAGGTAACTTTGTTGTGGACATCATACAAACTGTCACATGTTGCTACTGTTGGACTATACAATCATACATATCTGCTAGCAAATTCTCAAACATTTTTATGGGCATGCATAACCTTTGCAGCAAAATAACAATCTCAATGTCACACATGTTCTTGAGAGGACAGCCTCCCCTGACCACTTTTTTTTTAAGGGCTAGTAAACAACCCTGATGTCCGAACGTTTTAGTGAAGAGAAATATGCGCACTTTTGCTATGTGAACATGCTACTGCAAGAATTTTGCGAATATGTGGTACTATAATAAGAATGTTACAGAGGTTAAAACATCCATTTCAGTCAGTTTCGAATTTTCGCACAGGCGCTCGCTCCCCTTTTCTCAGGGAGGGAAAGAGTACCACGTCGTCGTGACTCCGCCCACTTCAACAACATGACTCGACATCCGTGATACGTAATCTGCGCACAATCAAAGATAGAGCGGGACTTGCCCCACGTGAGTACGTGTCATATTGGTACAGGCAGAAAGCGTGGAGCACTTTTTTTCTTGCAGTAAAGTAGTGAGACACCTCATGGTTTTGGAGGCTTTCATTCTGGCAATATCGCTTCTCTTGTGGTCTCGGGCTCTACAAAACGGCAGAGGGCAGCACAGAAAAATCAAAATTTAGGCTGCTCTGCTGAAACTGCACCCCCGCAGGGTCAAAGTGCCATTTTGTAGTGCAAAGAACCAATTGACGAGTTCAGTGGTGCGTAACATTGTCTATTGGCAAGCTATCATCACTGTGCATGTACGAAGAGGATTGATCAGGTGAGGGAAACAGGCGTGAGATTTGTTTTTCAAAATGGAGGGTCCGCTCAACGCACAGCACTGTAATATTCGGCAAATGTGATTGCCGTAGTCTACTGTATGAATTAGCAAGCTTGTTTGTGGGGTGCAAGAAAAAGTCTGAGCCAGTTTACTGGCCCTTCAATAAAAGTGGGCAGCTAAACATGAAGGGTTCTTGTCAGTACTCCATAATTTTATAATATGCGATCTGTTTGAACAATTTTCGGTGATGTTGCAGTCCTACTGTCGTACAGTTTGAAGTCGGACTTTAACATCCAACACATCTGACGCTAAGATTCTATCAACAAAACTACAGTCATTTGAAGGCAGATATCAACATCAGTGTGTTTGCTGTTGTTACAATCTGCTCCAAAATGAAATGGCTGTTTTTCATTGTTGGTTTGTAATCTTCATCTGAGCATGGTGTGTGACACATTAAATTTTGGTTCAGAGTTTGCAACAGAAATGGATGGTAGGCTGCACTGGAATGTTCACTGCAATGGTAGTAACACAGATCCTCTATAGACAACATTGCATATCACAATGACTGCTGCATTCTTCTTTAGCAAATTCTGTCTAATGCCATAAAAAGTGTGCAATAACTGAACACATGTAAAAGCTAAATTACACAACTGAAATCACTCGGCATGATATCACGATCATGGTAGATGAAAATCGCCTTGTCAAACTTTTCTACATTTTTAAACTACACTAGGCCATAACAAATTTGCACACGAAAGAAGCCACAAAATGCACTATAAGAAAAGCACAGCAACGAAAAAATGGAATGCCATAACATGTCATAAACGCTTTCTTTGTTATCACATATCATTTATGTACAAAGCAGTGTGGTGACAGTCGTCTTCTGCTGGTGTCACCACAAGAAGCAACTGCCCTTCCTTAGATTTATTTTTTAAGTACTCTGACTTTTTGCTGCCTTCCTTTTCATAGCTTGCAAATACATAGGCTAAGCAGAACATCAACCAGCTTATCAGCACTAACTGCATTGGTACTGCACAAAGGAGATATGCCACCTTTTTGAATCAGTGACAATGCTTCAAAGCCACGACTACGCTTTTTCCCAAAATTTGCAATAAAACATTCCTGCGAACAGCCTGATTTGGTAAGCGGGACTATTTCAAGCAATGGAAAGCACTAGGATGAATTAACTAACAATGTGACAAGCTGCCGCAGTGCTTAAGGAGACGGTATGTCCACTTTCATTAAGACTCCTTTCAAGAATTGCCGAGTAAATATTATAGTTTTTTATCAAAGCCAGTTATAGTATTATCTATGCCAAAGTGAGCTGGCTTTACATCATTACGTGCAGCTAGAAGGTTCTACACAAGAAATAAGGCGTGCAGCACATTCATTCATCTGGCACATGTGGCAAGGGGATGGCATATGCCCCAACAGCATGAAGTTCTACAAGGTGCAAGGCAGATGCTTACTGCATGCTGTATGGATGCAGAGTGTGCACCAGTCCAGAAAGCACGAGGCACCCCGTTTCACAAATCTTGAAGAGTAGCGTGATTTCCAGGGCAATAATCTTGATGCAAGGCTGAGCATCGCCTTGCCATCATGTGCACACGAAGAACCAAAACAAAGGTTTCGTGCAACAGTGTTCACTAAGGCATTAAACACGTGGCAGATATTCACCAGATGCTGAAGAAGTCTCATCGCAGCAAGCTTTTTTGCTCTCGTCGTTGCACAAGAACATCGGCCTCATTACATTTGGCGAGGCACACACAGCATGGCAGATTCTTTGAGAACGCCATGGATTCAGAGTCACTAGGCAATATACTGTCCCGTTGTCTTTGTTTCATTATAAGACACGGGCTTTGAAGCTCCCATGACGATTAATCCAGCCAGTGTAGCATCAGGGCAAAATGTAGAACTCCCTCACAGAGAGAGGAGGAGGCCTGAATACAGGATGTGCAATCTGTCCCAGATCACGAGGAAAGTCTGACTGCACGTATGTCTTCATAACAGTTCTCAACAGCCCGTGGGCGGCCATTTCGGTGGCCACCATTTTCAACAGCTGTTTCACCAGGTTTGGCTGTGCCCTCTCCCGATGTGTTCTGTAAAGAGAAAATAAATGCATGTAAGTACTCAAGTTTATATGAGACTGTAATGATGAGATCAATTGTGCAAAAAATGTTTCCTTGATAGTCTGGTTAACAACTAAAGCTCTATTAAAAAACTGTAGGGCCATAAGCATGTCTTACTATTTATTGCACTTTTATTGGGTGGATATATGAAAACAGGGCCCTGACACACTTATATAAGCTATGGTTAACTTTGCTCGCAATATGGTGCTGCTGCTAGATAACTTGGGAAGGGGTTCTGCAACTCTTTGTGAACATGGAGTAAATAAACATGCCATTCTAGACAATAGTGTCATAAACATCCCAATCTCATATTTAGTTCAGAAGACTGCCTGCAAGTTAATTCAGCTTTCAGTGCACATTCTTATGCTTTTGTGCACATAGGCATGTACACAAGGGGGGAGGGGGGCAGGGTGCCTAGTCTGCTCCATACTTCTACTCCGTCACCCCCTATCCTTCATGGTTTTAAGTTCACGGTTATGGCCATGCATGTGTGCATGTTTTTTTTATAATGTCAGCCAAGGACTCCTAATGCTGCATCCATAAAACGGTTTACTTTCCGCCTTTACTTTAGAGAAGCCATAAATTAAAGGCAGGCCGTTGTAAGAAGCATCACTTAATTTTCAGTTTCGCATCCATTGCAAAGTTGGTTTTCTTTTAGACTCAACTGCTGGATGAGGGATTTTCACTTCTCCCCCACCCCCCAATATAGAACCCGGTACATGTGTATGTTTATACATGTGATAGCTATCAGCTAGATTTCTGTTAATGTCGTGACTGAGGAGTGCCTCTGGTACAAGCAGAAATGAACAAATATGTCTGCTGACAGGAATGTGGTGCCATCTGCGAACACAGAACAATACTGCAATATGGACATGTAGGTTAACCTACACATTCATTAGGGCTGGTTGGTACATAATTAAATAATATAAACGAGTGTAACCCAGGACAAGAAAGTTCTGGGTGTCTTTGTTCTCTGTGCTGTTACTCATTCTATGCTATACTTGATACTTTTCTTATGCCAATATGAACTATGGCCCATGAGATATGGTTGCTTGTGCAGAGGCTTAGAAACCTTGAGGACATGGAAATAAAAACATGGGCTTGATTAAAGGCCCAGTATGGCGAGATTTTCCTATGGCTTTCCCCATGAGAAAGGTAGGAAATCCATTTATTAGCAGGAGAAAATGCTTGGGCAGCACTTGATGACCTTAGAGTGTATGTTCTATGGCATTAGCAGCAGTCAGACTGCATTGTGTCAGCATCATATTGCCTAAAGGCGTGCATGCAGTTGTGGCAAGCATAAACGATAAAGAATTGTCATGAATGTTGTTGACAGCTTGTCATAGGGCCATATCAAGCTTGGACAAGTTGGCACAGCCTTTTTTATGAGGGAAAGTGAGTGCAAGAGACTACAGCAGGGATATTAAATATGATGTTGCAGCGCCATTTTGCTGAGAAGCATAGCCAATGTGCAGGTTTAATTTACATTTCATTGTAGGACTGACACATGTACACGTTTTTTTTTTCTTGTGACTAGGTTTCACGGGCTAAAGCTCTGGGGCATGTTTACACTTAGTGCTAGCTACACCTGAATGTATTGGAACATTCTCAAAAATAGTAATGGACTTGGTGCATAATGTGAAAAACTGTACATTCTGGACATTCTGTAATGACTAGTGATAACAATGGAGAGTGCAGTGGAGCATGTACTATTAAAAAACCAACATAAGAAAGAGGCTAATCATCAATGACTGATGACTTTGCTCGCTGCTATCATAGTACTGTGAGTGTTACTTCCTTTGCCAAGTAGAGGTTCACCTAATACAAATTTCAATTTTTACATTCTTTACCATCACAACCATAAGACAATATACATAGTACTATTAACTTTTGATGTGCTTACTGTTTAAATAACTGCTACTGACTTGGAAAATGCTTTGTGCAAACATGTTTTGTCTTACAAGATATCTGGGGCTTGCTGAAAATCAAGGTCCAGCTGCAAATCTGAATTACCTCCTACAAGGTGTTTCCTCTGTCTATTTCCAGTGAAATATAAGAAAAAAGCTACTTTATGCATGTGTGTGTGATCTTGATTATGCAACTCTTCAAGGTTACACCACACTGTTGAGTATATTGACTCACTTGCTCCATGCTGAGGTCTCACGTGTGATGTGGATACAAGACACTCTCCCATGGTGATACTACTTTTTTCTACCCACTGTCAAAAAGAAGTTGCACTTCTATTATATGAATACTTCAGCTTGCTACATCAATGTCACGCTCACAATGCTATAGTCATTGACACCTTTGCCTAATGAGCAAGAAAATGTCAAGGGATTAGAAAATTTCTGTCATGCTGAAGTATCTAATATTGTTTTAGCCAGTACCTCTACGAGTGCTGATTTCACCTTCAAATTCACTGCATATGAGGCCGTGGGTTTACCACACTCCTGAATAAAACTATTTATGCTCAAACGATAAAATCGGTGCATAATTACATGAGCATGAATCTCTCTCACTAGACTAGAGCACTTCTTCAGATGCATGCCGGTTAACTGCCATGCATACCTGCAGCACAACACCATCTTTGAGGTAGGTGGGATTCTCGAACGACACACCAGGAGGCCTTGTCTTGGCCTTCCAGCGCTTCCAGTAGAAAATGCCCAGCACAGCAGCAATCACAAGCACCAGAGCTGTCATCACCAGTATAATGGCTATCTTTCCACCCAGGCTCAGACCTTGTCCAGATAGAGCTGCAGAGCCTGAAAATATTACGGAAGTTTTGTGCACAATGTCCCGCAACAAGCTTTATAAAGTTCAGTTTTTAATCAAGTAGACATTTATATTTCTATACAGTTAAATGTCAATAGAACTAAAACAAATATGAAGTGTTGGTTATAACAACGTAAAGCTCTTGCAAATTCTCTTTACTGACGCTGACATGTATGCTTATAAAAAATGTACAAAAAATAAAGGTAGTTAGATAGCAGACACTATGCCGTAATAATGTTTCGTTGTACTATTCTTATTGTATTAAAAATGGCCACCCTAGATATGCAGAGCCCTGTAATAAAATTTGGATAAGAGTTATCTCTATCATAATGGTGCTCTAATACCCTACTAGCCCAGTCAGCTGCTTCAATAAGATACACTGGCATAGTCTTGAAAAAATAAAAAAATAAAAGGGTAAAACAACAGTAAAGGTGTACTTATGCAAAGAAGTTCTTGATTCAGAGCAAAGTTGAAGCAAATATTATTGAGAGTCAAATAATTTCTATTTGAAGGATGGGATTTGCATAAAATCGTGATGTAAGAGGCACACATTGACAAATCTAAGGGAAGCAGCTCTGTTCCTTGACACAAAAAAAAGAAAGTTTCATTCATGGATTGATTTGCTCATTTTCCATCTAATGTTATTTAGATATTTTGATGCAAAAGTGCCAGCTAAGCATTTTCAACAGTGGCACAGAAACTTCATTTCAGGCTCATGAGCACATTTATGATTCAGCTTATACTTTAAATGTTGTGCTATATAACTGTATCTGCATATAAAACAATTTTTAGCATTCACATCATTAGCAGCATCACAATTCTGTTAAGTTCAACCGTAACTCCGTGAATCAATCAGCTTATCCAGTTATGCTATGCCACACATCTACACATGAACTAAATTCCCTTCATTCTGTGAGTAAATGAGACTTGGTGGGCCCAGTCATCGATGAGTGGCAATGGCAAACACCCCATGACAATTCGCTGTTCACTGCCACACCTACTTCGGCTGTTAGGTCCAACCGTTGCTGCTACACTTTGTGTCTGCAACCTGGTCTAGAAATGTGCACGGGCCCCAGTTTCCCGGCCTGGCCTGGCCCGTGCCCTATGCTTGCCGGAGGCGATGATGTATGGAGTACGCGCTGCCCAGGCCCAGCCCGACTCGATCAATGACACAATAAAGCACATGACTTCATAGCTTTTAGTGCATACATATTTTTTCAATATGTATACGCTAAAAAAACATTCAAAACACATTTGACAGTTCTATGACTTCTAGTACATGTATGTGCTCTTTTCCCAGCCCTTAGTGTTAAAATCCGTGAATTTCAGCTAAATAAGCCATATATGCCCAAACTAAAAAAATAACAAAACAATTTTTTTTTTTTCACAAAAAGTGTAATTCTACCCTCAAAAGAAAGAACACAAACAAACAAGAACAATTCTAGCACATCATCTATATTTCTAGCTTCATTCGGGCATTTTACCATGCCTGAGCCCAGCCCAATAAATAAACACGGAAGCCCGAGCCCGACTCGGGCTCAAGGTGAAAAAACATCGAGCTGCTCGAGCCTGTCCCACGGGCCAGGTCAGGCTCAGACTTTTGGGCTACCCGAAGCCTGTGCACACCTTTAACCTGATCATTTTTTTTGTGCTATGTCAATTCAAATTTATTTAGAATAGCCGTGTAGATCTCAGACTAAGCCGAATAAGGACTTCACCAGCTAAAGCTAGAGCGTGGGGCATAACTTAACTTAAAAGAGCCATCCATATGAATGATGCTTTTTAGCAATATCATGCACATCTATGCTAAAAAACCGAGCCAGACACAGGGTCTAAAAAGTAACTACGTGCAGTTATTCACTTTATAAACACAAGTTAGACAAACTTTTTTTTTCACATTCTGTGGTAGTTAGTGTAGGTTATACATGAAGAGAGACGGTACAATTCATAATTTATAAGTTTGAACTGGTTGTGTGCTTTAAACATAGCAAAAATTAAAACTGGGTGCAAATAACATAGAGCCTTCCCACTGAAGCGTGGCTTCACGGCAGAGCAAATTTTACCTGAAACAGTGGATTTTGTAGCAACAAGAGCCACACCGCCATGAAACTACTACCTTAGGCACAATAGGTAACATGATAATTTCTGTAAAATATGGTACTCTGTCGCTGCTTGACATTCACAAAAAGCCAGTCCCTTATCAACACAGTATATCTTGCATACTAGTACTGCAATCTGGTATTCTGAATACTTATGATAAACAACAACAAAAAAAAGTAAAGGGAAGGGCAACTCCTCGTACATGAAGTCCAAGTTACAAATAGTATAAGCAAATTTGTGTATTGAGTACCAATAAAGAAATGTTGGTGTCAGGATGCTGGCTTTCTCAGTGTTCACAATAAGCTTAATTTCAGGGTACCTTACCAAAGGCACTTTACTTCATATTCACAAGCACAGTCTTTACTGCATCTAAAGTACTGTCTGCTTGAATTCTACCAACCAGCACAATCCAAGCACACTTTTCCAGTTCTGAAACATTAGTTATGAGTATAAGGGCAATGCCATGTATGTCCTACCTCTCTGTACTTGAGGCCATATGTTCATATTAACAAGCATACTTTAATGTCTTGATATTAATATCACCAGCTAGGCCCCATCATGTGCGTAAACTTGGTAACAAGAGCAACATCAGATGTAATCAGGACATTCCAATGTTTACTGCACTTTTCAGCAAATTAAAAATTAAATAAACCCTGTAGAGCTGAAATGTACAATGATGCTGTCATATAGTTTTACACATACACAAAATATGACCCACTTACCAGGTGGATGAATGACAATTGGAAGAGTGCTGGCACTCATGCCATAATGGTTGCCAGCCTTGACGAGGAATTCATAGATCAGACCCTTTTCCATGTCCCGGAACTGGAACGGTGGCTTTAGTGTTTCATTCTAAAAATAAATAGTGATAATAAAGTATCTGCACCTTAGGAAACCATCTGACAACTTGACCTGAAAAAAATTTGCTTTAGTGCAAACACAAAAGGACTATCTCTATAGCTGACGTCTCAAATTTTTCAATTAAAGACTAGGAAGATTGAACTCTGACCTTCACAGCTCTAATGACTGTTCTTTTTAGCAAAAACCAAGGACATATAATAAAGACAAATACCCTAGTCAAACTTTTTGCTGAAATCAATTAAAAATGAAGATGTATTGTGATAGGCTTGTTTATTGTCAGATTAATCGAGCTAGAAGCAAAGCTGCAGACCTCTAGGAGAGCTCCAGTTGACCTCTAGCTATAAAACCAGCAAACTTAGTCTGGGATCAGGTGGAAAAAGCTGATAATTCACTGTCACACTCAAGGGGCACATCTTAAGCAGGCACTAGATGCTTTGAGTTCACTGTTGCAGACATACCCTGAATGTACGAACGCATAATTGTTCCTGAATTATTTTTACGTGTGCAGAGCATTCAATATGACTACTCAAGACTGAGTGTTGAAAATGTAAATCCTCTGATAAAGCTGACCAAGTTCCCGGCGGTTTGTGCTATATAGTACACGGCAGTGCCACTGCCTCTCCTTGATTACATGAAACAGCAATTCAAAAATAAAATCAGTTTTAGAGGTATAACTTTGTTTAAACTGCCACCAGACTATGAATACACACTCTTGTTTTGTATTAAGGGGAGATGCTACTCGAAAACACTTTTTCTTTAGTTTTCAAGTTAGGGTTTCCAAAATTTAGCCACAGAGATATTTTTTCTTGTAGATTCCAAACTGTTATCAGATTTTGTGTAGCCTCATTACTTTTAAAGTTATTATACATGCAATAGCAAAACAAAGGGATTTTTACTCTCGCTTTTTCGACATCAAAACTTTTGTGTAGATGTTTGTGTAATAGCTTATTATGCTTGTCATGAACTACTGTGTGCATTTAGGAGGTTAAAATTACGAGAAAAAAAAGCTGTTACTACAAAAAATGAACAGACCTGCCAAACTTCTTTTTTTCAGGGTTCCTTGTATCATTTCTTGGTATGTTTTTATTGATAATGGCTATGCATCATAAATCAGAATAGATAACGGCACTCTACACACCTTGAAGAATGTGTGTGCCAAGTTTCATCGCAATAGGACAATTTTAAGGGGATGAAACTATGCGAGTGAAATGTGACCGTGACCAAAAATTTCAAAATGAGAAAAACACGTTTGAAAGTTTGAAACATGTTTACTAATTAGGGCGCACTTGAAAACACTCAAAAGTGTGTCCAGGCAGTATGTCCAGGAGCTGGCCACGGTGACTAGAATTCACCCGCACTGTATGTAACTCCTTCGCGGTCCTTCCGAGCGGAGTCCTGTAGGCGAGCTCTCTTGGCCGATGTGCGGCGGTGAGCCCTCGCCTCAGCAGTCTGTTGGGCATTCATCTTCTGAATGCGCCTCTTGTCGCTGTAGTCCCCCAGGGTGGTCAAGCTTGCTGGTGGTAGAACACCAAGCTCCTCCAGGACCACCTCGAAGCTTGCATGGCCCCGGTTATACCAGCGCACAGCAATGGCTGTGGCAGTCTCCACAGCACTTCGGGAAGCAAACTTTGTTTTTGGGCACAGCAGCCACACCTTGCTGTTGAGAGACTCAGCAGCGTTCCGAGTTTTCCCTCGAAGGCATCGGGCCAGCAGCTTCTCGTCAAAAAGGCGCTTGTATATGGGCAGCAGTGCCCGGCCCTGTGCCTTTGTCAGAAGTGGTGTATGCTGTGGTGCAGGCTCGCCCATTGCTTCAGCACGCTTGTGCTTGCACCACGATTCTTGGCCTGGTGGGCAGAAGTTGTGGCTGCCAGCACCATCAGTGGAGCAAGAGTGAAAGTAGGACGCCCATATGGCAGTGTACATGTCCCGTAGGTTGCCTCTATTGCCCGTGATGGCGATCTGATAATATGTCTGCAGCTTTTCAATGGTGGCAGGCTTGAGCTTCTCACCTCTGGGCAGTGGTGTCGGCAATTTGCGTATGCCAGTGCCTAGGCACTTCGCAACATGATTAGTGCAGTCCTCCTTGCAGATGGCACCTGCACCGTACACCTTGGCATCACAAACTCCGTTATATGCTTTGCTGTCGCCATCACTAAGAAATGTTGCGAAGCGAAGTGGAGTCTCATACAGCAAAGTGCGCTCCCATATCCGTAGTGCTGCTTCAGCTTCCATGCCATGAGCAGAGCTGTCGGTGTTCTTCTCACAGACAGGTCTGTGGTAGGCCTGCCAGATTTCCTCTTCAGAGCCCATGTCGTTGTGTAGACTGCAAGCGTGGCAGTAATTCGACAGCACTTCGAAATCTAAGCACAGGCCGGTGTCCAAGGAGATAGCCGCGCCGACTCCGTTGTGGCTTTTATGGCCCTGTTTCTGCCAAGTTCCATCATACATTACGGCCACGTCACTACTATCAACCACCTGCTTTCTTACGGCTCTTGCCTGGTTCAAATTTTCGGTCACGGCCCTCATAGCAGTATCGTGAACCTTCTTGCTGATTGCCTGGAAGGTTTTGTGGTGCATGGGCTTCGCTAGTCGAACAATCGCACAAAACCGCGAAAGCTGGTCATGTCCGATGCCTATGGCACGCGAGGCTACAACAGCTTTCACATTAGCCGCGAAGCTATCGCGCGAGCTGCCGTTGCCGTAGTGCCCCACCTCCGCGCAGTCGTCGGATGCTGCGGCGGCTTCGCCAGAGGCAACACGCCTCGACGTATGTGTCGAGACGTGCACTCACCAGACGCGCACTCACTGTTCTCACACCGCAACTCGAGACAGGACGACAGTCCTTTGCGCCGTTCTGCCACCTCGCGAACAACAAGTTTGTGTTCACGGCAAGACGGGCACTCCGCTCCGCCCACAAGTGCCGTCATCGCATCGATGTCGCACAGCACTGCTGATGATACGCCATCATGCGCATGCCTTTGGTTCTTCTCAAAAAACTCCAGTTTTTTTTGTGAGGCGCTGACGAAGTTTGCGGCAGCGTCGAGGTCGCCGGCGAAGTCACTGTCGCGATAGTTGCCGATGCTGGGGTTAGGCCTAGACCTCTCCGGGCCGTTCACCTGTGCCGCAGTCTGACGACGCACTTTACGACGTTTTCCCACATACTTGTTTATCGTCCGGTACTTTTTCACCTTGTAAACCTGCTTTCTGGCAGGATTCATCGCGTAACGAATTGAATAAATCCTTGCGAAGTTCAGCTTGCGATGCAGAGCGGGGTTGAAGGGACAAGCGGGCACTGTGCTAGCCAAAGGCGGGCTCGCTACGGCACCACGTGACACGCCGCGCGATTCAAACGGCACGCAGGGGCGTTCAAAAAAGGATTTTTTATAGTAATTTTTTCTTTCCGGACGAGACTTTTCGAGCCTGTGTTCAAGAGAGCATGGACAACTCTAACCGCCTCAGTGATTACAAATGGCGCACGGTGCCGCTGCCTCGAGATACCGGGGCCGGCAAAACGTCGATTTCGGCAGATTTCAGCGATTTTCTAGGTCTCCGGGGCTTACTTGAGCGCATTTTTCAGTAACTTCTGACACAAATTACCGATTGAAATTTATTTCTGGTAAACATGAATGTTTAAAGAATCTAATATGACTGAAAACAAAAAAGTGAAAATTTCCGGAAAAACGCGATTTTTCGACCCGCGTCTCCCCTTAACCAATTATCACAAAGCAGTTTGTAGAGACCACTTTTCAGAACATACATAGACTGTTGTGTACTTATTATGCCTTTTCACTATGTCACTAGATGGATTTGTGGATTTCTGGAGAAGTGGATTTCTGTTACTCTTTTGTCATGTCATATTGGCTGTTTTGTTGCCAAACAACAGCGTTTCTTTTGTTAATGAGACATCACTATATAAATGTTGTGTGCAAACAAACCACAATAGCAAGGAATAAAGGGCCTGACTTCCTTCTTTCTATATATGTTTCTCCTTGAATCTTTGCAATAAAAATATATATATATATATATATATATATATATATATATATATATATATATATATATATATATATATATATATATATATATATATATATATATATATATATATATATAATGATCACAATAATTGTGGCAAGATGCTGCCTCTTCTACAGCTGGTTTGTCTTTGGATATGACACCTTTGTCAGCTAGTCTCACTTACAACTGAAAATGTGCTTCATAAATTAAGTGGATTGAAATAGACACCAGGAAAAATTGGTTGGGAGGTACACTTCTAAAGGGTAAAATAAAAGTACTATAATAAAAGCTCACTAATTAAAACATGAAGGGTACTATGAAATTGTTTGAATTAAGTGAAGTTTAAATTATGGGCGGGCACTAGAATGAACGGACATCATGCCACACTGTGCAGGCAGAGCCCGAAGAAGATCTGTATGGCTCGTTTTTGCGTATTAGGTGCTGCTACAAGCTTCTGACAAGTGATTTCGTAAATTGAGCTCAAGGAGCTCTCACAGCGAGAATTTATTGATCAGTCAGTGGTGTGCTAGATAGAAGTGCTGACATGCATTGGCAGTAAGCTGCCAATTAATGTCGAAATATATGAGGCAATTTATGTTCCAAAACACGTTTATTTACATGGCAGAATTTAAAAATAATCAGTAATTTGAATTTGCTTGCGATCCTTCAGTCGCGACTTTGTGGGCACTGTTTTCAGCTTGCCCATAAGCTCCAGCACACCATTTGAATTCTTATCTGCTGAGAAACGCTGCTGTTTCATTGTTTTGCATCTTTAGTAAATTTGGTTTGGTTTGGTTTTACAACACGTTGTGATCTTTCTGGGTCAACTTCTGTGAGAAACTATGAAAAGCGGGGGCTCCTGCAGTGCGAATTAATCACTGGGGATACTGGTGCATTCGAATCATAAGGAGTTCTTCTCCATAAAAATATACAGGGCTGTGCTGGCACTAGGGAGCTATGTTTGAATTGACCGTGCATGCAAATTAAGTGAGTCTGAATTAACAAGCTTTTACTGTATCACCTTAGCGGAACAAGTGCTCGAATAGCAAAATTGATTTGTTCAATTCAAACGTCCATATTATGAAAATGTTGGCTTTAAATCTTGGAGAAAAGAATCTAAACTATCTTCATTTTCAGAAATTCACCTTTAGCATCATAGCTAGTTATAGTTTTGCTGTATTGTCTGCTGTGGTGCTGTAGCAGTCATAGCACTCGGCTGCTGACCTGAAGGTTGTGGGTGCAATCTCGGCCGCAGATGCCAGCCATGTGAAGTGCCAGCCATGTGAGTCGCATTTTGACGGAGGCAAAATGCTAGAGGCCCATTTACTGTGTTGGAGCTAACACGGGAAAGACCCAACCCTGACAGCGTTCGGTTTTCGAACTGATTTTTTTTATTATTATCGCGCTGCACCCGCCGCGCGGCCCAAATGCCAACTTCTTCTTCCTTGACGAGTGGCGCATTGAGGCGCTACAATTGTATGATGTCAGTGCACAATAAAGAACACTCAATGGTCGAAATTTGAGGAGCTCTTCATTATGGCGCCACTTGTAGTCACATTGTAATTTTGAGATGTAAAACCCCAGATATTATATGACCGGTTTTGCTGTCTTGAAGAACTACATATTATTCTTTGCATACTGTTTTCAGAGGTACCATTAGAGCATTCACTTCAGGACCTCTTCCTGTATATTACTTGAAACTATTAATTTATGAACAAATATTAAACTCCAATTTGACAGGCCGAAAGATAAACTTGTTAGGAAGAAAAGTTGTTAGATTCAATGGCTTCAAGTTTCTCCACCTGAAAAGCTTTATATTGTGGCCCAGTACTTACCCTGTTGATGCTCTGCGAGCCAACGCTCCTCCAGAGCACACGGTACCACTGAACTACATCAGGATTTTTGAGAGGAGGATCCCAGTAGATGTCCACTGCTCCTGGAGCCACTTGTGTAGCCCTGACATTCTGAGGAGGCCCTGGCAGCATTGCTATGAAAGAGATATATTTCTCTGTGAGACTAATGGCCATAGATAGCTTTAAGTGTGAGCACATGAGCACCAAAAACTCTCCCACTGAATGCTCATGTAAGCATTCCATAACTTATGTAAGCGCTAAAGGCACGTACGTAAGACAAGCGAAGGACACAGGACAAGCGCTACTTTCAAGTGAAATTTTATTAGAAGGGAATGCCAAATATATATGTGTAGCCTCCAGAAAGAAAAGGCATGAAAACAAGACAAGGCTACACCTATAGATTTTGTGTTCCCTTCAAATAAAATTGCTATGTCCTTCGCTCATCTTGCGTACGTGCCTTTAGCGCTTACATAAGTTATGGATCAGTACCAACTAGCCTGAACGCAGTGCCTTCTAGGTTAAATGTCACTGGCTATAAATGCGATGTCAACTTGCTGCTAATGACATTTATTATAAAATTACTGAAGCAAGTACCATTCCAGAAATAAATGTCTGTCTATATATCTATAACGCAGCAAGTTCTGCATCTTGTCTTATAGGAAAGTATCAATGCATCAGCAACTAGGCATGTGAGGAATATTTGCAAATCACAAATAATGAATTGCATAGCGCTGTATTTCATTCAGCACCTCAATCAAATAGTACATATTCGAAATACTTAATATTTTTCAAATAGTTTTCAAATAATCAGCACTGATGGGAGAACACCAAAAAAATGAAACTTTGTAACAACTAAAGGTAATAATTTTTCTCTTCATGTCACAGCTCTAAATTTTACAAGACTGCCAACACTATATTGATCACAGGATGAACGTGTTCTTTTTTATAACTCCACTCTTGCTCAATGCTTAGTATGCTGAAGCTGTATCGCATTAATCAGCTCTTGTTTTCATCTTGTAATAACCGCTTGCAGCTTCATGACTAGCAACAGATGCGGGTGTTGCATTTGCGTAAATTTTTCTTGCGGATGTAGATTTAAACGCAGATTGTTACATGCTTTCAGTACGCAGATCATGTTGTGATGACAGGTTAATCTGCTTCATTACATCTTAGCAGTATCCACGGTGTTTGGTTGAAAATTGTTTAGTTTTTGTGTCCCAATTTGATTTTAAATCAGGCAACAAAGACTCACATAGATAATATAAGCAAATGCTGTATTTGAGCCAACAGTTACAAAATATTAGGAAGGCTCTAGTTCCTGCTGTAGTTCTCATGACTTGTGTCAATTAAAACTACAACTGTAACAGTCTTTAGTAAAAGTTTGTGAATATTTGTTTTAAACAAATTGTTGTGGTGATTTGAGCCTCTTGAAGATAGTCTAACTAATCAAAAGCTATCGAAACAGTATTTTCATTCGATTCAGTGTTATCAGTATTTGATCTGTATTTGATACGATTCACTATCCACTATTCGCAAACTTCTACCACCAACCAAGTGCTACCACATGATAATCACTGCAGCGAAGCTTCTTGACTTCAACATGCTTCATCAAATGGTACTCCTAACACCTACCACAGAATTTTATTATTGCTATTGCATTTACTGACATATTTACTAGTAAAATGCACACTGGAATAAACCTATTTTATGTTTATTTCTTAAAAGATTTATTTTTTGTTTATTCCTTCAGTCATTCATTTTTGCAAAAAAACCGCCAGGCCTGTGCAAAACGTGCAACACAGTCACAGCGGAAGCTGCAAGAGCGGTCTTTCAGAGCCTTTCCTAACACTCTTTGGGTAACTGCTACAAGCACACTTTCTGGATACCCAGTATGTGATAAGAATCATAATTTTTGTGTAGTAGGCTAGCATTCACTAAGCTATCCTCCGTCATTCTTTGGAGAAGTGTGGTATCTACTACACACTTGCAAGAAATTTTGTGCAAATTTTTATGCAGTGGTTGATGATGAAGAATTATACCTGAAGGGTGTATGCACCACATTTAATAGGCAATCAAGATCAAGATTTTGCAATGAGTTCATTTAATGACTCGCTCGTTACACAATTCACATTCTGTGACACCTGGTTGTTCCTTTGCTGTTCCAAAACGCTTTATTACTCATATTAACGTGATTTCTTTCTCGACATCAAACCTGCCTAAGGCCAGTTTGCAAGCGAGCTCCAAGCACCGGCGTGGCTCAGTGGTAGAATACTGGGCTGGCACGCAGGGGATCCAGGTTCGAATCCCATTGCATCCTTGGTGTTTTTTTATTTACTGAGTTTTTATTTCATGAGATATTAGTTATGGACACTGGCAGTGGCGGACAACTACTGCGCCGCATGCAACTCGTGTTGTGATCTCGTAACAGCTTTCGCTGTAATACAATGTACTGTCCATGTGTCGGGACAACAGCAGGTGATCAACTTCCTGATGGGGTCTTGCTTACATTGGACATAATCATAGCAGTGTTTCATTTCAAAATATGTAATGTATTTCAAATCTGACTATAATAAATATCATTTTGTTTTATTTAATGAGTTTAGTCCAAGTGCTTTACTTTTTAACTTATCCAGGACTCCATTGAAACTTCAATGGCCATAGAGCGACAAAAGGGGAAACAGTGCCAACAAGCACTCTTTTTCACGATTTGCTCGCATACAAGATTAGAAAAAAAAAAAATCTGACCAGTACAGTTCAAAAGCAGTTTATGTAAAATCATTACCAATTTTATTTATCATTCTCCACATTAACACACAATAACTGAAATGAGAATGAATGACAGAAAATACTACAATCCATTCTTTAGCTCAGTTGGTAAGTAATTATACACATGGTTTGGCATAACAAAGAATTTTACTATATTAATTCTAATCTTGCTCTCGTGTTGCAACCAGCTTACTAAGTTAAAATAAAAAGAAAAATGTAATAAAAATTAATAATAACTTACAGGGTAAGTTGTGCACACCCTAATGTACTTTTGCTGTGCAATCTATTGCGTTAGTTTTAGGCGGAAACAGCACAAACTTTGTTAATGTGCTACAGTTACCTCTCGTTAATTCAAACTCGAACAAACTTCTGAATTTCGTTTGAATTACCAAGAAGTTCTAATTATCAGAAGTTCTCAAATAACTCTGGGTGAGGGACACCACACATTATATTTAAGCATTATTTTATGACATTTAACCATTTTTTAGGTGTTTTAAGCCCTAACTGCATGCAGTTAACATAAAGCACAGGGGTAAAATCCAAAAGTTTATTACCCATTTACTGCTGATCAGATCTTTTAAAGAAATCGTGAATTGCCAACTTTTTCATTGCTATAGGTGTGTGCATTAAGCACAAAGCTCTCTATACCAGTTGAGATGCATCACAGCTAGTTTGCCATGCGTGTGCCTAGTTTCAAACTATTGTTTACTTGCAAATCATTTTTGTAAAGGCCCCAGGTGCTTATTTTTCATATTTAGAGCCTTAAGATTATATAAGTACACAAATTTTTAAATAGTAGTCGAAAAGCAGCTGATATTTTCTGGTATGAACCTGGAAAAATTATGAATTAATCTAATGATGAAGTTTGAATCAAGGGGCTTTTTGAAAAAATAGAGGACCAACCTAAAAAATTGAATTTTGTTTGAATGGACTAAAAGTACGAATTATCAGAGTTTGAGCTATTGTGAGTCTACTTTATATCTATTTTCTGAATTGAAGTTTGTTCATGTACACAGAACAACTTTATCCCTCATCATTTCATTAAAATGATGAAGCCTCCTCCTGACAGACACCTTTATTCATGGATAATTTGGCCAAATTATTCAAATGGTGACAATAAAATAATTAATGAAGAAAGTATCAAAAAGCAAAACAGGGACTCCTACAATCTTCTGACAGCAAACAATGACAGAATTTACTGACTCACCATCACAATCTTGGTGCTTTGATTGTGCAACTCTAGTGAAATATATTCAAGTTATTTTGAATGTCTGAACATGACTGTCATTGTGTATTCTGCCACTCTGCCTCTTTCAGTTTCTTTGATGATGCCACTGAAGTGAACAAAAAAAAATTTCCCAAAGCAAATATAGACGAATAAACTATTCAGTTTGCAATGTCAGCAAGAAAGTATGTACAGTCATTATTGTTGCATCACTTTTTTTTATTTGTGTGGTTGAACGTATTTCTGTGAATCAGGTGTTTCATTTAGAGTCTGAAGGGCTACCTGGCATTTTGATGCATCACATGCAAGCTGATTACACTGAATGCCTTGCTCAGAATAAAATTACTAGGTAAGTTGTTGAATTTATTGTGCTTCTGCTGAGAACGACGGGCTAGTGTAGCTGAGTCACAAGAAATTGTTACATTTAGGCACACAGTACCATTTGGCTTACCTTTGCCTTCTTCAAAGCAGGACACAATCTCTTTGGCAGCAGCAAGGGCACATTGTGTGGTCTGAAATACTGGCCTTCCTACACACCAGCGCAGGCAGCTTGAAGGGACACCTTTAGTCCTGCAACACTGCCTGTGATCACTGCCATCTATGAAGGAAAACGGGGGAAGGTATTGATTATATGTGCACCAATGGCTGGGAGGAGCAAGCCTGATATGCAAGATCATGCAAATGATGCAACCTGGATAACAAATCATATCAACACTACTTTGACGCCCTGAGGTTGATCTCAGATTGCCCTTTCCGATTCTTAAAAATTTAGAACAGAAGAGCATGTTTAAAATTTTAAAATCAAACTTAGAATGAACAACACGCATTTATTAAATACTGCAATTTGTGGTACAAAACCAATGAGTTTGGTAACTCAAACACTTATTTAAAATCAATAAAATACAAAACCAAAGTGTTTTTTTTTTTCACAGTCAGTCACATATATCACAGTATGAAATTGTGTTATTAACATTAATGAAACATTTGACTGCCTATTAGTCTGAAAATCATGAATGCTTTTCTAATTTTTGTTTCAGCGTTGAAATATCAGGCAGCAGTATAAGCTTACCAGCAGCACAGTGCATCAGCTTGTCAAGTTCTCGAATGCATTGTGGCCTGTTCACAGCGAAATTGATGTCAATGTCAAAGGCACATGCTGTCAGGCACGGAGCTGACACACCCAGAGATGCACAGCAATCTGTAACAATAAATAAGAGAGAGAGAAAAAATGCGTTCAGTCACCAAAATTACATAAGTTCCCAAGATTATTAGAGTTGTGCAAACTGAATGCAGATAAAAACGTCATAAAAGTCACCGAAGCCAACAATAAAGTTCAAACCTTAATTAGTATTCGTAAATCTAGTAATAAAAGCACAAATGGAGTGCATAAGGCAGAAAGAAATAAGCAGAACCTTTGTATCAGAAGAACTGTTCAAAAACACAAATGAACACTGCCCAAACGGTTCAGTCAAGCTCCATGAGCGACACATAGCCTATTGCACTAGTAATATGCAAGCTCTCATGTTTTATGCTTATAGCACATCCAAGGAGACAAAATTTATCACAGTTTTGCACTGATATTATCCTCATTTGGATGCACTCAACACTTTGATATATTTATCAATAATAAATTATGAAAATAAAGTATCAATTGTACCTCTGCATTGTATGCGTGTTAATTTCTTTTTTCCAGCCTGTGTGTGCTATAATGTATGTTTTTAAGATGCAATAGCAACTAACCCATGAAGCCATTCTAAAAAACAATTAATCCAGAGTCCTCTACTATAGCACGCTTCCTAATAATAGTGTGGTTTCTTTATTCAAGAGCCAAATGAAATTAGAAAATTCTTTGATTCTATATTTGAAAATTTTCATTATATATTCGCACGGCTGTAACACTGATTCTTGTTAATTTGTATAATAAATAATATTGTTGTGACTCATTATTATAACAAAAGCAAAAAAAAATATTTCTAATACGTACATGCATAAATTTTTCTTTTTACTAACATGCTCAAAGCTTCCCTACATGGTTTTTGCCATCATTGAAGCCCTTGTAATACTGTAGCAGGAGTACATTGCACATTTTATTGTCAAAAGATAGTGCCTTTGTTGGCTTCTGCTTTGGAGAAGTGCCAAAAATTATCAAGTTTATAAAAAAATATGTAGCTTCTTTTTTTCTACTCTTTTTGAGGTGATCAGTCGTAAGAGAGTTTTGACTGGACCTTCACAGTCAATTCGCCAATTCAAAGGTGACAATAAGGGCATGTGTTCTCGCACAATGCAGTTTCTGGATGCGTTCATCACCAAGTGCCAAACATTACAGCTCTTTCAAATATACATGCAACCACATGGGAGCTTTGAAGTCTCTGAAGGTTTACGTGCTGCGATTGAGCAATCAAAAAAGTCAACCTTTCTGTTTTCTTGTCACTGTCTTCCCCTGCGGCTCTGGCACTTTCAGAGGTAATGGGCTGTTTGTAAGCATAGAACTAGCAAATACAACAGATTCCGCAGCAGAACAATCCAATCATCTTAAAGAAGCACTTAGTGAGTTTAGGTTAGATAAATCTGAGCTAGAGACCACACTTTGTCATGCATAATGCTGTTGCATCATATTCAAAGAGAATGTACATTTCGAACAACCCTCACGTGCACATAATCAATAAATTAGCCTTGTTTTTGCTTGCAGGGAGCCCGTCTAAATTTCTACCACAGCTGCTATAAGCTCTAGCGATAGCTCTAAGCAGAAGCTTAAAGCTTTCAACTGCTTCATGTAAATGCACTTAAAATGGTTGCAGTATGCAGTGATAAAATTCTACAGGGAGCTTGCAGCAAGCAACAGCTGGCTGCATGTACAGCATTTTGTTGCTTTTTTCAATTATTCGCATAAGTTAAACTTACGTTAACATACGTTATTCACGTACGTTAAACTAAACAACTTGCAATAAGAGTGTGCAAATAATCAACTTTAGAATATTTTTCCAATGGTGTTTGCTATTCAATTTGATTCGCCTTGAAGTTTTACTATTCGAACTTCCCTAAGACAAATACAGTCAAAAGTCCGATTGACAGTGGCCCCTTCAAATTTTCAATACACTTCACCCAATCACACTCTAGTATTGCGACAAAGCTACCTTTAGAGCTCTACTGCGGTCACGAATTGACTGGTTCCAACATGAGATTATAGATGCGGCAGAGGTGGGGGCTCAATCAATGCTGTTTTTGACCTGAAATTTTGGCAGTAAGTCTGCAAGACCACATGCCAAATATTTTTAGCATCCGAAATTTCAGGTGTTTTTATATATCGACATCAACAAGGCAGATTTTCAGCTCCATACTTGAAGGGAGCACGCGCTTGTCCACCATATCGATTCGGCTTCTACAGACGATAAACGAAGAGGAGGGAATAAAAAAATAGCATTTTTGCCTTTCACATGTAAAGTGTTGTTGGCAACACTGCACCAAATATTGTAGATAAATACAGTTAGGCCTCTCCATTGCCTCATTCTTGATAAGATAACTATGAAGTGCTTCAACTAAGCCTTAAGAAACACTTCCATGTTGCTATCTCACAAAAATGTGCGCAGAAATCCTCTTCAACTTTTTTCTGCAATTTTGCTTTGAAATATTCGAAAGATATTCTGGAAATATTTGAAAAATATTCTATTCAATTCACACTCACATTTTACTATTCGTATTCGCTTTGCACCCAAAGTTTTGCTATTTGCACAGTGCTAGTTGCAACACACACATGCACACAAAAGAAAAAAATTTATTTTTAATGGTGCCACAGGATCAAAGAAGTTTTTTGACATAAAAAACAAAGTATTCAGACTCCACCTCACAGAAGTGTCAAAGCAAATCACAACTCTAGAGGAAGACCGACCAAAGAGGAAAATTTACAAGCTTTACATTTACAAGCTACAAGAAGTCCCATTGACAAAGAATAGAAATGCCACATCAAAACAGGTCGCATCAAAGGCATAACAGTAAAGGTTGGACTTGCAGAGAAAGGTTTCCATTAGAAGAGTGCTATGTTTCAATTGATGTGCATTAAGTGCAGTCTGCATGCAGCATACTTACTGCTTGTGTTTCGTGCAGAGCGTGGCATGACACTGAGTGTGACTGTTCCAGCCATAGAACCATGCTGATTCTCAGCTGAGCAGAAATAGGCACCAGCATCCTCGGCTGTAACACCCTTAATGATCAAGTAGGACTGGTAGTTATGTGGCTTCAGTGGGTCCGGGCTCGACTGCAGATCTATGTGGTCACTGCGGCCTAGTGGATTGCGTAACTGCGAGTCGCGGTACCACAGGAATCGAGGCTCAGGATGACCTGACACTTCGCACAGCAGTCTTGCATTGGCTCCCATTTCGGAATATGCCTTCTTCAGTGGCACCATGACTAGTGGACTTGCTGTAAAGAGCAAACAAATGCTTGCAATAAAGACAAAGCAAACCTCTCGACTTCACATAAAGCATTGGTGGCACAGACACAGTCATGCAAAACATGCCGCCAACTTTCTGCACCTCCTTTCAGTAAGGAGCCAGAGCTAGAAAGAAGTGCAATGATGATCATAACATTCTTTTGCTATAAGCTCTGTCTTATTCACTGCATTCTGTTTGTACATCTACAGCTCTGTTACTGCGTTCAGTCAACACACAAAAAAAATGATTGCAAAACATACAAAATAAGAAAAAAGAAGACACTATGAATACACCGGGGTCTTGTTTTCTCTATGTTTGCACAGGCTTGAGATTTAAAATTTGTAGGTAACAAATTTAATTACTGGCTTTCAGTTTAGTGGCATACTTGTTGACAGCATTATTTTATTTGATAGTGTCACTGGGTCGTGACGTGGCCGAAGACAGGAGACTTCGTGTTGGGATTTAACTGTTTATTTGGGCGAACCTGTGTCCGGTAAACGGAAAGTCCAATTACAGCAGCAGTCTCGCACAGATAGCAGTCTCGGACTGATAGCGGCGAACGGAGCGTCGGCCTTCGATCAACAACTGAGAAGCGGCGAAGCGCATCGGCATTTATACTCTTGCCGTCGAATGTTCTAGCGTTATCGCTGGCGGTGGCGTAGGTTCTAGAACAATCTGTACCATTCGCACAGTGGGCGTGATCTTATCGAAATGATCTACTACAGTCCGGAACCTTCTCGAAAACTGCAGGCGCGGTTTGCGCTAAGAATCGTGTGGTGTTTTGGGACGATAACAAAAACTTGGGAAATGGAACGTGGCATTGCCCCCCTCTGAAAAAAGGCATCGTCCCGATGCTTTAACTAAAGATGAAGGTACAATAATAATGCAAGAAAGTACAATGAATAAATTACGATACAACAATAATACAAAAAAAAACACTGTTTCAGTTTGTTAACGCGCATGAAACGGCTTGAGGCGCGCGACATGGACGACTTCAGGTCGCGATCGGCGTCGTTGAGAGTTCGTGATGCCGTTGGGGACAACCTCGAAATCAAGTGGGCCGAGACGTCGAACCACCCTGTACGGTCCGAAGTACCGTCGCAGAAGCTTTTCACTTAGTCCACGTCGGCGTATCGGCGTCCACACCCAAACACGTTCACCGGGCTGGTATTGCACAAAGCGTCGTCGAAGGTTGTAACGGTGGCTGTCAGTCGTCTGTTGATTCTTGATACGGACATGCGCAAGTTGTCGGGCTTCTTCAGCGCGTTGAAGGTACTCGCTCACATAGAGGTTTTCTTCGTCGGTGACGTTGGGTAACATGGCATCGAGCGTCGTTGCCGGGCTCCTTCCGTAGACCAATTTGTATGGAGATATCTGCGTCATCTCCAGCACCGCCGTGTTGTATGCGAAGGTCACATACGGAAGAATGGCGTCCCATGTCTTGTGTTCGACATCGACGTACATTGACAGCATGTCGGCGATCGTCTTGTTAAGCCGCTCGGTGAGGCCGTTGGTCTGTGGGTGGTACACTGTCGTCCGGCGGTGGTTTGTTTGGCTGTATGCCAAGATCGCTTGAGTTAAGTCGGCAGTGAAAGCCGTTCCTCTGTCGGTGATAAAGACCTCCGGGGCGCCGTGACGTAGGACGATATTTTCGACGAAGAACTTAGCTACCTCGGATGCACTGCCTTTTGGCAGGGCTTTTGTCTCGGCGTAGCGGGTGAGGTAGTCGGTAGCTACCACGATCCACTTGTTTCCGAAAGCCGACGTCGGGAACAGCCCCAGTAGGTCCATACCAATCTGCTGGAAAGGTCCGCAAGGTGGATCGATTGGCTGCAGAAGTCCCGCTGGCCTTGTCGGCGGTGTCTTGCGTCGCTGACAGTCCCGGCATGTCCTCAAATAACGAGTGACGTCGGTGGTAAGACGTGGCCAGTAGTACCTTTCTTGTATCCTCGCGAGCGTGCGAGAAACACCGAGGTGCCCTGCCGTCGGATCGTCGTGCAGGGCCTGCAGGAGTTCTGGTCGCAGAGCTGAAGGCACCACAAGGAGGTACTTAGCTCGAAGCGGTGAAAAGTTTTTCTTTTGTAGAAGACCGTTTCGTAGAAAGAACGACGCAAGTGCGCGCTTGAATACCTTCGGGACTTCGGCGGTCCTGCCTTCGAGGTATTCTATTAGGGCCTTAAGTTCCGGGTCGGCCCGCTGTCGTTCAGCGAAGTCATCGGTAGTTATCGTTTCCAAGAAGTAGTCGTCATCCGGGTCGTTGGGTAGCGGTTGGTCGACAGGCGCACGAGAGAGACAGTCGGCGTCGGAGTGTTTGTTGCTGGACTTGTAAATGACAGTAATGTCATATTCTTGAAGTCTCAGGCTCCATCGTGCGAGGCGACCAGAAGGGTCCTTCAAGGTGGCTAGCCAACACAAGGCGTGGTGGTCGCTCACAACTTTGAAGGGCCTGCCGTAGAAGTAGGGGCGAAATTTGGACGTAGCCAAGATGATGGCGAGGCACTCCTTTTCTGTTATGGAATAATTTGCTTCTGCTTTGGATAGCGATCGGCTGGCGTAACTAATAACCCTTTCAAATCCGTCAGCCCTCTGCACAAGAACGGCGCCAAGACCTACGCTGCTTGCGTCAGTATGTATTTCTGCCTCGGCGAATTCGTCGAAATGGGCAAGTAACGGAGGCGTCTGGAGGCGATGTTTAAGCTCCTGGAAAGCATGTTCCTGTGGCGTTTCCCACTTGAACTCCACGTCGGCCTTGGTAAGGTTAGTGAGAGGATCGGCGATGCGGGCGAAGTTTTTCACGAACCGCCTATAATAGGCGCACAGGCCCAGAAATCGGCGCACGGCTTTCTTGTCAGTGGGCCGTGGGAAGTCGGCGATGGCGGCTGTTTCCCGTGGATCGGGACGAACTCCAGACTTGCTGATAACGTGCCCCAGAAACAAGAGCTCCTCATACGCAAATCTGCACTTTTCTGGCTTCAGTGTGAGTCCGGAAGTCTTGATGGCTTGAAGTACAGCTTCAAGGTGCCGAAGATGCTCGTCGAAACTCGAGGAAAACACGACGACGTCGTCCAAGTACACAAGGCAAGTCTGCCACTTCAATCCTGCCAGTACTGTATCCATAATGCGTTGCAAAGTTGCAGGCGCTGAGCAAAGGCCGAAGGGCATCACCTTAAACTCGAAGAGGCCGTCTGGTGTTATAAACGCCGTCTTCTCTCGGTCTCTTTCGTCGACTTCGATTTGCCAATGGCCAGTCTTGAGGTCCATTGACGAAAAGTACTTGGCGTTATGGAGCCGATCAAGTGCGTCGTCTATTCGTGGGAGAGGATACACGTCCTTTCTTGTGATTTTGTTCAGGCGGCGATAATCGACGCAGAAACGTAGGGTCCCATCCTTTTTCTTCACTAACACCACGGGGGATGCCCATGGACTCTTGAACGGCTGGATAATGCCATCCCGCAGCATTTCATCAACTTGTCTCTTCATGGCCTCACGTTCTCGCGTCAAAACCCTGTACGGACTCTGACGGAGTGGTCTGGCATTTTCTTCGGTTATGATGCGATTTTTCGTGATTGGGGTCTGCCGAATTTTCGATGACGACGAAAAGCAATCTTCGTATTGTAGGAGCAGGGCCTTGAGCTGTTCTTGCTTATGGTTCGGAAGTCTGGGATTGATGCCGAAAGCTATGGGAGGGGCTTGGTTCCTCTGAGCAGGTTCCGCAGAATCGGCGAGGGCGAAAGCACTGGTGGCTTCGACAATTTCTTCGATGTATGCGACCGTTGTTCCTTTGTTCACATGTTTGTACTCATTGCTGAAATTCGTGAGCATAAGCGTTGCTTTGCCTCCCCGCAGCTCTGCAATTCCTCTTGCGACGCAAATATTTCGGGTGACCAACAGATGCTGACTGCCTTCAACGACGCCTTCGAAGTCAGGTGATTTAGGAGCGCCGACTGAAATAATGACGCTTGAGCGAGGCGGAATGGTGACTTGTTCTTCCAGCACATTCAAGGCACGGTGTCCTGACGGTGTGCGCGGCGGTAGTGCTTCTCCTGTGGATAACGTTATCGACTTTGTTTTTAGGTTGATGACAGCACCATGGAGGCATAAGAAGTCCATGCCAAGGATGCCATTTCTCGAGCAACGCTGTAGGACTACGAAGTCTGTAGGATAAATACGACCGTTAATGGTGACTCTCGCTGTGCAGATTCCTGCAGGCGTTACGAGATGACCTCCGGCTGTGCAGATTTCAGGGCCTTTCCAAGCTGTCCTAACTTTCTTTAACTTCGCGGCGAACGACGCTGGCGGTGGCGTAGGTTCCAGAACAATCCGTACCGTTCGCACAGTGGGCGTGATCTTATCGAAATGATCTACTACAGTCCGGAACCTTCTCGAAAACTGCAGGCGCGGTTTGCGCTGAGAATCGTGTGGTGTTTTGGGATGATAACAAAAACTTGGGAAATGGAACGTGGCAATAGAATAACAATTTTCTGCCAGCAAGTTTCAGCATATGATTAAATAGGTCATGCCTTTCCCAGAAAGACCTCCATTCTCCTAGCATTTCAATACCATCAGACTTGTGCAATGAATGTACAATACTTATGAAGAAGATCATTGCGAAAAGACAGTCACTAAGTGTATAGGTTTAGCTTGTGACGCTAGATATGACAACATAGTATTGTAATTGTATCCATACTTCAATTTCACACAGTCTTTGGATTAACACACACACTTTCAAGAGAACTAAATTTGGCTTTAACGCTCACCACTGTGGTTTACTGGCTAAGACACTCGGCAGCTGACACGCAGGTTGCAAGATTGAATCCCCCCCCCCATCCACAGCTGCCACATTTTCAATGCAGGCGAAAATGCTTGAGGCCCGTGTGCTTAGATTTATGTGCAGGTTTAAGAACTCCAGGCAGTTGAAATTTTCAGAACCCTCCACTACAGCGTCTGTTGTAACCATATGGTGGTTTTGGGATGTTAAACCCCAACAATTAATATTATTAAGTTGGCCTTTTGAAATTCGACTAAATTTAATCAACTCTAATTTGAACTTTTGTGGGAGCTAGCTCTTCTGTGTGTGCACTACCTGGTAATACAACCAAGGACAGCAGTGCGTTTGTTGTAATGATAAAATGAAGAAGTTCGCAGGCTTAAACTGGAATTAGCTCATACAAGATTGAATAAATTGGAGATCATTGGGAGAGGTCTATGTCCTGAAACATACATACTGTAGGTTGATAATGATGTTGACTATTTCCTAAGATATGGCTCTCTGTAGCAGATCTGTGAAATAGCTTTTTTTTTTTTTAAGTAAGAGGTTGACTTGTACCAAAGAAATTTTTTTTAAATAGAAGGTTCAATTTTACCAAAGGCATCATAAACAAGCTATTGTCGGACAACTAAACGCCCTCATGACAACTGTAAAGTTTGTAACAGTTTCAATAAAGTGGAATAATGTAGTGTGTTAAACAAGCTTATTTGGCTTTAAGCCTAGATTAGGTGAAAGTTACTATGTTTTGCAAATGTCACGTGGTTTAGCAGGATTAGCTACTCAGCGAATTACCATGGTGATGGAGAAATTAAAGTACTGTTTGCCACAATTGTGTTCTCCACCCATTTCAAAGATGAACTTTGCACTTACAAATAACATGGATGTCCACTGAACTGTGGGCTCCATGTCCATAGCCATTGGTGGCGAAGCAAGACACCTTTGTGATATTGCGTGAAACTCTAGGCACGGTGATGGCAACATGATGCTGAGGCAACTGGATCTGCAGGATGCCATTTACATAGACTGAGACGGTGGGAGTAGGCACACCGACACCGATGCACATGACAGTCATGTTGACCCCTTCCATGATAGGCCCAGATGGGATGACTAGTGGCAGGTTCACAAAGGCTGGAATGGCAGCGTCAGTCCATGCAAGTACAGTCTCCGAAGGCAGGCTGGCCTTGCCACCAGACATGGCCATGATGGAGATGGCATACTGTGAGCAGGGAGAGTGAAACAAACATGAAAAATTCAGGTCATACTAGGACATTCATTAAAGCTATATCTAATTTTCAATGTTGCAGAAGTATGTCCTAAAATATTTTAGCACAGACACAAAACACTTACACCGTGCTCGTAACTACAACACCACTGCAAATTCAAATTTGTTGGCCAGAAGTGCTCACCTAAGTTTAAACACACTTCTATAAGAATTCACGTGCCAGCTATCAGTGTAGGGCACAGTCCGCATGCATATAACTTATAAGCTGACATTATTGCAAATAACATTGAACCTTAAGACCTTTACAGCTACACCTGACAGCAAAACAGCTTACAGAACCATTTCTTATAGATCACAAATACTCAGTTCAAGCTTCTTATACACGATACATCTCTCTAAAAAGGCTGTTTTCCTCACATAGGACACTCGATCACCCAGCAATGTCACAATTTATTTTTGAAGGAGCCAGGAAAGGGTTTTTTGTGAATGTTGCCTATCATCTTATCCTTTGGTCGTAAGAGTGGCACAAGCAAAAAGAAAGTGCTTTTAGATGCACTAAAGATTCACACCTCACAAATGTAGTGTGTGTGTGTGTGCGCGTGTGTGCGTGCATGTGTGTGTGTGTGTGTGTGCGTGCATTGTGTGTGTGTACACACACACACACACACACACACAAAAACACTACATTTGTGAGGTGTGAATAACAAATAATAAGAGCACAGCTCACCTCTATTAAATAAACAAGGCTGATTTATTTACATTTACCTTCCTATATTTCACAGGTGGGCAAGCTTGCCCGAAATATATATAATTTCTATAGTGTGAATCAACACACAAACAAAAAATTGTGCAGTGTCTGCTGAAGGTGAAAGAGTGCTACAAATGGCAACTACTACAACAAGCCGTAATATGCTACATTATCCAAAACGCCATGATGTGGTAACTGCAAACTGCGTTTATCAGTATTAGTCAAGATGTGTCTCTGCACTGTGCATCACAGAGCATTGTGATTTTCACAAATGTGTGGGTATATTACCTGTGTATTGAAAGTGAGGTTCCCAATGATAAGAGAGGTGTAAGGAGTTGCCACACTTGTCCAGCGATTGTCATCGTTGGAGACATTGACCGGTGCAAAACGAACTATGTAGGACAGGTTTGCCTGCAGTGGCAGGTGCAGTGGTGGTAGCCACTTGAGTGCTATGGCATCGACAGCTGCGTGCAGCACTTCCACACCATATGGCGGGCTCACCATGCCTGTGAAAAATACGCTAATTGGCTTAGTTCTGCCTTACTAGGAATATAACAACATCAGCAATTCATGAAAGATAAAAATTACCAACACATATATTTGAACAGTTTCAGGAATTAAAACAATTTCACTGCACTTTAATGGGGGCTTGAAACACCTTACGAACATATAAATGAAATGTTGCTGATCTGCAGATAAGGCTTGTGCGAACATGTCAGTAAATATTGTACTGAATACAGCAAGAAATTTAAGATTTTGCATTGAAAAAAGTTAAAAATTGATTGCTCTCCCCTTTGCAACGTCATCAGTGCATTTGTAGCAAGTGCAAGGGAAAACAAGGAAAAATGCCAAAGGTCGTGACATCCATCGAAGTAACTTTCAGGGAGCCTTGCTACTACAAACCCTCCACTTTTTTTACAGCTTCAAACATGCTAGTGGACATGAAAGAGAGATCCATGTGCTGGTGTAGTAACAACCTCCAACTCAAATCCTGACATACTTGAGGGATTAGGCAAATTGTTGTAGCAGGAGATTGATGAGGCAATTGTAATGTCATCCTATGATTACTTAGAAGGGCTTTTCAGGCCATGTTAATTACAAATGAGCCACGAAAAAAAAAAAACACCAGGCCTGCACGGAAGGCGCAGCACAGTCACAGCAAAAGCTAGAACAGCGGCTTTTTAGAGCCTTTTCTAAACACTGATTGGGTAACTGCTGCAAGCACACTTGCTTGATGCCCACTACGGAATTAATAATAAAAATTTTAGGGTAGTAGGCCGGCATTCACTATGCTATTTTTCATCATTCTTTTGAGAAGCATGGTATCCACTGAACCAGTGGTTCTCAAGTGGGGGTTTGCGGACCCTAAGGGGTCCGCGAAACCATTTCCATAATCCACGAAATCCTCACCCGCATTTTTATTTAATCGTGACTGTACCACGTATCGATAAACATGACGTGAACTGCACAGCTTTTCATACTGTACTTCACTGACTACTGTAGTCAACTTGTGCATGTTTATTATGTGCAAGAAACAATTGTAGCTTGTTATTTGAAAGCTGGAAGCTATCAGCTGTATGGGCTCACCCAGCCTTTGTCCCATCTCCCCCAGTCAGATTATTGGCAGCATAGCGGGCACAGACCACCTATGCACTCAGCCATGCTAACTAGAGTATGAGACTCACAACCACCTGCCCTCGCCCACCCTCTGCTACTTGTGTTTGCCTCATCCCACTCATTTTATCACTGAGTGTGCAGAAAGCAACAACATGGCATGCTTTCCCTTAGTTATGCAGTGCATATTTAGAATGTGAAAGGGAGATAAAAAACTGGTGTGACGTTGATGGGCAGTATGGAGAAGCTTAGAAAACTGACTCGTTGCTATGAATAGCAGGGCATGCATAGTGCACAGATAGATGTGGCATCTGAATGTTTTGCCGCAGCGTTTCAGGTGCCTCCTTTTCTTTCTACGTAAACAGCCAGTAATTCGACACAACTTGTATAACCAATAATTCAGCGTAGTTACGTTGCCCTAAACAGTTTTTTTACTGTAAAAGGCACATCTAAGTTCATTGGGCAGTGGCTAAGTTCATTGCAGTGGCTACTTGTTATATTCAATATATATTCTTAAAACTGGTATCGTTAGACATGTGTTCAACTCTATACGTAGTTTCAAAGCACAGTATAGAATATTGTACAGCTAAATAAAAATTTAATAGTTTTGCCAAAAAATGCTATTTATTTCCTTGCATATTAATTAAACTTACTATCCTATATGTTATGGTGACCTGCTCAATCAATAGACTCAGTGCTTAGATGTAGAGTAAGCTGAAACAGTCATTTGAATAGACCACTTGAATAAGATAGTAGAAATAAAAGCATGCTTATTTTAAAGGGGAGAACACAGCAATGACAGAAATCAACTCTGCCACAAAGTAACTAGATCCACTTGAAAGGGGTTGGGCGACTTACTCTGTATTCCCTTCTCGTCCACTCCTTTCTCTGGTGTGGTAAGAAGAATGATAAGAGATGGAACAGAAAAACCCTGTTCATTTGCAGCCACCACATAGAAGCTATAGCTTGTTTTTGGAGCCAGTTTATCAACTATAGCCATTGTTGTTGTTACATTCACTTCCTGAAACAAATAGTGCAACTGAAAAATAACTACACAAACAGTAGGGTACATAAGCCATGAATACAACTATTACACATATGTTGGTAACAGTAAAAATATTAAATTATGAATTCGAGATTAAATATTGTGGGTTCAGGCAAAGATATAAACTATCTGTACATAGTCAGAAGCTGTAAATTGCCTTTATACTCCAAACTTGCTGAGCTGTGGTCACTGTGCTAAATGATAAGTCCTTAAAGGGGCTCTACAATTCTTCTTCAGCATGGTCAAAAAACACTGCCGATCGATAATCGAGGCTCCTGACAATATGCAAGCAAAAATATGCAAGCACAGCATATGGCCTGGAATTTAAAACAAAATCACAAAGTCAGCTAGAAATTGTTCCCTATTCTTACTACACATCATGCAATATACGCAAATGACCGCGCCATGTAACCGAATTCCCGGCCATTGACTGATTTGAGCATTGTGGGATGCATAGTTACTGCAGCTGCTGCAGGAGCCTGCCACATGCCCGGGCATGCACTCACAATCGCACTGAAAGTAAGTTGCTCAAGAAAAAAAAAAAGAAGAAAAAAATGCTCAAGGTCATGCGGCACGCGTGACATGACTTATTTCCCTGGTGCAAGCCCTCCCTGCTTAGGTTTCAGCGCGTTCGTTGGAATGAGGGAAGTGAGAAAGCAACTGCATCGTGCAACAAATTTCTTTATTTCCATTTGCACTTGACGGATTCTAAAACATTTTAGCGGCAGTGGATTAGAGAGGCAATGAAATTTTCTAGTAATGCCATTCAATGATTACATAAAAAAAGTGTTGCAGGGCCCCTTTAATTTATAATAAAGATAACCTTACTATGGATAACTACATTTATATAGAATCATGGTCAGCCATCATAAATGAAAATTGACATTTTTGCTCTAATTAATGAGCTGATACAACAAGCCAAAGTCATAGAAGCTTGGCTTTCTATAGGGTGCAGTGCCAGCTAACATGTCTTATTCTTTAAAAATATATACTACTTCACAGAAAGTACCAAAACAACTAATCAATACCAAAATGGGAGACAAGTAAAAATGTTAATGTAGAAGTAGAGGACGAGAAATGTACATCAACATCAATCAGTACACTTTAAATGCTAAACCTTGAAGCTACCTTTGGCACAATAGCTGAGCACCACCTTTCAAATTAAACTGACGTAAAAATCAAGCTCACAGAAGTTTTTCCTTCCCATTCCCTCTACTTGCTGAGGTGGAAAATAAAACGTTTTATTGAGTGAAAAAAAATGGTTGAAGTTAGAAAGCTATTACAGCTGCTATTTTCATCGCCTGTCATCAAATATAAGCCCGCATTGCTGTTGCAGTTGCTGGTAGTCATAGATAGGCAATACTTGTGGAGCTCACTCAGACTCACTCATGAAGTACCTTTTGTACTTAGGGCTGACTCGGACTCAAACTCCCCAAAGTTTTCCTGAGGCGGGCTCACTCGGACTCACACTCATGAAAATTTTCTCTAACTGGACTCGCTTGAACTAAGACTCACCAAAATGTTACTCATCCAGACTCACTCACGGCTTGATCTTGGTCTGAGTGAGTCCCAGTGGGTCGACTTACGAGTCCGTTAGCCTACCATTATCTTTTTTTGATCATGGTGTAAATGCTTTTTAACACCAATATTCCACATATTTTGAGCTTTTTTTGGCACCTTTTGATATAGTACAATCAAATGCAAGTTATAAGTTTTTACAAACCAGTAAGGTCATTTTTATTGGTAGAGATGACAGAATAATATATTCTCTATAAAAGCTGGCAGGGGAAAGGAGAATCAAGGCACCCTCCTACTTATTTCACACCTCTGATCAATTATTATTGAATTTGTGTATCACCAACAGCGCTTTCAAATACATGTGAGTAGATGTGAGCATAAACATTAATCCAGGTAAGGCAGATAGTAATGCAGACAATAGTTATAGCACGAGAACAGAACGCGCTATATCTATCGTCATGCCATACCAACTAGCCCAAACTGCCGCACTTCTAAGTAATGCAGAAGATGAGGAGATGGGACCATAAGTCGGCAAAAAAAGATGGAACTCATTCAGATTCACTGAATAACTATATCTTGCGCTTTGGACTCACCAAAATTTTCCTGAACTGGACTGATTTGGGCTCACACTTACAAAAATTTTCTTCCAGCGGACTCACTCGTACTCAAACTCACTAAAATGTTACTTATAGGCAGTCACTCCGACTCAGACTCATGACTCAACCTGAGTATGAGTGAGTCCGAGTGATTCAAGTCATGAATGAGTTTGCCGACTTATGCTGGGAGCATCAGTATTCAGAATCAGTGTGAGAATGGTGACATATTCATGGTCCATCCCAAACAGTAACTAAATGTACTATGCAAATAAAAATTAGTACCAAAACCAAGTACCTTAGTAACTGTAATAAAGTGGCTGTTCAGTGGAAGAAAGCAGTGGCAAGCTGAATACCGCCAAAAAAGCCCAAAGGCTAAACAAAGTGAAAACTAGCAAACAACAAATAAATGTGCTCACCTGTGTATACTCCGCAGGGTGCGGAGGCACTGTGCCATTGATGGCTTCGTACCTAATCTGATATTGTGTTGTCGTCACATTTCCTGAAGGCGCATTCCACACAAGGTGTACAGAAGTTGGTGTCACAAATGTTACATGGAAATCTTCAGGCGGGCCAGGAATAATGTCCTTGCCTTCTTCCATACACTGTGAGCACAGATGAAGGAAGAAAAAAACCTTAAACACAAAAGCACCATTTAGAGTAGTATGTACAGTGCTGTTTTCTTGAGCTGGCAGACCGTGAGTTCTGAAAAGACCTCCTTGAAATCTGGTCACACTAATGTTGAATTAAACATAAAAGTGCTCTGATGATAACTAATATTTGTTTTAAGTATATATATATGGTATTTGTTGCATGCTGACACTTACAAGAACCACTCTAGATTTACAGTAGACTCTCAGTAAACGAAAATCTGTTAAACGGAACTGCTGCTTAAATGGAACAACTTCCTCTGATATGATTGGTCTCATACTTGAATGCTGCAACCCACTTCACCTCTCAGTAAACGAAACTCCTGTTAAAAGGAACACATTTTCTCAGTCCCTTCAGGTTCCATTTAATGAGAGTCTACTGTATTTTGATGCATGTGCATTTTAGTTCAAGTGAGGTTTGATTGTAAGCATTTATAAGCTTGCTAAAACAACTGGTAAATAGTGATTAGTAGCAATCTCATGCTACATAAAACAAATTATCACTTATATATATAAGTGACATAGTTAACAGACATTTACAAGACAGTAGTTACTTTTTACATGCTGCTGTTTCATTTTGAAAACCTATGCTAATGCCATGAACATTGTATTTTTGGTTGTGTTAATCTTTTTCAGTCATCTGTTGGTGACAGCTTTTCAAAAAACATATGTACAGTCATATAATGTACGTGTGTTGATATGATGAATTAAATTTCAAGATCAACTTATCAAATGCCCATTTTGGCTACATTAATATTCAAACATGATTTACAAGATATTTGCATCGTAAGTTGCTACACAGTTCACTGAGCTTAGTAGCTGAAAAGAAAACACTCGTGGTAGGACTATTCCTTGAGTAAAGAGATATTCGGGATAGCAGAATTTATACACATGCCAGTACCAAGAAACAACTTCACCAGTAATCGGAAACTGCACAGTGGTACTGGCGTGCTTCAACCCGTCAATTAGAGTTACTCTAAAGGGTTCCACTGATTGTATTCATGCGACACTCAGTTATTGAAATTCACCACTGACCTTCAATTTAATATGAACAGCAACAATCAAATGGATTGCCTCTTTCTCGATTTTGCCAAAGCTCTTGATACTGTCCTTTATTGTCGTTTAATCTCTAAATCGTCTTCTCTCTGTATCGAGTCATTAACCCTGTCCTGGATATGCAACTTCTTGTCATCCCGTCAGCAATTTACGTTTGTTAACGGCACTTCATCTCACATTTGCAATGTCCCGTCTGGTGTTCCCCAGGGCAGTGTACTGGGTGCATTACTTTTTTTTAATATACATTAACGACTTGCCCGATAACCTTTCATCCTCAGTTAGGTTGTTTGCGGATGATTGCGTCATCTACCACAATATTCACTGTATTGACGATATTTCCACTCTCTAAAATGACCTTAATCTAACCTACAGGGGGTGCAAAGCCTGGCAGATGTCCCTTAATGCCTCTAAATGTAAGTTAATCTCGTTCACTAGAAAGCATACCAACTCATCCTTTCTCTATACTAGTATTAATGATATCGTTGTTTCAGCCACACCATCATATAAATATCTTGGTGTTCACCTTTCATCAGACTTATCTTGGAATACGCTTATAGCAGCTGTCTCTTCAAAAGCCTCCCTGTCTCTCGGATATCTTCCTAGAAACTTACACAATGCTCCTTCTAACGTACATGGATTATCATATCTAACTTATGTTCGTCCACAATTAGAGTATGCATTATCCAAATGATCACCGCATCAAGATTACCTAGAGCGTACATTGGAAGCCGTCCAGAATAGGGCAGCGAGATTCATAGCTGTTAACTACGACTATCATTCAAGCAGCACCCTAATAAAACAAGACCTTGCATTAATGCCACTGGATCAATGCCACATAATCACCCTTTCATGTTTATTTCACAGATACATCTAGAACAACAAATGACATTATTTGTCACTTCATGACCCTTTGCACACATCTCGACACACTCACAACGCACGTAGTTTCCTGCGCATTCATGGTCACACCCTGGCATTTAACTCATTACCATTACGTCGAGCCATAGCACATTAGAACAGCCTTCCAGACCACATCGTATCCATCTTTAACCATAAATATTTTTGTGATAACCTGATTTCGTAGCATTTTTCTATTGTATAACTTTGTTGAACCACTTTTGTTTGTTTGTTCTCTTGTTCTTTTTTTTACTTTTTTTTCAATGTATATACTGATGCCCCCCTTACTCAATGCCCTTTAATGGGCCTGTAAGGCATTTTGAATAGAAAAAGAAGCCTATACAGCAACTCTGCCATCACAAGACGAAGAATTCCACATGCCAGGTGTGAATGAGGTGAAAAACAGGTGAATTCTGGCTGTATTTATAAAAACCATATTGTGATATTGCAATAATATTGATCATCTCAGAAATACATCCTCACGGAAAGAATCGCATACGTGGAAACAAAATCAGAACTAAATGCTTTCATTCCAAACTAGCCCAACTATCACTCCTGCTTCATTCCAAATACCAGTAACCAAGTGAAAAGTGTGTACGACACAATTTCTCTACAATAAACATGGCACTACAGATGCAGTAATCTGGAACCAGGTTGTAGGCAACTCGAATTGTTTGTAGGTTGATATCTTCATACATACATCAACCCTGTCTGATTTTACAAATATATTGTTACACAAGGCAAGGTAAATTAATGGGGGTTTTTAATGGGCTCTGAGTCCGCGATCACCGTATAATGATAATGATCTCCACCGCCATGGCTCGTACCCACTCAGAGGGATCGCAGTGGAGGCAACGTTGTCTTCATTCTCTACCCGCGCTTCCCTTGTATTTCCTGGTAGTGATACTTATCATTCCTCCGGTCTCAGACGAAGCCCGCTGGGCGAGTCATTCTTGCATCCTTCGTGTAAAGGGCTTCAGGCGGGCGACATGCATCACCTCTGTCTTGCATGAACGTCGGCCACTAGTGGTGACACGTGCAATTTCATAGTTGACCTCGCTGAGACGATGAAGTATCACAAAAGGACCGACGTAGTGTGCCAGTAACTTTTGGCTCAAGCCACGTCTGCGTATTGGGGTCCACACCCACACTAGATCACCGGGGGCATAGGTTACATGCCTGTGTTGACTGTCGTAGCGAGTTTTGGAGGACTCTTGCGCTGCCAGTGTACGTAGGCAGGCAAGTCGACGTGTCTCTTCCGCACGACACAAAGTTTCCGCAAATGTTAAATCGTCATGGACGACAAAAGGAAAGATAGTGTCCAGCGTATGTCGAGGTGAGTGAGCGTAGAGCAGGTAGAAAGGGCTGTAGCCTGTCGTTTCGTGTTTCGACGTGTTGAAGGCGTACGTGACGAATGGTAAAACTTCATCCCAGTTTTTGTGGTCGGAGGCGACGTACATTGACAACATGTTGATCAACGTTCGGTTTGTGCGCTCGGTGAGGCCGTTAGTTTGTGGATGATACGCAGTTGAGTGTCGGAACTTGGAACCACACAAATGAAGTAATGATTCGACAATATCAGCAGTAAATTGTCGTCCACAGTCACTTATTATCACGCGAGGAGGTCCGTGTCGGAGGATGACTGAATTCAACAGGAACTCCGAAACCTGGACTGACTGCCGTGGCAGAGCATAAGGCAGCTGTCTCGCAGTACCACGTCAGGTAGTCGGCGCATACAATTATCCACCGGTTACCTTTTGAGGAGCATGGAAATGGTCCCATCAGATCAATGCCGACCTTTTCAAAAGGGGAATCGGGAGGCTTTACAGGTTGCAGGTGACCAACTGGACCCGAGGAGGGCCGCTTGTGGCTCTGGCACTGCGTACAGCTGGCCACGTAGTTCTCGATTGTCTTGCTCATTTTCGGCCAATCGAACCGCTCTTTCGTGCGACTAAGTGTTCGTGCGGTGCCTAGATGGCCAGAGGTGGGGTCATCATGCGTGAGACGCAAAACAGACGTTTGGAGTGACACAGGAACAACTAGCAGAAAGCGGGCGCCCGTCGCGGACAAGTTTCTCTGGTAAAGAAGACCATTTCGGACGCAGAATCGGCCTTTGCTTAATGAATTTCTCGCTCCAGGGAAGAGAGCTTTCAAGCTTGGGTCATTACGCTGCTCAGCGGCGAAAGTCACAGCATCGGGAAAGCCAGACGACAGAGAAGCAATAAGGTGGTCAAAGTTATCGCCTTCACAATCTGTCGATGGTAGCGGCATTCTGGAGAGGCAATCCGCATCAGCGTGTAGACGGCCAGTCATGTATGAAATGGTGAAGACATGTTCTTGCAAACGAATGGCCCATCGTGCGAGGCGGCCGGATGGGTCACGAAGGTTGACCAGCCAACACAGGGAATGGTGATCTGTGACGATAGTGAACGGGCGACCATAGATGTATGAGCGAAACCGTTGCACGGCAAAAACTACCGCTAGGCATTCCTGTTCGGTCACTGTGTAGTTGCGTCCAGGCTTGCTTAAAGAACGACTTGCGTACGCCACAACGTGTTCCTTCTTGCCAGAACGCTGAACGAGAACGGCACCGATACCGATGCCACTTGCGCCTGTGTGAATTTCCGTGGGCGACGAAGGATTGAAGTGCCGAAGTATTGGCTGCGAAGTTAACAAACACTTCAGCTTGTGAAAAGCGGCATCGCACTCGGAGGTCCACTGAAACGGGCTGTTCTTGCGTAGAAGGTTCGTCAGGGGGTGAACAACATCCGCAAACTTGGGTACGAACCGGCGGAAATACGAGCAGAGCCCGATGAAGCTACGCAGTTGTTTCACAGATTTAGGACGCTCGCACGATTCAACGGCCGCTGTCTTTTGTGGGTCAGGTCTAATGCCATCTTTGTCGACGAGATGTCCTAACACCAATGTCTGTCGCTCGCCAAAGTGGCACTTTTTTGAATTCAATACAAGGCCAGCTTTTTCAATGCAGCTGAGCACGAGGTCTAGGCGAGTGTTGTGCTCCTCAAAAGTACGCCCAAAAATTACGACATCATCAAGGTAACACATGCATATATGCCATTTTAAACCGCGCAATATAGAGTCCATAAATCTTTCGAATGTCGCAGGAGCATTACATAATCTGAATGGCATAACGTTGAACTCGTAAAGTCCGTCGGTCGTAACAAATGCCGTCTTTTCTTTGTCAGCTGCGTGCATCGAAATTTGCCAGTAACCTGATCTCAGGTCGACAGATGAAAAGTAGGACGCGGAATGCAAGCAGTCTAGAGCGTCATCGATGCGCGGCAGTGGATAGACGTCTTTCTTGGTAACAGAATTCAGTCGGCGGTAGTCAACGCAAAATCTCCACGTACCATCCTTCTTCCTCACTAGAATGACGGGAGCAGCCCACGGACTTGCCGATTCCTGTATTATTCCCTTTTCCAGCATCTCTTGGACTTGCTCGTTGATGATCTTGCGCTCAGATGGTGCCACTCGGTAAGGTTTCTGCCTAATGGGATGCGCCGACTCGGTGTGGATCTGATGGCGTATCCGGGACGCTGGGATTAAGGGCCTTTGGCTGTATTTAGAAAAATCGAACACTTTCGAGTGCTTAGACAGAACGTCGAGCAGTGTATGACGTTCGCTTTGGTCAAGTGACTTGCTGACCATTTGTAGCAATTAGGCATCTTCTGAACCTTCTAAGCCTAGATGTTCATTTTGGCTTGTAGCATCAACAAGCGCAACCAGCGTCGTACATGACTCGGGTCTAAATACCGCAAGTTTCATGCCACCTGGCAGAACTGCAGGCTCCATGGAACTGTTCATTGTCCACACACCTGCCCGTCCATCAACGACTGACACTGTTCTTTTTCAGGCATGCCGAGGGAATCGGTTCGAGCGTGGCGTCAAACGTGCGACAGTTGTTACTGGAACATGTCACGGGAACACACACAGCAGAAAATGCAGGAACAACTGTATCCACGGAGACGAAAAAGATGCATTCCTCCGGATAGGAATTTTCTAAGAGCGCCGTTGGGAAAGTACCATGTATAGAAAGATGCCCACTTCGGCAGTCTACAGTTGCCCCACACTCACACAAGAAGTCAATACCCAAGATAAGGTCATGTGTAGACCGCGGAATAACCGCAAACTCTGTGCAAAACACCTTGCCACACAACGAGACGTCCACAGTACAATATCCCACCGGACACAACACGTCACCACTTACACCACGAAATGTCACCCCATGGTTCAGGCAAAACATCACTTTTGGTCCTAGCAGGTTTTTAAAATTTACACTCATCACTGAGACTGTCGCGCCTGTATCCACAAGTGCCATAGTAGCCACTCCATTAACAACTACACGAACTTTGTTCTTCAACATAAACGCTGACGGAGGTATATCTGTAGATAGCACCTGTGGTCTTGCGGCTCCACCCCCACTGGCCGCACCAACTAGTTTTCCGGCGGCGGTGTACGTGCGCGTCACCGTGGCGACGGCGATCGTGGAGCACGGGGAGCTGGTGGTGGCATCAAACTTCGATCAGAGGCCGGCGAGGGGTAGCATGACCCGGTAGGTGCGCGTGGTTTCCGTGACGTGGAGTGTGGATGGTCGACATGTTGGTGATACATGTGCCAAGACTGTCGCTGATATGAGCGGTGGTCACAAAAACGTGCAATATGACCCGGGACGCCACAGTTGTAGCATACCGGAATTGGTCGAGGGGCACGTGGCTGCTCAGAGTAACGACTCCTCTCAAAACGCATGGGATAGTAGTGCCGCCCTTCAGGGGCACTGTAGGCAGGCAATGTTGGGTAAACAGGCGGGCGAAAACTTCGTTCGTAGTTGGGAGTTGGATGACGGGGGAATCCAGCCTGCCGTGTGCCTTGATATTCATAAGCGTCTGCTGCGTTGATCGATGGTTGCCATGGTGGAAGAGAAACAGGAGTCTGCACACGTTCTGGTTCGTTTACGTACACATCCTGAAAATCGCTGGGGCGATGATAGGTCTGCTGACATCGAAGCAGCTCTTCTCTGACAATCTGCCGTATGGTCAAAGCAAGGTCGTTAGGCGGCACTGTTTCAACACTAGCCACAGTGGGGACGTTGGACAGGCGGCCGAATTTCGGAGAAATTCGTCGCATCTTGAGGGATTCAAAGGTACGACAGTGCTTCATCACGTCGGACACGGAGTTCAAGCAGTCTTTCCCAATTAAGAAATTGTACACGTCTTCGGCTATACCCTTGAGAACGTGTTCAACCTTGTCTTCTTCGGACATCCTCCCATTCACGATCTTGCACAGCTTCAATATTTCTTCAATGTATGTCGTACATGTTTCTCCTGGAAGCCGTGCCCTCTGAGACAATGTCTGCTCCGCGCGTTTCTTCTTTGCATCCGAATCACCGAAACACTTCTGCACTTCTTCAACAAAACGTTCCCAAGTCGTGAACATGTCCTCGTGGTTCTCGTACCACATGAGGGCGGTGTCAGTTAACGAGAATACGACATGATTGAGCTGTTCGTTCGAGTCCCAGCCATTGCTTCTGCTCACCCGCTTGTAGTTCTTGAGCCACACGTCAACGTCTTCTCCTGAGGTTCCGCCGAAGTTTGGTGGCACTCTGTAGTACGACGCGAAACCCATGGGAGTTGGCCTCGAAGCGTTGGATGGCTGCTCTTGGGCCATTACGATCGGCGAAGGTGGAAGTCCGGCGAGGCGGCGGCTGCGACGAAGTCCTGGTAGTGAAGCTTCCGTCTTTGAGTTCGTCCTACCCAGCACCTTCCACAAATTGTTACACAAGGCAAGGTAAATTAATGGGGGTTTTTAATGGGCCCTGAGTCCGCGATCACCGTATAATGATGATGATCTCCACCGCCATGGCTCGTACCCACTCAGAGGGATCGCAGTGGAGGCAACGTTGTCTTCATTCTCTACCCGCGCTTCCCTTGTATTTCCTGGTAGTGATACTTCTTATCAATATCAAACTTTAAATTGCACATTACGGCTGATCATAAATTAAAACAATTCTGCCATAAGTGCACTCCGAGTTTATAGATGGAAAAAAAGGCAAAAGGCAGCATGGTAATAGGACTCATAAGACATCATGACATACAGAGTCGAACCCTACTATAGTATACATTGATGTAAGAGAAAAATGGGTAAAAGAGACATCAGTGTGCTTGTATCAAAATAAGAATTGGTCAGAAAATGAGAACATAGTATCCTGCTTATAGGAGACTCTTTATGTAAGGCAATAGAAATGCTCCCCAGTGCATATCTTTTATAAAGCGGTTTATACAACTTGGTTTTATGTGAACTAGGTTTGTAACTGTCCCCAACCACCTAATCCTTGCTGGAATTGATGCATCTATTCAAATAAGAGCACTGTAAACAAGTTAAGATAAAAAAGAAGTTCTAAACAATGAAAGTATGCATGTAAGGTTACAGCCAAAATTATAGGCTCAGCCATTCAACCAAGCTTGATGAATCAGCACTCGTACATGATTGACAAGAACTAGAACATATTGACTTTTTGATACATGAGCTATCAACTTCTTATATTGTATAATACCTTACCATGTTTGTTTTTTACCATGACCTATACATTACAAGCATGTTCATCTTCATTTCTGATGGCATGAAAAGGGGAACACGACAAAATACTTGGAAATATTGCTCGCACTCTCTTCAGCTCAAAGGTGGCGAAATGCAGGCAGAGGCATAGACAGTAAATAAAAACCATGCTTCCGTGCCGTAATGGCACAGAAGGCAAGATAGTAGAAGAATATTTGACGACTTGTAAAAAATAACAACCACATGAGATGGACAAGATGAGATAGAAAAGTGAGCACCTTGAGAACAGCACCAATATCTCGGGAGCAGACCAGGGCAGTGACGTCATATTTGCTAAGTGAGACTTCACCAGCGCAGATGGGCAGGCATTCATCACGCACACCATACCGCTGGCAACATGGTCGATGGTCACGGCCGCCCGCACCACATCGCAGCAGAGTGTGCATCTCATCAAGACAGAGGGGGCTCAGATATTGCAGGTCAGCCAACTTCATCTGCCCAGCCAAGACGACGCAGTAGGAGGGCAGGAGAGTGGTAAAGTGGAGATAATAAAGAAAATGCAGTAATAGATTATTAAATGTTATCCAGAGTTTATTGCATTTAGTGAGTCTTATTCCATGTAGATTGTACATCAGGACTATTAAGTTTAACCCACTCTATGATCATGACAGATGCCGTAGTGGAGGGCTTCGGAAATTTGGACCATCTGGTGTTCTTTAACATGCACTGACATTGTACAGTACAACTCTGCCATTTTGCCTCCATCAAAATGCGACCTCCACAACTAGAGTTGAACCCGTGACCTTCGAGTCAGCAGTCGAGTACTCTTGCCACTATTTCACCAAGGTCGACCCAGTCTATGCAAAACTTGGTCATTTTTGTACGTGCATTTGCATTTTACCCTTGCAATGAAATACCACAGCTCTTCAAGCCACATATGGACTGCAGTTACACATTTTTAATTACAATACTTCTAACTGTTATTGTTTTTAGTGCAGGCGTACAAAGTAATAGCTTTAAAAGTATGAATTTATCAGAAAAGAAGTCTTGAACACCAGCATTTAGCTTTTCTTCATTCTTTTTCCCATATCAAGCACATTGAACACCATTATCGTTTATTTAAAAATAAGAAGGTTTTTATTAAGAAAATATATCTGCCCTCATATCCCCAATACTATTTAAATGCTTTTCATTTCATATAATTTGTATACTGTAACATTCAGCAATAAAAATAAACCATCCACAACATAATACAGAAACATAGGCTTTATTTACTAGTTCTAGAGAGATGCAGTGCAGGTAAGTAACTTAGGTCAGTGCTAAAGTATAATAAAATCAAGGAAGAATGACACGTACCTTATAAGAACAGAGGGGCATACATATGTCCTTGACCTTTGCATTCACGCAGCAGGCTGTTTCATTGTATCCTGAAGGTTCATCTACTGGCTCAGGCACAGGATCTTGTGTCCTCAGCACAATGCGATCTGACCCTTCACTTGTTCCATATTTGTTTTCAGCCACAATAAATATTTCATAGCTGTAATAAATAAATTAGTTTGACATTGTGCATGAAACACACACCTTTGATATACGCCAAATGTTATTTGCAGACTGGCCAACCAAATTCATGAAAGGGCAACTTCTTCCTGACAAGGAGTTATGCTTATAAATGCACAACTGAAGCATATGTCCCACTGCCATAGCTGGAAGTGAGAAAGTGTACTAGCTAAACTGGCTCTGTAGTTCCATTCCAATATCTGATTTTGGAAAAGCAGTTTAGACTACCCTGTAAAATGAAATTGTCTAAATGTATATGTTCTAAATGTGATGCTAGAATGTATAGCCAGCCATAACAGTTCCCTAGTGAAGCAGCCTTGCCTTGAAATAGCATTGCCCTAATAACAAGAGAAAATATATAACTCTTCTTTTGGAAGTTCCTGAACATGCAATTGGAATTTGCCAAGGCAAAGATGAAAAAAAAAAAGCCATACAGCCACACTTCTTAAATACAGCTGTTTGCATTTCTGAAAACTGCAATAACCATAATTAGCTTTTATCTAATATCGACAGAGTGGCTGAACAACAGAAGACAAGCACAAAATAGGGCGCACACCTAGATAAATATCTTATTTTTAATCATGTTTGCTGTGAACAGCACAGGGCTGGAAAGCTGGTTCTTACTCAGATGATGGTTCCAGTCTGTCCATAAGATAGGGTGGCTTGACATTGGGTACAGCAAAGTAAGGTTCGAACTCATCTCCAAGCCTTCTCCAGAATAGCCCATACTTTGTCACAGTCTCCGGCAGTTTGCTAAAAAAAGGAAGCAAAAAAAAAGTGTGAGGTGTCACAAGCAGCTCAAGAGTGCACAAGTTTACCCAAACAATCATAGTGTTATTTATATTCCCCACAGAAAAAGACACACGCAAGCAACTGTTTTAGCCAATCTAATCTTTTGCTAATCTTTTTCTGCTGTGACTTTACATATTTGATTCCCCTACTCGACCTGCCAGTGTCCATCTATAATTAGTAAAACAGAATTTTGTAACAGCCAATAGCGTACAAAGTGGAGAGATCAGGGGGTCTGATCTCCCTTGTGTTCAAGCTGGAGGAGGGAGGGGTGGCAACCCTTACAAGTGTGTCTCCCTTGAGATTTAGCATTCAAACATCATATTTCACTTGCTCGACAGCTAAGCATCATACCCTCGCCGAAAAACCAACTTTGAAATCTTAAACCCTTCTAAAAATAAAAGAACAAGTACAAAAAAAAAGAAGTGAAATCTGCTTTTCATTCCAGACAGTACTGAGAACACAAACTTTTGGGAATGCTACAGGATACTTTTGATGTGTCACAAATATTCGTTATGCTGTGCTTTAAAATGCAAAGCAAATAAAGAATCCTAATCATCTACCATTATTTATGTCAATAATTTCTCTTAATCCATTCATAATAAAATATGATTCCAAAGCACACCATGATTGTTTTATTAAAGAAAGCAATCATCCATGAACATACATAAATACACTTTACAACACCATTTCCAAGAGTAAATCGTGAGAGACTATGCTTAACAGGTACACAGGATACGTCATTGAGTTAGAGTAATGCATAAAAGCTGAACTTTTATGCACCACAACAAACAGTCTGAGTATTTTCATTGTGTGGTTTATCACAAATGGCATATTAGCTAGAAACATGCTAGAATTTGGCAGACTAGCGCTGTTAGCTTAAGCTCCCTGGCCCAACACAAAGGCACACGCTCGTCTTTTTTTATATATATGACGTAATTTTAATTTTATATATGTTTAGAAATAAAAGCTATATTTACAAAAACAAAATGGCCATCATCACTAAAGATGTGTGTCCCCTACTGTGATTCTTTCGGATTAACACCACTGGTAACAGTCACCACTTGTTTCCCGTGACACCACAGGCTATTCATTCCCAGTGCATATACCATACATTGACATTATACCAAATACCAAACATTGACATTTGATGTTACCTACAAACTGAATCAGCTACACATGTAGTGCGACGACTATGTTTATAATATAGTTCTGGTACACTGTGATGCCAAACAGCAAAAGCTGCATTCTACCATTTACAACACAAACAATAATAACATACCCTGTGTTTGCCAAGTACATGAAGACCTAGGGTATGCCAAAACATTTTTCTTATTCCCTGTAGATATAACATTATCAGTCAGCTTTCTGAAGCTTGCTGTAAAGTATATGTCATAGCTTCCACTGGGGCTGTGACAATTTGCAGAAGCAGAGAGCCACAAGTACTGCCCTTAAATTCTACATTATAAAGCAGAGATGTGAGCAAATATAAACAGCCTACTGCTCACAGGATGGCCTCTCACCTGGGAGGTTTCCATTTCAAAACTGCCCAGTTCCGACTAATGGCAGTGACCGTAAGTTCCTTCGGAGGGCCAGGCAGCACCCCATAGTGTTCGAGCAAACAACTACCATAGAAGGGCATGTACTCCAGGCAGCGAAAGTGACGGTAATCAACACGCATTACGCTGCCTTTGCAGAAGCCCAGGCAGGCCTCTGGCAAGCCCCGACGCCGGCAACAGCCAGTGTGGTCCACACCGTCTGCCATGCAGGCAAATGTCACGTTGGCCCATGGTGCACAGATCATCACATCTGTTAGCCTGCACATACACAATACAAAACTTGTGGGGCAATGTGAAGCGACAAACCTCAAAATGTGTCAGCCAGATCATATCATTCCTCTTTTTGTAGCTGCACAAAAAGCTACATTATAATACAGGTGCTAGATAAACCTAAGTCTTTTTGTCATGTTTGTTTTGTGCACTGGCATTTGAAAAAAATGGCCAGATAGAGAATAAATTTATCGAGAAGAGATATAAACACAGTCTGTGTGAAAAAGGAGAAGCTAAGTACATAGCACTATCATTAAGCCTTAGCGTGCACAAAACTCAAGATATGAATATTATGTGCGTTTTGTTGTAGAAGGGTATCTTGAAGGGCCAGTTCGTGCATGTTATTGTAATAAAAACAGCTTGAAAACTGTATAAAGAATAATAAGCTGTTTATATTATAGTTCTGGTACATTGTTATGCAAAATAGCAAGAGCTCAATTCCAAAGTTTCCAACACAGACAATATCAATATACCCTCTGTTTGCCAAGTACATGAGGACCAAGGGTAAGTCGATAACACTGTTTCTGGGTCCCTATGCATGCAAAATTATCAGTCAGCATTGTGAAGCTTGGTTTAAAGAATCTGTCGGTCTTTATTGTTTTCTTTCAACTATTCAAGTGACCACTTGAATTGGACAGCCTTCTTTTTGGCGTCTTTCAGAAGATAATTGTTTACTAAAGAGCTCTCCATCACTGAGCTGAAATTAATGGTTATTTCCACTGAACACTCACTGAGCCAAAACCTTCCCACCTTCTGCGACACAAAATAAGTTTAAACTAACAAAATATTTCATTGAATGCACAGCTAAATCAAAACATTGGATGCATTATTTCAAGGTTTGAACATCATATTTCAGTTGCTCCACAGCTAAGCATCGTAACATCGAAAAACCAACTCTGAAATCTTAAACCCTTCTAAAAATAAAAAACAAAGTACAAAAAAAGAAGTGAAATCTGTATGGTCCCCGCTGCGGGAATGACATCTTCTAGTCCCCTTTTCTTCCTTCAAATTTACATTGCAATTGATTATGCCCTATACATACCTTCCTTGGCATAATTATGTATTAGTTCTCACTAATGTCGAAGCTAAATAAAAGGAGTTTGTAAGATCAACAACTTGAACCAAAGTGCCTTCAGTAACATAAAATCATACCCTTGTTTTGGTTGCATATTATAAATATAAGTAGGGCTGTTTATTTAAATGTGAAACCTAATCTTCCAACTTTTTTGCAACCACATTGATTTTATATAAGTCCACTGTACTTTTTTCATGAAATCAGCCTTTTAGAAAACTGTTCCTTGGCTGACAGAGTGGTGTTATTCTTGGTAAAATTTAACACCCTGTCAAAATGTACAGTCATCAGCTGTTCTTGTTTGTTTGTTTGAAATAGCTTTTACTGGTTACAAATGACAATGAAGCTATCATTGCCTTATTTTTGCAAAACCTGCTGATGACATATATAAAATTGATTACTACATCAATAATATGGGTTCAAATAGTTTTAATTGAAACCACAAACACGAGCAATTTTTAATGCCACATAAAGAAGCAGTTGTTTGTTGGCAGGCTTTTTAGCAAAAAAATTTCTCTAGAAGAGACAGTGATCACAATATTATTTACTGCTTACTTTTTGGCCTTCTGTGCAACAACTCATTAAAAATTAGCTGAGATTCTCTATACTCACGTGGTCTCATCCGCTCGGCTGGGATCACACATAGTACGAAGGCAGCGCTCTTGCTTAACACCACGCTTGATGCAACAACCACGGACGTCTGGGATGGATGGGAGTGTCTCGTTGCTTGTGATGTTCTCAGGGGTTGGCAGGTCAAAGGATGGCTGAACACCCAGAGTCAAAGTGCGCACGGCATATGTTGGAAGACTAGTACCATGCATGTTCTCAGAAGTCACTGTCACCTCGTACATGGTCACAGGCTTCAAGTTACGCAAGTTGAATGTTGTCTGGTTTCCATCAACCTATATATGAATAAAAATAAAATGTGCAGCAAATGTGAATCACCTCAGTGCAGCTTTAAAATTGGCTGTTCATGTGCCACTTTAAAGAGTGTCAAATAAACGCTCTTGTGTGCACCATAACATGCAGCATTTGCCTGGTAATTTTTATAGTTCTAAGTGGTGTAAGTGCATTCGCCCACTGACAATATCATCCAAGAACAACATTCAGTATTTTTTTAACAAAAATTAATACCAATAAATACAGCAATATGGGGTGATAAAATCAGTAACATCGCATGTAACATTTTATGTGCCTTAAATGACATTTATTTGTGTGAAAGCAGGCATGTTACAACCAAGTGTTCAGTCCAAGATGCACTATAAATCACAAGTATGGTGATTGTATACACAATATAGTGATGTTTCACTGTAACTTTCGTTTGTGTAAGCACTAAAAAAACAATACAAAGTAGCCCAGTCCTTTTATAGTGTCACTCTTGTGAATTCAATTACATCCTTCAAGATAGTAATAAAAATAAAGCAGTGGTAGGGAGAAAATATAAATGCACAGCTGTTTCATGAGCATAATGCCACTCTATGTAATATGTACTGCTCAAACTCCTAGCAGAGAAAGCTACTTGCAAACATCTGAGCTAAATATGCAGTAATTCATCACAATGCCAAGAGCTAATACAGTGCCTAGTTTTCAATGTTGTAGGATTTCTTAAACACTGGTTATTAAAAATAAACCCACCTTGATTGAAAATGCTTGAGTTGACCCGACAGTTGAATCTTTGTTTGTCTGTAATGCAAAAAGAGCAAAATGAGGCAGAAATATCACCTAAAATCAAGGACAAATCCAGCAGATAACTCGATGCAGCAATGAGTCTGCAATACTCAATTAATGTGAAATTATTTTCACTAGTTCAATTTATCTCAATGCATCTGCTTGGTTCTGCATTCACGCTGCCAATTACGAAGTGATTAGATATAGTCCTGCACTGATTCTCTCACAAATTTCTGTATAGAATTTTTCTTCACTAAGCTTTCAGTTACTTTACTTTGGCTTTTTAAATTACTAAGCCAGTTGGATTTTCCCATCTTTTATGGTAAACGATTCACACCTTTACGCCACTAACTCTTTCCCAATCCAATTATAACCACTACATACCACCACATCTCTCGAGTTTCCCAATGACAACCGAATAGTTTTAGCAAAACTTTACAAAGTATAACATCATGGTACATATGAAACCCAATATATAAGGATTTGACTGTTTATCATGCTCAATAAAAAAAGGGGATTAAAAGCATTAAAATTGAAGTAAATTCTACTAGCTGCAGATGCAACAAAAAGCCCTACTAGAATGTAGATAACTTCACCAGCTGATGTTTTAAATTTTAAGAAAGGTACAATGCTGAAATAACAATTAAGAGTGTGTTAAGCACAAGTGCTTACTATAAATTAGCCATTAAAACAACAAAAAGTATTTATATGCACTGAACCATGCACTAAAATGTTTACCTGCTAAATGTCCTCAGCTAAATCTTTGAATCAATATGCATTACAGTCGAACCCCGCTACAACGAAACTGACAGGGCGCAAAAGAAGTTTCGTTATAGTGAAATATAAAAAATATACCTGATCTGGGCTAGCAATACAAAGCAACGTTTATTCTCAAAATTTCGAAAGTATCTGCTGCTTCCTATTCTTTCCCAGCAGTGTGACGACGTTATTCTCCACCATGTATAGTGAGGCCATGGTGAAAAGCACGCTGAAACAAGACCTATAACTGCTTTGGTCAACCAACCAAACAGCTGCATTAGCACGTTAACACCAGCAGCTGTCCAATGTCAAATTGTATCCAACAACGCCAAGATGGAAACGGGGTATCGTGAAGCGGTGACTTTCACCTTATTCTATGCCATTCTTACATCCACCACTCGCGGCTATCTGATTTTGTAGATGATGCGGATGAACAGCTGTTCTGTTTAGTTACCACAAGGGCCAAGCGTGAACGAAATGATACACATTGGCATCGAAAATGGCATCGTTTTGCACAGTTGCGTGAAAGAAAACCATGAACTAAGCAACTGAGCTTCAGCTTACGAGTGTCTGAGGCTTAAAAGCAAGCCAGCGGCAAGAGCAGAGCAGTCTCATTGCCCTCGCTATCGAGCAATGGCGGCGCCCATGCTTGCTGAAGGGCGGCGGTTTCTGGTGGTGCCAACACATGTTTTAGACTATGTCGACATATTTTCAAGTTCATAAAATGCATCAAAATGTTAAAGACTGTGCTTACTGTATAGCGAAAAATATCTGAGCCTGGTATTGCATCGTGAAATTTTATTGAAGCGGGACAGCAGAAGAAAAAGTGTTCGTTGTGGCGGCATTCTTTATGCATTGAAACTTATGGGCTGCCGACAGGGAACCGTGAATTTTTCGTTGTAGCGGAAATTTCGTTGAAGCAGCGTTCGTTGTAGCTAAGTTCGACTGTATGCACTGTATTTTTGACAGATTAACATAAAATTAGATCATAGCGATGATCAGTATAAACAACAAAAGGGACTTGCTTCATTCTTTGGTGTTACTTCATCAGGGTCAAAGCTCTGCAGCTCAGTGATGTTGATGAGGAAATGTGCAACTTCAATCTCCTGATGAGGTGGCATCCATCTGATGAGCAGCTCTGTGGGTGAAACAGGCTCCACTTCCAGCTGCCTAGGAGGTCCTGGTAAAAGCTCTGTGAATAGTCAGTAAAATCTCAGAATGTAGTGAAAAATCAGCAAGTACCAAGTGTTACATGCAATCACTGTGAGCACTGATGACCAAGTGCATCTTTCCACAACCTCCTGCTGAGGTAGGCTATTCCCTCAGTAGGGGGTCCATGTATAATTTCAAGAAGCTTACATGATCAATGAATTGTGCCAGTTTTTTCCCCTTAAAAGTACTGAACCCTTTCCCTGCAATACCCATAGATTACAGGTCACAAAATTAGTTATCAAATAAGCCATAGAAAATACACATTTTTTCAAAAGTCAGGAAAAAGTTAACATGCAAAACTGATGTCAAGAGACCTTTATGAAACCCTGACAAACTGATGCCAAGAGACCCTGCACAGATTTTACTGGAGCCTCAGGTATAATAAAAAAAGGCATAAGCTGCGATTTCTATATTTCCCTACAATTTGCTGTTGCAAGAAATAACTGACTGTAAATGTTAATGTTAAAATATTTCCATTATTCATACACATTGATCACTGATGATCATCAACCTTTGAGTTATTCATTCATTTAAACAATAAAAACATAATCCTGGTGAGAAATTAATGTATCAATACAGAAACGTGCATGTGAAAGTACTTACCGACACCGTTTGCAATGCATGCCAGTGTTGTCATGGTATAGTCCATGCAGGTATAATGCTCCGTAACCGTTGTAAGAGTGTAATCACCAACACAAACAGATCGGCATATCTGTGGAATGTTTTGTGCCACACAACAAGGCATGTGATTCCGGCCATCTAGAGAGTGAGAAAAAGTAACAGCAAGAAGAGCACTATTGAAAATCGGAACCACACTTATCTCATGTGTGACAGGGACAATTCTTATTATAAAAGAAGGTAGATCAAAAGAACTCACAAGGTGTCTTAAGCATTTGTCTAATAGAGCTAGAAAGCCAAAGCTGACCGGTGTGGCTATATTAGTATCGTCATCATCATCATTGGCACTCAAGAAGTCGCTTGAGCAGCCATGTTCTTTGTTGATGGTGTGACTGATGAAGATAATAATAAAACATAACTCAGCCTTTTGTAATGGGTTAGCAAGGTTTCAACCACCCACTCATCAAGCATCTCAGATAATGGAGTAATAATGATTGCCATGAATTGTTAAACATGTTAACCTGACTGCTTGTTTGACATGACGACTTCATAGGGTTTCTTCCCAAAGCAATTTCAAGCATTGGCGTAGCTCTGTTGCAGAATACCTGACTGCCCCGCAGAATACCTAGGTTTCATTCCATCTTGGCAGTGATTTTATTCATCTGATCTTTTTAAGCTGATGCGAGCTTTTGTACTACACACCACATCTTTGAGGCTAGTGTCTGATGAGGCACTTAAGGTGTTTACCTTAATATACCCAAGTATTTTGTTAAATAAGGTCTATTTTGACCAAAACACTGTGAAAGCAATGAGACGTACCATATTACCAAGTTTGGTGGTTGCAACCTTTCATGTCCCTAATGTAAAGAAACAGGTGCCAGTGGCAGTAATACAGAAACAAAAATGCACATTTGTAAATTATTCTAAATGTTCTTTTCAGAGGTGGTTCACTCTCTCATTAGAGCTGAAGGATCGCAGTGATTAACGAGTCTATAATATGTACAACTATTGTAGCCTCCACAATTGCTGTCTTTCTGATTTGTTCTTGTTATCCTGCCACTGAATTCCTACTCCATACATAATTATTATTAAGTTCAGTTCACTTGAACGTGTTTCCAAGCAAGATATGTAGAACTATTGGAGCTATGAAAATGTTTTGCATATAGCAGAGTTCTGTAATACCTGCAGTGTTATATTCAGTCAATGCAGAGTGCTCAAACAATAATATGGGGCTTGTGCATAACAGTAGATAAATTTTACAAACAGCCAAAATAATTGAAGAGTAATGCTTACCAAAAATACATTTAAGAGAACAATTGGTAAAGTTTTTGTTATTTTTGACATGAAGTCTAACTTTATAAAACATGCATTAACAATGCCTGAAGTATGTTTTAGAAAGTTAGTTGGGAGTCTATCAGTAATCCCTTGTCACACAGACAACTCACTTTTTTTAGAAGAATGTATAATGACTATTTGTACAGTAAAGCAGATATTTTTAACTAAAGAGAGCAACAAGCATGGGCATCGGTAAAATTTCCTTTTGGTGGTTGCAAACCAGTGCTGCATCATGGCAAAGGGAGGGTGGGATTGCTGGTATAGCTTAGGTTTGAAGTGGGGGCTGTCTTGGTGTGGCTTGAGGGGGCCAAGTGTGCCCCTGCTGACCCTCATGGTAACAAGTGGCTAAGTTGAAATAATTCATAAAATGTTGGAAGCCCACTATCTCATGACAAAATTCACATCTTGCTGCAACAACTCACGATCACATGCTCATTTAATTTCAGGATAAAGCTTGATACTATAAGTACAAAAGTAGACATGAATGGACACAAATGTTTTTCAACATTACCTATTAACAAAAATGTTGAAAAACAGTAGGCATAAGATGGACCTTCGAGGAACATAGGAGGTTGTTTTATAAGACAAAAAGTACTTAAAATAAGCACGAATATAATATAGCTGAAAGGACACATAGACCTTATTTAGTCACAGGTTGAAACTGAAATTGCCAAAAGCTTATCAATAAGAAGCTCAAGAGAAACATCAAATGTCTTTCTAGAGGTCAAAATATAATGTTTCTAACTCGCTCCACTTAACAACAATGGGACCGGCAGAATAAAAAAAAATAAACGAAACTGCCATTAATAAAATCATGTTTCCAAATTTTATGCTGAAGGAAAAATGATGGATGGGTAAACACAAATATTTTAAAGACTTTTGCGTATATAAACAAGAGGGTCTTGGGGCAATATTTTATTTCATTTGTACTGCCATTTTTATGGACTTTTTATGACTGCCATAATTATTGGATTCTTCCCAAAAAGAAGCACTGAGGAAGAAATATTTTTATGAAAAGAAGGCCTTGTACACAAATCAAGATTAAAAATATGCATTAGGAGATGAATTAAGATACAGTGCTTGATAACAACAGTGCAATAAACTGTTAGCGATAGGACACACTCAACATAGTTATAGCCATCTTGATTTTCAAATGACCTTCAAAAATGTAGTGCCTGTTACCAAAGCTAGGTGCACGTGCTGCATTTTAAAAAATCAAGGAAATGTACTCAATGAAAGCACTGTCAATGTTGTCCCAGTTTTTGAGAATGCCAAGAGAATATTTATTATTATATTAATCTTAACCCACTCAAAACTGTAATCTTTTGCATAAGTACAGAAACTTTTACATTGATATCTTATGAACTCTTCGAAAAACTTAGTATACATGTCATTGTCCCTAGGCATTAAGTGTTCTATGTGGCTGTGCAAGTCACTAAATTTTTGCATACCACAATGGTGATTCTGTTTTTTTGAATTTGCTATGATACCAGTGCTGTACAAGGAATGAAAACTGCTTGCTAAGGTGTACCTTGCAGTGTGTGTGTGTGTGCGTGTGCGTGCGTGCACGTGTGTGTGTGCGTGTGCGTGCGTGCACGTGTGCGTGTGTGTGTGTGTGTGTGTCATAATGCATGCTACCTGCTATGCTGATATCCATGACATCATACAATCGAGACCAGTGAGCATCATTAATATTCGTAAATAAGTATGCATTCTGGCTTCTACCCCAGGGCAGTGATGCATCTTATGCACACTAGGAAAACCACATATCAGAATTAAATATAAGCTCAGACAGCATTTAATTGGTAAAGAAGACATTCTTTTAACTTTTATACCTGCCTTTTGTATACTACTTATGATTAGACATGCTGTACTACATCGTGTAGTACACACAGTACTATATATTTATGACTCTCTTGGATAAAAAACAAGCTGTTGTGATATTTACATCAAGTGAGAACACTGTCAACTTATTGCACGTGAATACAAAACAGCAATATTCAAAAAGCACACAATGGCAATGTTATTGCAATAATGCACAAAGCAGTGGTGAATTTTCTAAACTGACTCTCTCTTGTGATTAGGTCATTCAGAAATCTGATCTCAAAAGTTCATAAAAATTTTTGCAGGTACAATCACTGAAGATCTTGAAGTACTATATTAATTAAAAAATGAATTTTCAAACAAGTTACTTGCTTTTTTCCCTTCATGTCCTCAATGTTTGCATCAGCATGCAAGATCAACTTGCCTGTGAGACACTGTGTAAGGATGCCAATGTACTCGAGACATGTCCTAGGACTGTGATGCCGCCCTGTGACAATGCCTTGGAGTGTGCAGTAGCCAAAGCACTCAGGTGGGATGCCCCTCTCATTACAGCAGTCTTTTAGAAATGGGGTGAAAGAGAGGAGCAACAAAAAATTAGAGCTGCACATATTTTCCCATGCAGGCATGCAGAACTTCACATGTTCTCAAAGTAGGCAGTAAATTGGCAAGGAGCAACACCCACCTGTGTAGTTGTGTGTGAGGAGGAATGGTGTTGATCGCCTTGCATCCTCAAGAACTGAAACAGAATATGCGTTACAAGCTGTCATCAAACAACATTTTCAGAAGCCAGGCAACCAGTGCACAGTTACTTTTCTACACTTAAAGAATACTAACATTTCAACGGCATCTATTACAGCCTTGTGGCATCTGCCACGTTTTGTTACACTCCTTGCCACATGTTGAAAGGTGTGACTACATAACAAAAATAATCAAATTTAGTAAAACTTTATAACGAAAAGTAACGCTATAGAAAGCTGTTAGTATATAACAAGTTAAATATAATTTTTCTTTTTGCAAACATGACTTTATAAAGAATACATGTTTACTGTGAATGCTGGTTACACTCGAACCTTATTATAACAGTTTCACCTGCCACGAAAATACTTCATTATATCCAAAAATTCGTTATAAACATATATTTGCAGCGCAGTATCTATGACAAGGCTATTGTTCATTCACTTTGTTATAACCGGCAATTCGTTATATCCGGGTTCATTATATCGAGGTTATAGTTATAATGAGAGAATTTTCATGTCAGATACAATTTAGCAATAGACAGATTTAACTGCAGTAAAAAAAAGCTCACCCAAAATGCACAGTTCATTTGATCAACAATATTTTCCTACTGCTATGTGTACAATGAATTAGCAAGGTCCCAGTAATAAGCTGTTCGGTATGTCACAACTAGGAGAGACTTAATTAAATGCTAGTGTGTTAGAATGCTATGATATAGGGCACAGGAGAAAATGCTACCCTACCCTAACAAGACTTTCTCATGCATTACACTAACAACCCTTTGATGCCACATGCTCAGTAAATATGAAAATTTTTTTAACACATCACTGTAGCAAATGTTTAGACAAGTGGTCTTGCCTTCTTCAAGGCAGCAACTGCTGACGTTTGCATATGTATGTGTATTTTTTATATGCTCTCCACTAGCCTCTGTTGTTGGGGAAGAGTGTACACATGCCCCATTGACTGTCCCTGTAGTGAGCATTTCAGAAGCATTATAGGTGTTCACTAAAAAAGCTCAGCTCCTGCTGAACTCTGACATAACAATTACATTCACACTAGCTTAAGCAAATCCCAACTCGCTGAGCACACAACTACATTTAAAATGTCATACTGTGGCGTTAATATAATTATGCATCCCAGCAGAGAGTGAAAAAATCAGAAGCCAACTCTATGTCAATCAAAAGATAAGAGTTCTAAAGTTTGGAGACAAAACAAAAATAAAGGAACCATGGTAGTATGGACTCCAGCTAAGTCAAAGTTATTGAAGTCACACTTCTACATTTGCCAAAGTGTCCTATGGCATGTATTCCCTAACTTTGAGGTAAAGAAGCCTTACTTAAGAAGCCTTACTTTATTGAAACAATTTGTCTTTTGCTAATCTGAAGGTTCATGCAGACCACCGTTAATGATGTGGGATATCAAAGCAACTAGTGTTCTAAAGATGCCTTGTATTGAAGCTCCATTCTTGGGTTGAAACATAATAAAAAAAGCAAACTGCACAGAAACAATCTTCCAAACATATAGGTGGCTGCATTTAAAGTCACAATAATGCAGCCGCACCAAGGATGAAGACAATCAATGCTAACAAAAAATACTTTGAAATGAAGGCATGCGAGCTCCCCACTATTCAAGAAACAATAAAAGGAGAATTCAAATGTAGCTAGTGTCGCTCTGTGTTAGCTATCAAATAGGTCTTTTATGTTGAATTTCAATGGCAGAACCAGATCAACTTTTTGTGCTCTAAGCGGAGCAATCTCAGTTTAATGGCACATTGATTTGATTGATTTGTGGAGTTTTAACATCCCAAAACTACCATATGATTATGAGAGATGCCGTAGTAGAGAGCTCCGGCAATTTCGGCAACCTCGGGTTCTTCAACGTGCACCCAAATTTGAGCACACGAGCCTACAACATTTCCGCTTCCATCGGAAATGCAGCCGCCACAGCCGGGATTCGATCCCGCGACCTGCAGGTCAGCAGCCGAGTACCTCTTTAGCCACTAAACCACCGTGACGGGGCCTATAATGGCACATTTGAGCATGACTTGTATGTTCCAATGGCAGATTGGGAGCAACCACAGATCACAGATTGCTCCATGGAACCAAAATTCTTTCTTCACCGAAATCGGGGCATTTGACCTGATGTTCACAGTACCATAGAGCCATGAACGACTACAAAAATGCCACTAGCGCCCTTGTGCCCTTCGCTAGAATTCTGTGTATAATCTACTGTTGTTTAGGTGCACACGTTCCAATCTCATATTTCACGAGAGCAATGCCGCTCAAATTTACGCTCTGCATTCCAGATTATGCCGAGCACTCGTGATCTGCCATTGTATCTCAACATTAAATATTTCTCTTAGATATAGGCATAGGAGAATGAATGAGTAGCATGGAACACATGTAAGCATAATAGTACTGTCTCACTATCTTAACACATATAACGGCTGTTGTTCTTGTATCATAAACAAATTTGTCGTTCTAAAAGATTTACTTTGACTTACCAAAAGTATAACAAAATTACATATAGCTCTGGACGCCTACACAGGTGACATCCTCAGAATACACTGACACCAAATAATCTGAGGTCGTCCAGTGCACTGCTAGTTACATATGACTACACTCATTTAGGTGACCACCACTCATTTGGTGTCAGTGTGTACCAGGTGCGCAGCCAGAAATTTTTTTTTGGAGTGGGGGAAGGGGGAGGGAAGCACCCACTTGATTTCAGGAGGGGTCCCCCCTTAAAATAACCATTTTTCACTCTCTATGTCATGGTGAAAAAAAATTGGGGGGGAGGGAGGGGGGGCACGTGTTTGGTGTGCCATCTCCTGGCTATGCCCCTGGCATGTACTGAGGATGCCACTAGCGTAGTGGCGAAATGTATATGTTTTTGTCATATTTTTGTTGAATGAATTCAAAGTAAGTTTTGTAGAATTATGACTCTCCCAGCTTTTGGAACATTTTTGCAATACATATTCGATAATTTTCTTTGTAGTAATAATTATTTCGCCAACATTAAAAAGCATTGTTGGTTTGTATGGCTGACATTTTGAAGTGAAACAGTTTTCATGATCCCTCCCATCAGCTTGGCCTCATGCACTACTGCTACATATTGTCGGACTAGTAACATGTAGATGTCAGTTCAATTAGCATGATGACATCTGACTCTCTTTGCATAATCACAACCACATGATCTGCATGTCACTATGTCACTCTAGCAAGATTCACTACCCTCACCTGTAAGTAACCTTGTTATCCGTTGGTTAGGTGAAGTGTTCAGCTCACAGCTGTATCGACCAGAGTCCAATGGTTGCACGTTGCTAATCCGTAGAACCCAGTTATTGTGCTCTGCATATGAATGAAATTAAAGCAGTCCCCAACTCTATGAGTACATGGCAAGTAATGATCAGGTTGCAAGCACATTTAGTCTTCTGTATGCCCACATCTGATCTCACAGTCCATTATGACAAAACATCACAATTCCACCTCAGTAGTGCCACGTCAAATAACGGATCGCACGCAACACTAGAGCGTTTGTGATACACTTTAGCATGATTGTCGCCAGGGGGGTCCACAAAGACGCACTTGCCCCCCTCGAACGTCACCAGCACTTGCCTTCACCCAAGATATACCAGTGCTGCCTCCTCCACCAGCTGTGATGCAACACTGGTTTGCACCCCTCAAGAGAAAATCCTGCCGACGGCCATGTGCTTTAGTACTTCTTCAAGAATCCAAACTATATAGTACTAAATTAAGTTACACCAATCCGTTCTCAGGTCACTTGAATAGTAAAGCTTTCCACTATTTCTTTCAAGCAGTATTTACAGTAGATTTCCAGAAGTTTGTCTTCTGGGTGAAGAACGAAGGCATTTGCAATTTCCTCATTAAAGTGCAGTCAAGTCATAAAACAATTAGGAGTAATCTTTAAAATGACAGCATCTTTTTATTTAGGCTGATTTGATGAATATTCACTAGCTATGCACTATAACAGGGCAGTGCGAAGTGCGGGGGGGGGACAGCTGAACACTCATTTATTTAAAGGGACACTAAAGGCAACTATTAAATCGATGTTGATTGCTGAAATCGCAGTCCAGAAACCTCCCAGTGTTACTTTTGTGCCAAGGAAGTGGTTATTTTGAAATAAAATCAAGGTTTAGTGGTCCGCACTGGGTTAGCCCACTTCAAATTACTCGCCTCAAGCGGAACGTGTCACGTCACTGTTGCCGTGAACATTGTTGCCCGGTTTTACTCTGTAGCCACAGACACTAGTAGCAGCGGAACAAAAGTAGCGGGAGCCACAGCAGCAACAACGACCATTGAACGATTTCCTGCCATGGCGTGCGAGATGGCAGACGTGCTTGGTTCAACCGGGCCCTGCTAGATGACAAGACCTGTCCAGTTTAACCAGGTGAAATTTGAGCTTTTGAACCACTCGTGCCATTCTCCATAGTAACGTACGGCGGTTCTTTTTTCCATGAATTAAACACAAACGAATAAGCAGCATTTTATAACATCTCTTGATGCACAAAAGGTTCTTTATTTAGAGCAGCTAGTTCAATTACTAGTGATTAATTGTAGGCGGTGCCTCCGACGTAATTGGGATCATTTTGCGAGTGTCCTATCATAGTAAATGGGTTCTCACGCATTTACCCTGATTTCTCGGTAAGTAGGGCACTGCTGTTGATGATATTGTCATTTTAGACATCATGCATTGAGCTTTCATTTTGACATCAATTGTTATTTGACTTTAGTGTCCCTTTAAAGGGTGGTGCCAATTCCCCCTTATACTTTTACTCTGTCGGACATTTCCGATCCATTTTAATGAGGAGGGTACAGGTTTTTTTACAATAACGGCAGTTGAAGAACCCTGCTGTTGTTTTCAAAGAACTGTTTGCATCACACATTTAGCCCCAGTAAGCCAAGGACCAATAACAGGCGATTGTGAGAACACACGATTGCTTCATATTCATTTTCACACCTATTTCACAGCTTTCTTTTTCTCAGAAACAACCAAGGCGGGCGTCGGGGTGGGCTGCTCTCGTGAGACTTGGCCCTTTATAATGGACAACATTGCGCATGCCTATGGCAGTGTAGAAACAAAAGCTCATTACTGCAACTGACTACTGTTCTGGGTGGTGTCATAAAAGTGAACTATACTCTATCAAGCTTGCTTTTACCTGGGTTATGTAAAACAGATATCCTGGGATCTCCAATGACACGCACATTGCCTGCTGTCAGCACAGCTCCCTTGTCGCGATCAGATACTCTTCTCCATAGTACCTGTTTCAGAAGAAAGTTGGGTCAGCATATTAAAAGAAAAAAGAACAAAAGTCAGCTGCTTCTGTGAAAGGATCACCTACTACTTACTGTGTAGTTTGCTTGGTCTTTTACTACGCAATCAATCAGTGCTTCATCTCCTTTTACTGCAAGCACTGGCTCTAGAGGCGTGTCTTGTAAACTTGGACCTGTGTGATTGTGAAAATAGGTGATGAGCAACAATTAATTCAGCACAGGGGCATAGATAACATGAAAAATACATTTTTGTGCTCGCAGAGCGCCTATTAAAAAGACAGCTCAAGCATGTAAAGTTTCCAAGACTTTCACCTACAAGAGCATGCTTAAAGTAATTTCGAGGTTTAATTATGAGCACATACTAAACACAGACTTTTTATCACAAGTGCTTCTTGCAACTACTCCTAAAAACACGTGTTTATAAGTTCTTAAGCAATGCTAGCTGCAAAAAGTGCTGCTATGCAGAAGCGTAATGCTCTTGTTAAAATTACTGCTGAATGTTTGTGAATAATGTTGAAACGACTTCTTACCTGGCTGCTAAAGAGTTTCTATTGTTGGGTGCATTGTAAAACAATAACAACAAGAAGAGTTGCACAACAATCAATAACACTCGCAAGGTCCATTTTCTCAGGGAGTAGCAAGTGCGTCTCTTTGGAAAGTGTTACCATGAGAGAATGAACCATGCTGAGTACATTTTTTGAGTAACACGATTTGTAAGAGAAACACCACTTTGAAATAACCACGCACAGTGTGCCCAATCCAACCAGTGCATGCAAATTAATACACATTCTGTTGCAATACATTGCTGTCAAAACTGGCAGCACACTTTGCGAATTGAATTATCACAAAAACCAGTAGGTGATGCCAGAAGCTTCAGTTTATTGTAACATTAAAAAAAAACTACGACGAAGAGACTGTAAATTCGCGCTTACACAAAATTCTCGCATCGTCAACAAGCATTGTCACTTTTCAGCGGTGGTCCCTCCACCTTCCGACAGACCGTAGTCGGATTTCACATCCAGAGGTATGTTTCCAGGAGGTGCGACAAAGTATCCTTCCTCAGTCACTTTAGCGTTTTTCAGAATTTCCTCGGCACAACACTCGATCGGGACGTCGGGCCGCAACCGCAGGGGCACGTCCTCTAAAGGAGTCACCATCGGAGCCACACCTGTCGTGTCAACGTTCATTATGACGCTGGCGAATTTGACGGCTTCTTCGAGACGCGTCACAGCCTCGGCGTTACTGAAGTCGACCAGGGAGAGACGCTCGAGTAGTTCCACCGTGCTCTGGTCCAAGGTGATCGCTTCACTAGTTTGTAACACTTTCGGCAGCGGCTCCGAGGGCACTACGTAGCCACCTCCGCTGTTGCTGCATAATGCTTGTTTTCTGTTAATAGCGTTGTGCCGCGTAGCAAACGCAGCGAACGATCGTAGTGCCAAGGCTCGAAGCATTTCAAGCAACGGCGACAACACCAAGAACACTTGAATTCACTTGCGAATCCCGGCGGCGAGGAGCTGCGAAACCACGACCGAAACAGGACCCTTTAATAAGTTCCTCTCATTTTTTATCGAACACTTGTTGTAATTAGGTAACCAAAGTCATTTAAAAGCCACAGTTCCTGCTAAAAACTAACCGGTAGAGCACAGTCCAAGATTTAAGAACGAAAAGGTGCAAACTAACGCGAACAATGCAAACCACTATAGTAATCTAGTACACTATACAAACCACGATGCAAACCGACGAGCGCCATGCTGGTCAAGCCATGCGCGAAGAGCTTGACGTGGATTGGCTCGAATTGGATGCGACACAAGGTTCCTTGCTTGCCCTCAAACTTTGCGCCAAGACTAGCGCTTATTGTCGTTTCATGGTCACGGAGGTTGCGGCTGCTCGGTGACACGCGCTATCAAGTCCTGGATACAAAAACTGGTTCCATTCTATAAAAACAAAAAAGAAAAGAAACATAAGTGTATTTTTCGTTATTCTATCCCGAGCTCCTATCGGCCTTGAGACGTTAATGCGTAGGTGTCAAGCGACGAGCGCGATCAAGGAAGCCGTAACGCTACGTCGACTTGTCTCTGCGAAGAGACTCATTCCCTATTTGCAGTCGTGTGGGGCATGTACACTGGGTGTAAAATTCTCCTGTAAGTACGTAGCGGAAAGAGCAGCTACGCTCACAAGATTGACGTTTCCTGGAAGGTTGCGTGTTTCTTCCCGACGCATGCGACGAACGCGGCAGTGGGCGACCAAGGACGCCGTTTGCGCGACATTTCCTCAGTTTGCATGGCACACATTTCTTTGGTAAAATTCTTCCTTGGTCGGTTGTTTATAGATAAATGAACTACGTTTTCATGCGTTGATTCATCTCGATCCCTAATTATTCTGCTTCATATGTGCAAAAGTAGTGATTTCGGCTGCGCAATATATAAAATTGATATTGATCAAAAGAAGTCACTCTCATGTAGCGCCCTGCCTTCCTCTTATCAGGGAACTTTGTTTGGCAGCGTTAGGATATAGGCGTCACACAATGATTAACATTACGTGTTTGTTTTATTCCTATTACTCGCCAGCACTCGCGGAGTCTGCGACAGTTCAAAAGTGGACTGATAGTCACAGCAAATTTATTAATGTTTTCGAAGGCGGGGAGACGGCAACTATAGTAAACACTGGTGTATTCCATGAGTGTAAAACTAGCTATTGCAGGCATCATTTCTGCAATGAGCGCAGTCTAATTGCCCTTCGTCATAGAAAATATGCACCCATTCGTTAAAGTGGTAAAATTATCGTTTTTAAAAGAAGCTATAAACATATACACATCAGATATAAACAGATATAAAGATGCATGGTTCATACGTCCTACGCCAATATTTTCGAAAAACTCCAAGAAAGAAACGACATGCTGCCAGCAAGTGATACTTCGCTATTTTGTTTCACGAAGAAACTTTTATTTTCAATGCCAAGTTATGCAAACACTGGATGGCATAACTAGATACATATATAACAGCGTAGAAGTATGTACTTGAGGTCTGAGACCACAGCACGATCTCTTCTAGCTTGAGCAATATAGGCTGTAATGTGCAGCTCTTTACCATTTCAGCGTGTCTCTTTAGCCATTGGTAGCCGAAAGAAATTACATGATTCACCTTAAGCCTTAAGCCATATATGACGTCTCTTTGATATCGATAAGAAATGGCAGCTCCGTAAATATGTCGTAAGTACATGATAGAGCAGCTCTTTGCGGAAAGAAGAAAATTAACATCAACCAGGCTTGTAGCCAAAATTTACCAAGAAAATTTATACGAATTTTTCAGGCAATAAAAGCTGTCAAGATGACAAGAAACTAGTCTTGAGTTGCAACCCAGGAAGAACACCTCTCCGGGGTGTTCACTCTACAAATTCAATTTTTCGGGAACCTATAGAAAGCCTTTCATTTACGGGAAATATTTCTCGTAAATCCAGATTGTTGTTTGTAGCTTTATGTTACAAACTGGTGAATGCTGATTTTTCCTTCATTAAAAGATTGAAAAAAATGTAGCTTACATAAGAGGCGCAATGCTACAGACACAACGGAGCTGACAGGCATCTGTTTTGCCAAACATCTCTTTCCTTTTCTATCTTCTCTCTACTTCATTTTGTCCCCGTTTATTACCATTGCTCTCTCTTTCACTTGCTTTCTTCATCGGTCTTTCCATATTTTTTCTTTCTTTTTCTCTGTATTTCCCACTTCCTGTTTCCTTCCATCTCTTTCTCCTGTTCTCTATTTCTTTCTCTCTCGTTCTTTGTTTCTCTCACTCCTCATTTTTTTTCGGCCTTTCATTCTCTCTATTTCTCTCTCTTTCTTCCTATACTATGTTTCACTATCTCACCCCATTTTCCCCATCCTTGCTATACGACACCAGCGTGCTAGCTGGATTGCCGAATGGTTAACACGCTCGCCTTCGGATAGTGGGTAAGAGATTTCGAATCACAGCGGAAAATTAATTTTTTGTTGCGCAATTATATAGATACTCTCGGCTGGATTTCGCCGCCGGCGTCGACGTCAGCGTGGACGTCGGCGTCGACGTCATGCACCGTATATGTATACGCCTCTATATAAATGAAAACGCAAGAAAAAAAATAAAAGAAGGACTCTGGCGCACGGAATCGAACGTCGGACATCTGCGCCGTTCAACCTCCTTCGCCGTTCAAACGGCAAGCTATCCATAGCTACCACTTACCGCCGTTGACGGGCATCGTGTTTTCAGCATTATCAGCAAGATGGCGTAGTGAGCGCGTGGCGGCTCTCATCTCTCACACGTACTTTTGCCCGCGTAGAGAATAAGGGGGTGTACGCTCGATCGCGCACCCTTATTCGCGCGCCCTTAAGTGGGGAGAATCGTACGTCTTGGCTAGCCTTTGAGTTTCGTCGGAACGATTCTGTTATAATTACCGGGCGCACAAAGGTCACTGCAATCGTTGCACAGCCTCCGTTAGCGAAAAAGGCACGCTTTTCAGACACAGCGAAGTAACTACTGAGACGCTTATTCGCGTTAATCTGTACCTGTGAATACGTTTCGTGCGCCTTTGTGCGTGATAAACGCGGGACACGTTTCGATCTGCTTGCTGTTCTGCGTGTGACCTTCCAATTTGTCGCTATCGCATTCACTGCTTCACCTTTGCAGCAAAGCTGTGACTTTTTTCCCTTGAAGTTTCTCTCTTTATTCTTACTTCTCTTTCTTTCTCTCTCATGATCTCTTTCACACTCTCTCAAGTTATTGAATCACCCGTCAGAGTTCTTTGCATACCATGCACGCCTGAAAATCGGCGCACGTGTTTTAGGAGTAAAGCATGACGAACAGAGAGCGGGCCGCGAGGCGCTCCTCGGTGATTTTCTGCGGACACCGCCGCCATAAACGTCTTGTGAAAAGCGTTTTCCAGAATATTTAGGGGTGTCGATAACTGGAAGAGGTTTCATAGTCGTAGCCGCTAACATTTTGGGAGCGGTACTCTACTTAGCGCTGACAGCGTGACCAAACGTTTCTAGAGTCTACACAACGACTTTGATAATGATACATATCACGCACCTGTGCCTTCGACGAATAACACATCTGGCGATGTGCTCGTGATTTCCCAGGCGCATGCGCATAATCCTACTGAAAGTACATCCACGTAGAGGATGTGTTTTACCCCTTGGCAGGAAGATAATTAAATCAGGCTGGTCTCTCAAAACTACAGGTCGCCATAACTTTAGTAGTCCTGCGAGCGACCGTGTGGGCGAATAATGTTATTTTTCAGCTAAAACTGAATTGGGCATGGACTGTCGAGGTAATGCATAGGCGCATATTACTTGCATGGGAATATGAAATGCACAGACGGCTAAGTAACATCATCATCATCATCATTATAACTACGCCCACTGCATGTCAAAGGCATCTCCTATGTTCGGCCAATCAACCCGGTCTTGTGCTTTTTGGTGCTTAATTGAATCTGTCCCCTAACTTTCTGTCTCTATTTGTGGGTTTTAACGTCCCAAAACCACCATTTGATTATGAGAGACGCCGTAGTGGAGAGCTCCGGAAATTTTGACCACCTGGGGTCCTTTAACGTGCATCCAAATCTGAGTACACGGGCCTATAACATTTCCGCCTCCATCGGAAATGCAGCCGCCACAGCCGGGTTTTGATCCCGCGACCTGCGGGTGAGCAGCCGAGTACCTTAGCCACTAGACCACCGTGGCGGGGCAACTTTCTGTCTCCCTCTAACGTGTTTGCCTTCTCTTGGAATTCAGTCAGTAACCCCAGCGGTTACACTGCCGACGCACTACGTGTCCGGCTCATGTTCATTTCTTCATTTCAACATACCATTAATCCCGTTTGTTCCCTGACCAACTGTACTCTCTCTCTCTCTCTGTCTATAGGTTACACCTGTCACTTAGCATCACTCACTGCCTTTCCATCGCTCGCTGCGGATAAGTAACTTAACTGCGCTAATTAGTGACATGCGTAGTATGAAATACAAATCGTACAGTCCACTTATTTGAGTACTTCGATGGATAAATGTAAACTACATCCCCTTTTACCCGCGAGTTTGACGGAAAATATCTTTATGTCAGTGAATTTAATAGTTCTTTTGTTACGTTCGTTCTATCTTGCTTTCTTCCTTTACCGGATTTGATGCTTTTTGATTTACACCTCTGCTGAAGCTCATATAAGTTCCACTTAACAAGGTAGCCTTTATTAAAATTATATTTTAATAATTCGAATCACTGAATGGATAACCTCTAAATGGCCGCTCGCTCTATCCAGTCAAAACTGCTTTTGCGGAGCATTGATTTTGTGAATGCATAACATTTTAAATCTCTTTCAAAAATGTCATGACTTCGCCCAGTGGACTCCACCCTCGAAGAAAAAAGCAACGATGGTTTATTTATTTTTTATTTATTTACTTATTTACTTATTTACAGATAGAAGAAAGCCTGCTGACAAAGCCGTTACTGTCTAGCGTGCTGTTTACGCTCAACAGAGCGAAAAAGGAAGGAATTTATCAGGGACGGTAACGATGGCAGAGACCGAATGCGCTGCACGGACCATTTTCAATGATCCCCGACCTATCATTTTGTGTCAAACACAATTCTGGCGTGCGATCAAAGGCACTGCATGGAGTGCACCGATGTTTTTGAATCTAAAGCGATATGTACCAATGCTAAGCATGCTGCGCGGAATTAAAAAAAAAACAAAAACTAAAAAGGAATTCGCCATTCATTTTTATTTGATATTATTCATCTTTTAATCACGAAATCAACAAAAACATTCATAATCGAAATAATTAACATATAATACTTTCTGTTTTAGTAGTTTTACTTGTCCCTTCAACTGTTGAATATTCGATCGTGTGAACTGTTCATCGCTATGAATTAATTTTTTTTCGTTCATCTGTGGCAACATTCAGACACACAGACGAGCATGGAACGTAATGTAGTTTATGTATAATACGAGACGGACCACGACACAATGTACTTCTGCGGTGAATCCTTCATCGAGTACAGAAGTTAGACGTGTGCATGCACTGATCGAGGCTCGTGACGCTTTACCCAGCAGTGAGGCCTGTGAAATGCTTTGTTTAATTCAAGCGAAAAAGTGCGAGCACTTCCTTACAATAGACCCCAAAATCTGTCACCAGCCGATGACGAGGCTCTGTAGCTACACCTTCCGAAGTACCTGCATCGTTTATTATGCGGCACGTTCTTAGATATACCTCTGTCTGTCTGAGGGTCTCAGTGGTATGCTTCTTACACTGATAATTATAGCAGGTCGCTGGTTCGATTAACACGGTGTAGCGGTCGTACTTCGATGGACATATGATTTACAAACGCGCGTGTTTACGAATACGAATCAGAATACAAATGTAAACCTGTGGCTTGTTTCGGGTACCATGTATACTTATATGTACTTATAAGCGCCCATATGTAGGCCGGCAGAATGCTATTATAAAGCACTTTTTCTGTTTTCTTGGCGGAGTTCTGGACGCGAGATATAGTATATCCCGCCATGAGTTGGTATTCTTGTTATAGTATATGCAGATATCACGTGTAACCGGCGTGCTTGACGCGTTTCTCAGTTCCACGGTGCATGCGCGCCCATGCATGATGCTGAGGCTGTGCTACTGGAATGGCGAAGGCACTTGTCGAACGAAAGAGTTTACTGTCAATTGTCTAAGCATGTGCGCTCGGTCTTATCTGTATTCTTTCTGAAACGTTCCCTGCGCACTAATAAAGTATATTGCTTCCAAAAATGCGATACCAACCAGCCCAGGTATCTTTCGTGGGAACGAGCTCCATATTTATCAGTTCACTGATGTGGGAGCACGCATGAGTGTGCGCAGCGCAGCCCATGGTGCACATGCAAAACGGCCCTGAACAATGGTCAGGAACTGTGGCGGTGGGACTCACCGGCTGCGTTGAGCGGCGTGGCGAACACCAGTGCTACCAAGAGGCGGGGCACGCAGACTTGCATGGCGGGAACTCTAGACGCGCATCGAGCGGGGCGGCTCCGATCACTCTGCGGTCTCTGGCCCCTCGGAGAAGGTGTGTTTGCCTGAGATAGATAAAAAGAAAAGAAGCAGGGCACAATTAAAGAAGCGCCTAATATAACGTGAAGTAAATGTCCTGCACACCTGGTTGTATGATGCGATCAAAAGCCACTCTGCATAAAGAAATAACATGCGCACTACAATAACGTGAATTGGGACTCTTTGGCACAAAACACCGGACACCACACGGAGAGAAGCGTGTTGAGACAGACGGATAATGTCGAAATACTATTTGAACGCCACAAAGGAAGATAGTTATCAGGTCCGCATGAATATTTCTACTATAGTAGTAATATTCATGCGGACCTGATAACTATGAAATATACTTTTTATTAGGTTCAAAAACATAACTTCGAATCATGAACCGATTGAATAAGGGATGATCAAACGGATGCGGCATCTTGGTGGTTAGCGAGTTTTGCTGCTCAGCCCACATGTCAACGACGCCCGCACAGGAGTTAAGAGTACTCTTGTACTGGAACAGAGATCAATGTAAGTTTATGACACAGAGCCACGTTCCCTGCACTACAGTGTCCTGCAACACCTTTCCAGGTAATCGTCGTATGGCTCCATTAGAAGAGCTTATTACCTCACGAATCCACTCCCACAAAACCATTTTAAATCCGTCAAGCACGAGCGGTGGGATTTGTCGCACGCTTCAAGCGCTTCCCATCTCCTTTCGCGCTAGCGAGCGCACTGGAAGTTACGCTGGGAGGAGGATGGTAAAGGCCTGACCACACGTGGCTGTTGCAGCGCGTCGGCGCGTAGCTACGCGCCTTCTCTTTCCACAGGGGGAGGCGCCCTTTCGTCAGCGCGCATCATGACCTTGGGCGCTCACTTCTTCATAGGCGCTGCTTACTTACAGCAGGGCCCTTCAATACAATTGAAGGACCCTGCTTACAGTGCGATCAAGAGCACGCGTGCGGGCACGTGGCAGCACCTCACGGCGACCCCGGAAATGCCGCTCACGATGCTCAAAGGAGCCAATAGCCACGGACTTTGGGATTATAGCACGATCATTTGGGTTTACGGAATAGTTCATCATTTGTCGAGAGGCGAAATGACGATACTAGCAGACTTTGGAAATTAATTGTGAATTCCGGGCTGCTTGCGTTATAACCCCGGGAGCTTCTTGACTACTCATCAATATAACGCTTTCTGATCACGCTGAAAAAGCGTTGCAAGGCCCCTTTAATTCTGCACTGAATTCGTCCGCTGGAGCTGTAACTGTTTTCCGCTGATTATACAATGAGATCGATGGGAAGCAGAGCCATGTCCGATGTTGCAGTGTTCGCAGTGGACGTAACGAGGCAAAGTGAGTAGTATCAAAGGATGCTCCAAGCGATCAGACGCCACTACCAATATTCCCGATGCCCTGGTTGACCCGTCAAGCTGTAATGGCGCACTCTGCGTGAGTCGAACTTTTGTTGTTAGGTGCTTTAAGAATGCGTTTGTCAGGGGCGAGCCCTGCATCATCAGAGCCGGCTCCGTGTGCGCGTGGTATTACACGCGCACAAGTAATCGTGTTCCTTGTACACATATTGTCATGTGGTCTTCATGAACTCTTATCAGCTCGTAACTTCTCATGTTGCGTCATGTTTTCTCGTTGTTAAGTATACTCGCGCGCAGAAAAAGTATGAAAAAAGAGCTGCGGCTATATTGTTTTTCTACTCGCATATGCTCCATGGTCTAACTTTTCAACAGCGTCGCCGCGGTTATCAGTTTGACCTTATGATACGACTTAATTTTACAACTATCAGTTTGAACAATATGATACGACTTTAGAATAAGCTTTACAACTTATTCTTGAAATCAAAAGTGCTGACAGGTTTGGCAGAGTTAAAAAATAACGTAGCCAGTTCAATCCGGAGCTTAAGCAAGCTATAGGACAACTTACTACGAGAAAACGTTTGCTGAAAGCGCACAGCATTCATCTGACGTTATATGGCGCTTAATTAATGATGTGCATGGTCGCGGTAAGTGGAACTCTGCACCATGCTGCAGCTAAGATTACCGTTGACAAAGTCGATCTCGCTGATAAAAAACTTGTGGATCACTTGAATAATCATTTTGTGAATGTGGGTATATCAGCGAACAGGCCTTTACAAGCGGACGTTTTCAGGGTCACAACAAGAAATCGATGCCCCGACAGTATTTTTCCATGAACAACGGATGAAAAAGAAATTGACACAACTTTCATGAATATAAAGAACAGTAAGGCACTAGAAATCGACAACATTCAAATAAAACTGATAAAATATGTATAAGATTGTATTACTCCTGCGCTCAGCCACATTTTTAATTTGATACTTGAGTCGAGTGTTTTTCTAGAAGATATGAAAAGAAGCAGAGTGACTGTTGCTCAAAGGAGGTGACAGTAACCTGGTGACTAATTGTAGAGCCATATCTATTATTCCTGTGTTTTATAAGGAATTAGAAAAATTAATTTATGCGCGTATATCTGCTTCTTCTGCTCCAGAAAATATAATCACTGACTTTCAATTTGGTTTTAGGAAAGGAAGGTCGACGGAGACAGCCCTATTACCATTTAAAGGAACGATTCTGCAAAATTTTGAACGAAATCTTTTCACGTTAGCTGTTTTTCTTGAATTCAGCTAGGCTTTCGATTGCATTGATCATAACATTTTACTGCTTAAGCTGGAATCATACGGGATCCGCGGCACGTCACTTCAATTGATAAAAACACTTGCAAAACAGACAGCAACGCATTCAATTAAGCACTCATATGTCATCATATTTACCTGTCTTAAATAATATGCCCCAGGGATGCGTACTGGGGCCGCTATTATTTAATGCTTACATAAATGACATCGTGGATATTGATCCCACTGTGAGCTTTGTCATATATGCTGATGACACGAACCCACTTTTTCAGGCCCTGACGCAGACGAGTTAATTATTCGGTGCAATCAGTTATTGAGCAAGCTTTACTTAGGGTCTAATTAAAAGTTATTAAAAATAAATCCACGTAAAACAAAAGCAATCGTGTTTTAAGCAAAAAACAAAATATTTTCATCAACACAGGCGTTACCTTACGCAGGTGAAGATATTGTTTTTGTAGATCAACATAAATTTTTTGGTGTCAAGTTTTCATCAAACCTCAGCTGGAACCAACACGTCGTTGATATCTACAAAAAAAGCCTCTAATGTAGTCGGTGTGCTAGCTCGTTGCAGACATATCTTACCAGCAATAGAGAAATTGCAAATATACCATGCTCTTTTTCTCTCGCACTTAAATCGCTACAATTTGGTGTGGGCAACCACGACAAAAACTAACATACTGAAACTTCAGATCCTTCAGAAAAAAGGTTATTAGACATGTAGCTAATTTAGATTATTTGTCATCCACACAACTTGTGTGTTGGAACCACGGTATTATTAAAGTTGAATATATGTATACCTTTCACATTCTGCGATCCTGCTCTTTCTCTTCCATTTCCTTTTAAATAATTCATTAAAAATACCACATGTTTAACTGCAAAAAAATGTTTTCTTAAGTACATGAAGCAGTGATGTTTGGTTTGTTTCGAGGTTTCACCATAATTACAAATTCCAAACATTACAATACAATCTACCAACAATTCTTAATATATACAGTCACGTAAAAAGCTTCTCATTAAAAGAACTGTGATCCTTTTTTGTAAATATAGGCTAACTTTGTGACGTTGTAAAATGTGTTGTTTTTGTACGATTTCATTTTTTTTTCTTTCAGTGTGTGCATGCATGCCATGCCGAATAGGCTGTATGATGGAAAATATATAGAAATCATAATGTCTCTATAATTTTGTTGTCTGACATTTGATGTAAATTGTATGATGCAGGTCATACACAAGAAGTAAATTTGTATATATCTTCCGTGGTATTTCGTCATTATTTTTTTCGCGATAGGGGCGTCATTGTTGTTAGATTTTTTGTTATTTTCTTTCCTTTTCTTTTTTTTAGCGTCCATATAACTATCTTCCGTGCTATGTTTAGCGCCAGTATGTTTTCGGTAGCAATATATATATATATATATATATATATATATATATATATATATATATATATATATATATATATATATATATATATATATATATATATATATATATATATATATATATATATATATATATATATATATATATGTGTGTGTGTGTGTGTGTGTGTGTGTGTGTGTGTGTTTTCTTACACCATATTTTGTTATTTTAATGTTAGCTTTTGTTACAAACCTTTGTCATCGTCCCAACTGCCTCGTATAGGGTTCACTGGCATCATCAAGCTGACCGCAAACAGTTTTTAGCCAGTGAACCTTTCAAAAAGTCTTTGAGAAATAAAAAATATATTTGATTTGATTTATACCAAAAATTTTGGCTTATGAAATTAAACAGATTCTCCCTGTACGGGAAGTGTTCTAGTTATTTATAGCGCTATGTGCGGCGGACAGCGTTGGAGTTCGCTTGATGCTAGTGTTGTTTTAACGTTTGATACACGAATCTTGTTATGCTTGCTTCTTAAGTGTATTGTGTTGCGTGTTGACTGAGTTTGCTTTTGTGGGAAAAGAGTTACACTCACGTGGATGTAGGGTACAAGCTGGATCCTTGTTCGACTTCACACAGAATTTTCGTGCAGATACAATTAAAGTAAAACATTAAATTTGAATGGCAGAGATATCTCTCATAATCCCATTGCTTACTGAGTGTATATTGAAATTGCAAACATGCAGACACTTGAAATAAAAAAAAAGAAGCACGTTATAATTTTCGGTTGGAAGTATACGGCTCATGAAATGCGATGAATAGTTGTGGCATGAATCACTTATAGAGCCTGTTGCTACTGTTTTATACAGCCACCAAGGGAAAATGAAAAAAAAAATTCACGCTGATGGCACTAGTGGCGTTGTTAATAAGTGTCCTGTGAAGAAAAACAACACCTGACAGTAGCAGAGGTGTTTCACTCTGCCGCGATGGTCTTGTGACGAAGGTACTCGGCTGCTGACCCGCACGTCACGGGATCAAATCCCGGCTGCAGCGGCTGCATTTTCGATGGAGGCGAAAATGCTGTAGGCCCGTGTGCTCAAGCCCGTGTACTTAAAACACGTGAATGCACTCAACAGACGCAGGGGCAGCGCCAGGAGGGGGGGGGGGCTGAAACAGCCCCAAAATTAACGCCTATCCCCCACCCACTGCCACCTGCCACCAGCAAGCACAGTCAAAACACAACACATAAGTGCTGTGCTTTCCTGCCCCACTGAAGAAACACAATTGTTGTCGTCGTTTGTCCCCCTCCTCCCCCGCCCCCGAAAAAAATCAAAAATCCTGCGACCATCCTGCACTGACTCAAGACACTCAGTGCACAATCTGGTTTTCTGTTGATCACAGCCGTTTTACGGCACGGCAATACGTACTGCTGTGGTATACACGCAGTTGTTTTTTAAACGTTTTAGCCGCACAAGTTGCGATAACGTGGTGAATTGATTGTAGTGACTATAAAACAGGCCTTTCCTATTAAAAGAAAAAGTGACGTACCGGACGCGACGGCACACGTGTTATTGAACTGTTCGGTTGTGAACAAGCACGGCTAAAACACCCTACAAAACCACCGCTAACGATTCCTAAGTACTACCAGAGTCCCTTAATACCGTTCTGGTCACGAAACTTCTCAGTCACTCTATGGGAGAGCTTGATATGGTGCCAAGAGCGGCCGCTACGCGGCGCTAGCCGTCCTAGGGGGGCCATTGCCCCGCGGCACCCGGCGGGGCGCACTGGCCGCGGCGGCATCCCGAAGGCGTTGTGTGGTGGCAGCTCGCGGTTTCTGCATCAGCGAAACACGAACTTCATGTGCCAGTGCACCGTGCTCAAGGTGGACGGCATGAAAATTTGAATGAAGAATGCCTAAGACGTGCTGTGTGACGGGTTGCAGCTCCGGATACCGAAGCAACAAAGAAAAGGCGTCGCTCTTCTGTTTCCCAAGTAGCGCCGAACTCCGAGAGAAATGGAAGCGAGCTATACCGCGGTTGGAAGCTGGTGGTTTCAGCTTCGAAAGTAAGAACGTTCGGGTGTGCGAAAAGCATTTTGATGCTAGCGACGTTGTGAGAACCGACGAGCACATCGTGAACGGGGTGGTCGTGTTGAAGTGGTCGTGTTGAACGGGGTGGTCGTGTTGAAGCATTGAAGGACTCTGGTACTACCTACGTTCGTCGCCCTGGTCGATTGTATTATCTGCTAGCATCATAAACTATGCATTTTTATTCTGCGTTCTCACTGACGGCACGCTCTCTTCTGATTTCTCCCACACCGTCTAGAATCTAAACAACAAAAAAAGTACAACGCACATCACAGCCCCTAATGCCATGCAATTATCACACTTCCTCCATATGATTTCCTTGCTCTCGATGCCCGCTATAGCCCCTTTGGCGCATGAGGGGGGGGGGGGGGGGGGGGGGGGGGGGGGCTCGCGTGTGCTGAAAACAAATCGCGACGAACTTTTGTTGTTGTTTTCTCCACGCCGCACGGCCGGCTGAGGGATGAGGGAAGACAGTGAGTGTGGGAATGAGGCGTGGACTGTTTCCCGTTGCGGGCGCGTGTTTCTATACGTTCCTTTGCGCACCCCGCGCCTCCTCGGATATATTTGCGGCAAACACGCGCGCACCGCGGACTTCCCCAAAAGAGAGCAGCCACTGCTTTGAACAAGCAGAAAACAGAACTAGCAAGAAGGCGACGCAAGCACGCGCTTCTAAGAGCGATACCATATTACTAAATCGTCACTATACAACCACTGAATATATGCTAGTTCTCATAATTCGTGCGTTTAGTGCGACTTGCAGGACGCTTGCTGCAGCCGTGCGCACCCGCTGCGGTGCTGCGCCGTGCGCACGCGAACAGCCATGAAAGACGCGGCGCGCGCTGCATTTACTTAAGGGCCAACCGGTGGCGCCCTCCACCCAAGTCGCTGGGCTGTGTTCTTTTGCTGCAGGGCGCAGTTCTCCCGCCGCCAAATTGCTGCTCTGGTATGCACGAGGACGCCGGCTCACCTGCCGGCCACGGCGGTCGGTCACACTTTTACCGGGGCGAATCGCGAACTGAGTGCGCGGTACACCAAATATTCGGGTGCGCAACACCTGCAACACCTACAATACTAACCACACATCTGTTAAAATTTGATTGGTTCACTTATAAATCTTGTCGTAGCAGTAATGTCGACGATCGTCTCGCCGCCTTCTTCGTAACATTATGGCACGAGGAAATAGAAGTGACATGCACGTAAAATGGAAGGATTTACAATCCTGAGCACTTTTAGTGATATATTGACGCAATGCGATTTGAGCTCTGATATAAATTGGACTTTAAACGTACTAGTAAAGTAGTTGGTTATAGTCATAACTGAATTTATGGAGCGCATATTAAAACATAGACGACACTGAGAAATAGAACTGGAGTTCATGTACTTAAACTATCGTTTATTGCTGACGAAGCAAACATAAATGCGCGCTTCAACAAATGCGTGCATTTGTTTTGTTTTTCGTCGCTAAAGTACACACGCATGCGTTTAAACACGAATTTATGTTCGCTTCTTCAGCAATAAACGACAGTTAAATAACAGCTTACGTACACTTCTATACTCTTCGTTGAATAACAAACGATGTAAAAGGGCACCGACCAAAAAACAATGAAAAGGTTTAAAACCTTAAAAACTAACCCTTCGGCTACCGTATACGGAAGCCTTGTTAACAGCAAAGCTGTCGTCGATCTGTTTGTTCAGTGTCATGCATGTTTTGATGTGCGATGCCCGATCCCGTTACATACATGTCACTGGACATAGCGAGAAACTATATTATATGGGTCTATCATGAAGTTTCTCACTGTGTGCTTCTGATCGATTAGGACACGAGAACATTAAGTGACCAACATCACACGTATTACAACTTAACAGACGATTTTTTTCGGGCTATAGTTTATGGTTTGTCTAAGCCACAAGCGATTGCAGGTCGTCTTTTCTGTCTCCGATTCTCCGTAAAGTGTTGCACTGCGTATAACGATGGGGCATATGATAGCGCTAATGAATGGTACATGGACAGAAAAGTGCGCAGCTATTGGTTTCGCAACCATAAATAATAGAATACACGTATAAATCTCGACTGAAACACAATGAACTGGGTACAAGCCGCTCTTAATGTTGATTCTCTACATTTGGTACTGTAATATCTTTATAATAATACCAATTGTTGAGGTTTGACGTTCCAAAACCACCATGATTAAGAAAGATGCCTCATAGTGGAGGGCTTTGACCACCAGGGGTTCTTAACGTGCATCTGAAGTACATGGGTCTTAAAAGTTTTCGCGTTCATCGAAAATATGGCCGCAGCGGCAGGGATTCGATCCCACGACCTCCAGGCAAGCAGTCGTGCACTATAACCACCAGACCAACGTGGCGGGTAGTAATTTTCTCCTTTATTCTGTTGCACGCGTCTCCACACGCAGAGATATATGTACCACAGTGACACCCACAATCATGCTCAGTCGTTCAGAAGAGGTTGTTGGCCATCGTGCACTTGATGTGAGATACAGCTGCCGCAAAAAGTGAGCACATAAACTAAATCACGGTGATTGATGCTTTTTGAGCATGATAACATTTTGAATATATATTCTGTGGTCTGCTCTCGAAATAAAGAAGTTAATTGGAAGTATACCACTCATGTCGTGACTGTTTTCTTTCGTGTCTGTGGCTCGCGTGCATTCATTTAGCGGTAATCAGTGAGCCCTTCTGTCTCACAGAAACACTACACTCTGACGATGAATGCATGGCGGACTTCCTATAAAGGTGAACCGATTGAAAATAATGCAATGCGAGATCGAAGCGACCCCTATTTTCCGGGCATATATAGTGTCTATACATGCTATCGAGAACATTTTTATGAAAGAAGCATAAAAACCAGCCGATTACCGTGCAATATTTATGGTGGCTAAAAAGACCATGGTGTTTCCAAATATTACCCATATCAATTCTTAACTAGAACCGTATATGTCAATGGTCATGGTGTTCCGATGAATATAGAATAAAAACCGTTATGTAGGTGGGCGTGATGGTGGTTGTGATGTTACAGAAAGAGGGGGTTAGCCTGACCTACATGGCCGGCCATTGTTTCGTTTGAGCATCTCGTGAATCATAGGAGTCTGTCACCACGTGTCGAGCAGCCCAGTGTCTTGCAAAGAGCATCGAAATTCGTAGCACGCTCCTCCTTGTCGCCGAGGGCCATTAAAAAAAAAACACATCTTCAAGTGCGTCCGGTGCATATGTCAACCCCTTTGCAAGCTTCTGACCATCGCTGCTCTTTCCATATAAAACTGCGGGCTAATCCAGATAAAATGTTCAATGTCACCACAGAAGGCACACAACGAGAAAGTGCATCGCCCACTCTTGAATGACCAAGAAGGAGTGTATACGCAGACCGGTTTTTATGAGGTAACTTGTCCTTGAGAAAGCCCTTGGAGTACACACGTCTGGTTCTGAAACTTGTAGATCACCCTGAAACGATTGCCTATGATATATTTGTTGTTTTGGTACGTCTTGGGAGCTCTTCTGGAACACGTGCACGCACTTAGAATCTGGGGCATCAGCCTTTTCATTGTCTTCAGGGCGATGGGATCGGCTTAAACTTTACATTAAAGGTCTTGCCAATCAGGTGTTTAATGGGTACCAGAGATTGGCTTGCCAACTTTTCTTCAGGTATAGGCTGCGATGCAGGCGTTGTAGTGCCGACTTTAGCTTCATCGGCACCACAACATCTCGTGCAGAAAATGATAGCAATTTTCGCAAAGCCGCGCTGATCGCGGCGCTTCCTACTGAGGTGGACAAAACGGCATGATCTATAGCCGTTCCGACTATAACACGCCAGGACAAAGTACGGAGAAAGCCACTGTGCAGCTGTCCATTTGTGTGCACATTGATCAATCACGTGTATACACTAGTTGGTGGCCGCAGTAATGGCGCTCAAGTGCATGATCCAGTGGCAGAAACTTTGCTTCCGCGGCTGAAACGCTGCGTTTCGCCGTTAGCTTGGACATACTCAAGTTACAGGCAACATCCACAAAAGACCATGGCGGGTCCTCACGGTTCCCTATAGTCCGTTTGAAGCCTAAATAGTGAGCTGTGTTCAGCACCACGCAGAAATGTGAGTCAGTGCTTGCTCTTAGCAGCCGGAGAAGCGCCTAGCCTGCGAAAGACTCGCCCAGTTTCGACATCTACGTCGACAAGGCCTGAAACGCCAAAAGGCGGCGGCACGGAAGAGAGACTGTTTCATAAGTGACCTGCTTGTTTGACGCCGCCTGAGGAACTCCCATTGCCAAGCGAAGACCACTTCTGTTACTGTCTCTAAGCGTTCGAAAAGGCTCGGATATCAGCGGTAACTGATACATCATGCAGCTTGTTATGAGCGCAGCATTAACCTTAAGCGTGGATAGGATCGTTGCCACAGCAGGCCCCTGCCATGCGATGAAGAGCGTTGATATTTTGCACGGATGCAACGTACTATAATACCATCCTCCACCTATCGCCATAGCAGCTTGTTGTCGATGATAACGCCCAGGAAACAAACTGTTGCCGCACAACGAATTAGGTGGCCTCAAATATTCAGTGACGTGTTCAATTTCATCTCACTTCCGGGAAGATCATGTTCTCGTAAAGAGTAAAACAGACATTGCAGAAAGATAAGACCTCAGCCTGAATGAAAGCTTTGACCTGCTACCAAGCCTTGAAGACACGATATGGAAGTAAAATTTATTATTATTATTATTATTATTATTATTATTATTATTATTATTATTATTATTATTATTATTATTATTATTATTATTATTATTATTAACAGCCAAGGAGTCTCACCAAATCTTAAAAAAATGCTTCCCTAAAAAAAGGATTCGCTACTATTCATTCCATGTAACAAAAGCCTGGAGTTCGGCGTGGAACTTTTGCGGTTGTGCTGAGAAAATTGAACAGCTGTGCCATTGTCTATTCTTCGATGCTCAAAGCGATGTGCTGTGGAAACTATCGACTCAGCCGCTCGGACGAGATGATTGATTGATTGATTTGTGGGGTTTAACGTCCCAAAACCACTATTTGATTATGAGAGACGCCGTAGTGGAGGGCTCCGGAAATTTTGACCACCTGGGGTTCTTTAACGTGCACCCAAATCTGAGTACACGGGCCTACAACATTTCCGCCTCCATCGGAAATGCAGCCGCCACAGCCGGGATTTGATCCCGCGACCTGCGGGTGAGCAGCCGAGTACCTTAGCCACTAGACCACCGTGGCGGGGCCGCTCGGACGAGAGAGACATTTCAGTTTAGGGTAAGCAACCAGGAACTTCCTCGGTTAACCTCCCTGCCTTCTTCACTGTTCTCTTTATATAAATGAAAGCTGTGCATCGGTGTTTGGGAGGTCGTCCAAACGTGACGCCACAGCTTTATGTATTTTTTCTCGCCATGGCCTGTAACGCCTCAACCACACTCCTCCACTTCTCCTCCACCCCACCCCCCCGCTTAGCTTGTATACGTCGGAGAGCAAGCTGATCGGCCTGTAATTCTTCAAGTCCTTGTCATCTTCCTTCTTGTGTATTAAGATGATGCTAGCATTCTTCAAAGATTCTGGTACTTTTCCCGTCAGGAGACACTTCGTAAACAGGGTGGCTAGTTTTTCTAACAAAATCTGTCCTCCGTCTTTCAGCAGATCTGATGTTACCTGATCCTCACCATCAGCTTTGCCTCTTCGCATTCTCTCCAAGGCTTTTCCGACTTCTTCTATCATTACTGGTGGGATGCCATCTGGGTTACTGCTAGTTTTTATATTAAGGTCATGGTTGTCCCGGCTACTGCAAAACTGCGTCGCTATTTTAACTATCATATCCATATTGGTAGCTACTTTGTCTTCCTTACTTCCCTACAATACTGCTAGCAGGTGCCAAGTTTACTGCCTGACGTCGCTTCGCTGCGGAGCCGGAGACTGCACGGGAGCACTCGAGACTTGCGCGATGTTGGCGGAGGTCTTGCGGCGACGTCGGTGCGCAACGTCAGATCCTCACGATGTCACCAGCAGCTCGCCTGTGACGATGCCGGCACTCTGGCCAAGCTGCGAAGCCGACCGTGAAAGAAATCGCGTGGCCGTCGCGTGAGCCGTGACGCCTCGGTTCTTTTTTCCTATTCGTGTGGCCCTTCTTCATACCTTCGCTAACACGTGGGGCACCGATCGACTAGCAACAGGGAGCACTTTTCTATTTCACTCCCATGCCCTCTCTAGGCACTGCATTTGCCTCATGCTACCACTGGCGGCGATGGAAGCTGGTCCGGTACTCACTGACGCCGTTGGACGGGTGTAAAACAGCGCTTAGATAAAGCCATGCCAGTCGTCACATTGCTTTCATGTTTTCGACACCTTCATAGGTACTATGCCACCCAGCCGTATTTGTCATGTCTAGCACACAGTTGAAGCGCGAACATGTTTCTTTGTGTTGTATTTTTTTGTGTTCTGCAGACGCAAAGTGAATCTCCCGAAAGTGCACTATGAAGCTCAGCGACCGACAGAGTAAAGGGGAAAAGAGAGGGAAAGGCCAAAACAAAGAAACAACAAAAAAAGCTATGAAAAAAAAAGATACTGGAGCACTGCTCACCAAGAAAAAAAAAGGATATTTAGGTGATGCGATCATGTGGTATATGGATATATGACGCCTTTAAGAAGGTTTTTAAAGTTCGAACATCGATCTCCAAGAGAGGTGGGCTAGTTGGAATGAATGCGTGCATTTCAGTCAACGAGAAAAAGACGGAATACGCTTAGAAAAGAAAGAACAGCGCTATAGTTCGTGTCCCATTTTCCATCTATAGCATACGCGTGTTGTATCGTAATCCCAACCGTTTGAAAAGCTCGAAATCGAAACAAATACTGGCACAGTGAATGATATTTATTGAGTTGGTTGTTTCGATCGAGTGTGTGTGTGTGTGTGTGTGTGTGTGTGTGTGTGTGTGTGTGTGTGCGTGTGTGTGAGCACGCAGCTAGTTGCAAGTGTATTTTCTTAATGTGGTAAGTCTCAGGACGTCAGACAAAGCAAAGTCAGCATGCAGACGTCCCTGCATGCACGCAAGAGGAAAGAAGGAGGACTTCATTGCTGTGGCTTTTTTTTTTTGTACACGTCATGTGAGAAAAGGAGCGCACGTGCGTATATGCATATACATATGCACCCCTTTTTTGATCGAATTAATGTGGTGGCTGCGTGATCACGATTCCCGTGCCAAACGTGCAAAGCGTTTCGCTTTCAGTTATGGGAAGTATTTTCTGAGTTTTCAGAATGATTTGTTTTATTATTTGGTTGTTCTTGCGTAGAAAGTGTGATAATTGCCACGATCACCCCCGCACATATATTTTTTTTTAGTTGCAGACACGGACCGGCCGCCCCCTAGCACATTTGCCCATGGAATGCCAGTGTCATGCAAAATACGACATGCAAACGAAGAGGGGCGTGAGCCAAGCACAAAAAAACAAAAACAAATGACGACCACCTAATGGAAACGGGGGAAGGGGCAAGCTCGTCCTCAAGGACCTGAAAGAACAGCGGCCAGCAGTCGAAGCCAGAGAACTCCTAGTCTAGGGAACGCTTTCATCTTAAGGTGATACCATGGGCATAACTGTTTTGAAATAAACGTTTATTTCTCTCTCTCTCTCTCTCTCTCTCTTTCAGGCGCGCAAACACACACACACACACACACACACACACACACACACACACACACACGCGCGCGCGCACGCACGCACGCACGCACGCACGCAATCACTATCCATGTACCATTATACCATGCGCCTATGTTCAAGGGCCTTTCTTGGGTCCCTTGTTAAACCTACAATGTCTCGTATCTATGTGTGCTCGCACCAATGCATGCGAGTGTTCAAAGGACAAGATATATGTCTCGATTCGTGTGTGTACCCCTTCCGTCCCTGTCTTCTAGCGCTGTCCTTTGGTTACAATGCTTCTAAACCAACTAGCCTACCGACAAGCATTAACTAAGTCTTGACGTTTTATAATGCGATCGCAGAGACAGCGAGGAAGACGCGGAAAAGGAAAATGAATATCGGAGACAAAACAACGAATCGGGGGCACAGAATTTCACACGCGCTCGACTTATCGCTCGGGCAGCCACGGTGTGAGAGAAAACAAGAGGCTGTGGGACGCAGCGGCAGCACTCTTCCAAGTGAGACGCTGCCGTCGCTGCTCTTCAACGACATTTTCTGACGCCCTTCCTGCAAACTTTCGCAGGCACACCGCTTCCTGTGGAGCGAAGAGCTATCGAGTGCGGTGACACAGTTTTGCGCCCTTGCAGAAAGTTTTCAACGGCCACGCACCACTTGCTGTCGGACATTTACTTTGAAGGCGCGAGGCAGCACTTCGTTCTGTTGAGTACATCTTTTTGCTTTTCAGAGTCGACGCTCTTGTGGCAGAAGTGCAGAACCACTAATGGTCACATACCTTAAGCCACACTTGATTGTAATGCGCATTCGACAGGCCGCGAAATCACCCAGGTACAAAGAATGACCACTAAACAGTAGATTTTGTACTCAGTTTCATGGGCCTTTTTTTTTTCTCTGTCAAAACAGACGTGTGTAGAGGAGAGTTGCTGTTCAAACGTGAGTCGACGGTCACGTTGAGTCAGAGAGCATAAGGATTACGTGCCACCTTTTTTACGCTACCACGCCCACTTCTTATGTTGGATAGTAAATTTACACCGTATTCATGTAAAAGTGACAACCCACCTTTGCATCAATACGACCATCACGCATCGGACGTGTGACGACAAGGTATAGACGACTTCAGATTGGTTACAGCGCACATGAAGCTATAGGGCTAACGCTTTATGGGTGAGTGAGGGAAACTGCGGACACCACGAAGTCGGCACGAGAAACGCAATGGCTCCGAATATGTGGCTGACGAAACGGGCGCGCCTGTTCTCTCTCTCCTGATAGGCACGTTCAGAAAGTTTATTTGGCCCCGTTTGTGTCATTTACAAGATACACTTCACGGCGAGACGCGCAGTAAACCACGTCATTTTGGTCAATTCCTCCGCCGACTAAGTATACACAGATTGACGAGTGCCAATGGAGGGAAATATTCTGATTCAAAAAGCACGCGTATCCACTGGATAACCGCCAATAGACTGATATTCATCTGTCATAGGTCTACAGCACAAGAAATAAACCATAACTAAACATGCATGTTTGTGAGAACAAAATGCATTACATGCACTCTTAACATTGCTAGGAAAATAATCAAGCACATTTTTTTTCTCGCCCAAACTGATGAGATGGTCTCAATAAGGCTGATGTGTAATGATGTATTGTCTTGTCAGTGCCCCTCTGCGCCGAATGTTTACTTGTGTCATTAAAACTAAGTTCGAAACTGCGCTGTTCAATGGAGTTCAATACTATGGCTCGGCACAGCGCACGACAGTGTCAAGCTATATATACGTATATGGCCTCCTATTCTCCGAGATGTGTCTGTTTTGAGTCGCCGCAGTTACACTTACACGCTTCGATACAGTTTTACCTGTAACCTCGTCCATTATAACAAGATACATATGAGGTTCAAGAGGACGAAATTTATTGGATTTCATATTTAAAGTACACGGATCCTAGAATTGGACACGCACTTCGCCCTCTTCTTTGTGACACTTATTGGCTGACCACACTGATGGAAGGAAACGATGATAGTGGATAGATTATCCCGAATCCACTTGACCTTGTGGCACGAGTGGCGCAACCATACAATTTAGATGAGCTAGGGGCGTAGCGAGAATTTTTTTCCGGGGGGGGGGGGGCACTTCCTTAGAATAATGGTCAATTTTCGCTCTGCATGCCATCACGAAAACATTCGCGGGAGAGGCACGTGCCCTGTGTTCCACCCCCCGGCTACCACACTGATTTAGATGTCAGGTGGAAGTTGGAAAACGCGCTCCGAATCCTTCTTTGTCGCGCGTCTTTCGAAGCGGGGGTGAAAATGGCGGAAGGATACTGGAGGTGATCCCCCGCATCCGCCCGTCGGAATGGCCGCAAATAGTCAAGCACAGTGCTTCGCACGGCATTCAGTGCTCAGTGAGGTGTGCAGAGGTGGGCGCTATTTCCACGGCAACGTTTATTCAAACAACGCTCCCCATTGGACCACCACACACGAAGAGATCGACCTCTTCGCTCTGGGTTTTTTCTTCCTTGTCTCGAGGCGACACGAGAGACAGAAAGATGTGATAAAGTTGAACGGGGGCAGCCGAAGAAGCTAAGAAACCTCAATTTCACCGAAGCTACTTTTTTATTGTTTTATTTATTATTATTTTTTTGGCACGGCATCTAAGCGAAACCCGCTGGCCACGGAGAGCGGCGCAAGCGTGCGTTCCTCATCATGGTCATCACAAACATAATAAAACGCAACAAAAAAGCGGCAGCCGCTAATGGCTTGCTCTCTTATTCCTGCGGAGGAACACTCACGTGGTCGCGCTGCGGGAAAGAGCAACACTCGCACCTTGGTGCCCGAGGCGCGCACGTGAATGCATACGCGCAGCTGTCATGCGCGCTTCAGCGCTGCACGTCCTATAAGCAACGCGTATATCGCGCGCAACTTTTTTTTTTCTTTTTTGGCCTAATCGACGACCACGAGTGCAACTTGTCCTCGTGAATGTATCGGCCCGTGGCACAAGGAAGCACGCGGCGGTGCTGCAGCACAAAAGGAACACCCCGCCTTCCTTCATTATTGTCTGTCTCCCCCGACGTGCCGATGCGAAACCGAGCGATGCATGCGATCTGTCGTTATCTGAGGTTATCACGCGGCGCTGATGACTGCTTAGTGGCTATGCGTCCATTCTCGTGGGATCGTGGTTGATGTAGAATTTATTGTCCCAAAACAACCATATGATTATGATTGATTGATATGTGGTGTTTAACGTCCCAAAACCACTATATGATTATGAGAGACGCCGTAGTGGATGGCTATGGAAATTTCGACCACCTGGGGTTCTTTAACGTGCAACCAACACTGAACACACGGGCCTACAACATTTCCGCCTCCATCGGAAATGCAGCCGCCGCAGCCGGGATTCGATCCCGCAACCTGTGGGTCAGCAGCCGAGTACCTTAGCCACTAGACAACCGCGGTGGGACTCGCGGGCTCTTCCCGTCTCGGATCCTCCTGAAACGAAAGCGCGCTCAGTATACATGTATAGGATAGGGTCAAGAGGTCGGTTCGGGAACAGTGCCGACACTGCTGTATATATATACTGTATATAAAAGCAAAACATTACATTGCCTGACAACTGGTGCTAACTTTTCCTCTTTTTTTCAGTGCCAGTGTGCAAGAGTAAGAAAGTTTTGTTTACAAATGAAACTTTTGATATGCACATGATGCACCACCGCGGTGGCCGAACAGACATACGGCAGTCACATTTCGTCTGGGAGGGGGGGGGGGGGGAGCAAGTTACAAGTTTATACCACTCATGCACTTATATTTAGTTGCCCGCAATAAAAAAAAAACATCGTAGTAGCTCTAAATCACCCCGAAGACCACTATAACACGTGCCTTATAGTACCATCTCGAAGTTCTGAAAAGGAGAAACCCGTCACTGTTTATTACTGTGTTCTTTTTTACTTCAGTTTTTCAAGGCTTTATAAAATGGTAGTCATCAAGTCTGCCGGCGAAAAGAAGTGCCCTAAACGATGCGCCATATAACAGATGAATACGTCATGGAAGAAAACAAGAAAAGATGCTAATAACGTGTTTTTCCAGGAGGAACTATAAGTCTTCTCGCTTTTTCGAAGTAAGCACGTTAACGGGAAACAGCCAGTATGTGCTTTTATAATAATAAATGAATACACTATACTACACGTTTCAGCAAGTTTGGGTGAAAAGAAAAAGAAAACCTTAGATATTTGACCTTCCAGTGTACGTGCGGGTTTTCCGGTAAATGTTATTAAACGCAAGTGATTTCTCAATATTGCTAAACAAGACGAGGTGGGAATTTTTCAAGTCTGAGGAGCCGCATCTTTTACGAGGCATCCATTTGTCTCATAAAGCGCTACGTCACAAGTAGAATAAAAAGACAAGCTCTCCCGAATGCACTGTCCATCTTTGAACCAACTAGCGCATCGTGTGCTAGTTGTTTGAGCCATTGTTTGCAAACTAACTTGACCGCTTTCATGGCCAATGAACAGGCTATCACTGCACCGAAAACCCGAGAATCGCGCTGCGCGCAATTCTGACAACGGCGAAGCGCCGGTGCCTATACAAAGAAACGACACAGATCTTGTTGTTAAGGATGCGCAAAAGCTTCGAGCAAGCCTAATTGCGAAAGAAAGGGAAGATAAACTACTCTCACAATTAGTATTCCCGTATAGTGAAAGTATACTTCTCATCGAGGCTACATACTTCGACGCAGGAAAGTTAGTTTGGCTATCCCACTCGTCTGCGAGTCAGGGTCAGTAAATGGTTTCGCAGGACCACTTACTGGTATCACGGGGAAATGCATTAGTTCAGTGCAATTCATGCTCCCTTACTGCTGTCAATATTTCTGTTATGCTACCAAAAGTTGAGGGCGATTCGGTGTAATGTATTGGTTAACCAAAGCGGTTTGCCTTGACTAATCAATATCTGACAACGAATTCCACTAAACTCTTGTTAGCATCATTAAAAATAATAAAAACTAATTACATATGACAATTATTACATTGTATGCTTTCTCACCGCTAATATAACACGCTTTTTTTGCGCCATCATCTCTTTTATATGTTGTATTACAACTATGTAAAGCGTCCAATTTTTTCTCGACTTACAGGCTGCGCCACTCAAGCAACCGATGGCTTGGAGGCCTAGCCACAAGTCCTGCCTTATATAAAGAAATAAAAATTTATTATTATTATTATTATTATTATTATTATTATTATTACATACCTTGCAATATAGCTTTTGGTGTTATTCACATACTTAGCTTTGCTATGGTATCAAGCTATGAATTGTTATAGGCTGTAGTCAAATTAAATTGCATTCGACTTAACTGCTATTGAAATCTACGTAACATTGTTGTTCAAATAAGTTTGCTTAGATGATTTAGATAGTAGGATGTATTCGCTGCATGTAACGTATCTTCATTTTTTTGTATCATGTATGTAATCTTTGAAATGTGCTGCATCACGTTGCACGTTAACGCTCTAACAATATGCCATGATGCTGGTCTCGATATACCCAATGGCAGTATGGAAAATAAAAATAAGTGCTAAACCTGGCCGTGTGGTATAAAAGCTGCTTCGTCTTCACTCGCTGCACGCTTTGCGGCGACTTGGCGTGTTATGACTTCGTGACTTATCAACAGCCTTATTATTATTATTTGTTTACTTCACGCGCAGAACACAGAGTTTCGCGCTGAAAGCGTGACGCGAGCGTCGCGTGCATCTTGAATGTCGGCATGCGCACCGCGGGGGGTTTCGCAAGCCGCGTGTTAGCCAATTCACGGCTCTCTCCTCACTTCGCTTAGCGCGCACCATTCGTGGCCTCGCGTGGTGCGACACACCGCAATGGCCACGGCCCACATTTCTGAGCTGTCGAGTCGGCTCCATTGTCTCCAGTCGCGTTAGCGCCACTAAGCGTGTGCCAGAGGTCGTTCGGGTGGTGCGCGTTGCACAAACACGAAAAGAGCTTCCAGTGAGACTCGCGCATTACGTCTCGCGGTGAATCCTCGCACGCGGGGAAGTAACCGCCGCACAGGAGGCGAACATCCTGCTCGGTGGTCCCGCAAAGCACAACCGAAAAAGAAAAACAGAGGTTTGTGCACACGGCTATGCAATACGTGTATGCATATGGCCGTCAGACTATTGGCCTCACATGCAGAGGGAACCGACAGCCGAATAGTGATGGTAAGACTGTGTCATCGCACAGTCACTGAAAGTGGCGGTATTTTATTTAAATCACAATAATGGAAATTCATAATTTACTGCGCGTTGTTAGAAGGTCTCGCCCTAACACGCCGTCACAACTGAGGCCATCTGACATGGCTTCTGTGCGGACATTAACATATGAAACATTAGCATCACGAGCAACGAGAGTTAGGTGGCACGCTGAAGTTTAGAAGTAAATCGGCTGTTCGAACATGAAAACAAACAAAAGCAAATAGCTCACTTAACCTTGATAGTTTTGCTCAGATTTGGGTGCACGTTAAAGAAGCCAAGGTGGTAGAAATTTCCGGAGCCACCTCCACTACGGCGTCTCTCATAATCATGTGGTGGTTTTGGGGCCTTCAACCCCACATATCAATCAAAACCACGGTAGTTCGAGAAGACACGGAGGGACATGCTTCCCAGTCCCATTTGCGTATTCATGATCTTGCTGTAAAGGTCGTAACGCTTTCGGTTACGAGACAAGAAGTGAGAGGGCTTACTTGTGCCTGATCTCAGCAAGGCGTGGTAGTGTCTCAACACAATCTGAATACACTTCGTTTTGAACCCATGTGCTGCTCTTTCGCGACGCTGTCACGTGCACATAAAGTGCGAAAAAAGATTGGCGCTGGCACAGGGAGGCCAATGGCTCACGAGAACCGGATCGTTCTCAAGAGTGAAGATGAAAGCGAATTGGTAAGCGACGCGCGCATTGCCCTGGACGAGGCGACGCAGTGGCAGGGGCAGCCCGCAAGGTAAACATCCGCTCACCCAAAACGAACATACCCGTGCGCGCGCGGTCGTCGAGCTGTGATGGCCCCGCCGAGGAAAAAGCAGCGTCCATGAAGCGACGACATCCAGCTCAACGCCCGTCCCCCTTTACATGTTGTCGCAAGGTGTAATGCCTTTTCACGTGTGTGTGTGTGTGTGTGTGCTTTCTTGCGCGTCTGGGAGTGCAGCGCCAGGCAGGGGCAGAGAGGGTCTGGTTTCTCGCGGTTAAGCCTGGTGGGCCCCTCATGACAAATATTCCCTTGACCCGCTCAGTCTACCACTCCCGCAATAACATGTGTCGTGTGCACACGGAAAGGCTCGTGCGGCGGCGGTCGGCACGGGGCGAGGCAGTAAAACTGGTCGATAGACACGTGCACATTATTCGCAGCGTCATCAATGGACAATCCACTTTAAAACTGCTGAAAGCGTATGTTACGAGGAGCAAACAAGTGAGCGTTCCACGGAAAATACAATGAGAAGGGCGTAAAGAAAGATATGACAGAGTGAATTCGAATAGAAAGAAATTTTTCCTAGTTAATTTCCGCCCTTAATCTTGAATTTAGCGCCGTATAGTTTGCTTGTTTGCAATGAACCACTTGTTGAGTCTAGCCTGCAACAAGGTGTTTCTGGGGTGCGGGCGACGAGAGCTGCATATGTGGCATCATCAAGCACTGCACATTTCGAGGGTTGTATAGGCATAAGTGAATCTCCTCATCATGCCGTTTTTTTCGCGAGGTCTCTCACGTGTCCCCTGCGATGAGGCGAGTTCGCGCAAATGCAGTGGTACCGGCTTCAGAGCTCTTCCCGTGCGGCCGTGTTTGCGCTGAGTAAAGAAAATTGAGCTTGACGCATCTTTTTTGAGTAGAAGATGTGAAGATGGGTAGAACAAAAGTACGGCGTTAAAAAAAATTAAAGCGCGAAAAAAAATAAGCACTGACTGTATACAGCAATCAAAAGCACTCTAAAATTCTCCTTTGCATGATGACCACCCGTAACCAGATATGTAATTCCACATTTAACCGGTCCAGGGGAGGAAAAAAAAACTAAAAATGGGATAATTTTGTTATGCTTGCACTGAAGCGTATTTTTGCCCCATCAGAATGGTGGCAGTGATTGTAGAAAAACTTATTAGGGAGTTTTAGTGCTGGGTACGCATTCTCTTGGGGCCTTGTGGGCTTGGGAGCGCGTGGCGTTGCGTGCCCAACCCATACCCAACCGGAATGCCTTTTAGTTGGCTCCACGGTGGCACGCACGCAAACGCAAGCCGCACGAAGTTCACACGCGCTCGCAGAGCCATAGCGTCTTGTCGCGTAAGTATTATTTAAGTCTTTTTATAATTTAAAATGTTAAATTAAACATACATAGTGATCAGGACACTTTTTTTATTGTGTACAGTAATCTGCTATACACACAAAAATAAAAAATACAAGGTTAATGTAACGACAGTGTCGACATCTTGTGACACTTCGTGCAACCACAGTCATGAACATGTTAGCTTACGCGTAATGTTTTTGAGGTGAAAATGAATAAAAAGGTTACTCATTTGTAGTATTGTCGCGGCGGAGTTTTTGCACCAGATGTACAATGCACAATGTTTCTGCAATAACAAAGTTGTGGTTGTCTGTTTCACTATGGCCGCGCTAGATGGCGCCACCTATTCAGCTGGTCGGGGGCTGGCATATGTCTTTCAGTTTCTATGGCGCAATACCGCCGCCCCAACGTCCTGCGTACGCAAGCCATTTGGGTACCCAGCACTAAAACTCCCTATTTTTCAATTCATGCCAGCAGCAGCTGAAATTATTTGCTGCCAGCCTGGTAGGTAGCAATTACCAATATTAACGGTGTTACCGCCGACAAAGGGTTTCACTCATGCGCAGCTAGGGACCCTGTAGCGCCGGCAGCAAGACAGGAACGCAGCACGCGCCACCCGGGATGCATCGTCGGTCGCTGTGCCGCAACAGGGATCCTGTCACAGCGGCGTCCACATCCTGCGCGTCCAACTTGCCTGCAAGCACTTCGTGCTGTGCGGCGCTGCAAATCGTCGCTCAACCTGCGGGCCTCTCCAACGTTCCCTTGACCCACCCCGTTACAGTATGCGCAGTCGCGGTGACGGGCGGCGTCGCTCCGCTTGCGAACGGACTCTGAAAGGCGGGAGCGACGACCGATCGACAGCTTACAAAAGGACGCGCGCATAATGCGGCATGCGCGCATTACCGTGCCTTGCAACACGGCTTGGATGACGCAGCATATCTCACGAGCAACGTCATTGCGGAATCGTCGACGTTGTGCGTTTGGCTATGTGGCAAGCGGCAGTGCGCGCGTGTGTGTATGAGCGGTGTATCGAGTGAGTCGGTTGTTTTGGCAGTACTGTTTAATACCGTTGAATAAACGCAAAATAAGTAATGGCTTATAAATTAGAGCCACATCGCTTTCCTTGGCAAATTCTTCAGAGCTCTTCGATATATGCGCGTCTACACGAGTCTCTACTTATTTTACCTTTACCACATCCACGGAGTACAACGAATGCGGAATAAACTATATATGCCTGCTTTTACTCGTATCAAGAAGCGAAAGTCAGCAAACCGTATTCCACGTTGGTTGTTTGTTCCAGCGAATATTACGAGAGTTGTCAAAAAAATATGTGGCTGCACTTCGTGAAAGCTGAATGCCGCGAGGGCTGCCAAAGCGTTCGACGGAGCTCTTAAGGTAGCAATATGACGTCACTGCGGCAGGGAGCTGCGTCGCGCAAGTCTTAACTTGCGAAGACTGAGCTGCGCTATGCATTTCTAGCTATCTGCATTGTCTTCGCTGCTGCACATCAACTAAAATAAACTCAGCTGCTCAGATAAATGTCGCTAACTTGCGCCGCAAATGCAGTCCGTTCGATCAGATCAAAACTGTCCGCGAATTGAGTACGCAGCTATAGCGAAGACGGATTCTCTAATTTCTCAGTGGTTCGTTTCTCATAATAACAATAGTTGGGATTTAACGTCCTAAAACCATCATGTGATTATGGGAGACGCCGTCGTGGAAGGCTCCGGAAATTTCGACCACCTGGGGTTCTTTAACGTGCACCCAAATCAGAGCACACGGGCCTCAAGCATGTTCGCCTCCATCATAAATGCTGCCGGGATTCGATCCCACGACCACTGCGGGGGGCGTGGCCCACTTCTCGCTCTTCCAGGTCCGAGTTGACTGCAAGACCGCATACTGAGCCTAGAAAAATACAGGAACGTATCGAAACTTGACTGATTTGTATGCCTATAGTTATTATCTCTCGTCAGATTTCCTAACATTTTTTTATTCCTCCTCGCGTTTGTTCAAACTGCTTATCTTAAGACGCGATTCCGATAAATGTTAGTAATATCATTTTTGATAGCTTATCAGTGATTACTGAATATTTCCCGATGCCCGCTGGCGCGAATATGTGTTGCGTAGGAAAAAAAAAAACTTCAACTATATACTTTTCCTCTTTTTTTGCTCAAGATGACTACTCAATGTTTATGAAGCATCGGGCATGCCTCCGCAGTGTACAAGCGCCACCTGCGGTATCACTGGCGCCGTTCGAGCAAACGTATCGTTGCATAGCGGTCGTGCTTAGATAACTGGCTGACGAGCTCTAAACACGCCTATATAATCTTTCACTCCACGCGCAATTCATTTGTCGTTTTTCTTTGTCCTCTTTGGTCGAAAGACTTCCAAGCGATAAACAACTGTAGAAAGTTTTCGAAAAAAAAAAACACGAAAAAGAAGCTGTCGATTTGAAGGCTCAAACACGCATTGAAAAGAAAGCTAGCCGGCGGATAATGCCGCTTAACTCTTCATTCTTTTTTTTTGATCGTCAATGACGATTGTCAGGATGCCTCCAGCAGGCACGCGTCGCGGGACGAAGAAAGAAAACAGCCACGAATGTGGTCGCTCCAGTGATTTCGTCTTTTAACGGTCTGCTGCGGCCCGAGTACAATAAAACCAGCCCTGAGCCGGCTTGTCGCGATGCGGAAACGCGACAAACTGGATCGGTCAGTGAAGTCGGGTTTGGTGGTGCTCAGGCGAACGCGGTCGGCCGTGGGCAAAGGCCGCCGCCAGCCCCCTGGGCTGCCTCCACCCCGAGGAGGAGAGCACAGTTCTCTGACCTCTGGTCGCATGCCGAGCACTATCGGCTATCCCGATGCAGTCCCGGGGTTTTTCCACGCCCGTACACATGGCTGTGGGACGGCACGGGAGTGGTGCGGAGGGGATAACATGCTCAGCTATGGACCTATTTCATCTTTGTAAAGAGGGGTAGGCGCCATTGACATACCGAGGCTCTAGTCTATAGTGACGTCGCTATCAGCGCCTCGGTATGACGACGGCACCTACCCCTGTTTGCAAACATGAAATAGGTCTATACGCAAAAGAAATAGCACCTTTGTCTATTACACACACGTAATCGCCTTCATCTCAGTACAATGAAACCACAATTGCATGAAGTTCTAGGGGAGTGCATGGCCACCAGCTATGCAAGTTTCCACATGTTTACGTTCGTGGAGACCAAAACTAGAAACATCAAATATCGACTTACGCGTATGGGGAGGTAATCTATAAACGAATATCAGATCTACGAGATTATGTTGCCGGTGGTGATGAAGATAATTGTGAATGATGACGACTTCACCGAAGATAAGCAAACCTGTACTCATTTTCCCAAGGTCACACAATTTAATGAGTGAAATAAGTTTCTTGCTGTTGAGAGCTGATTTGTAATAAACAATTCGTGGATCGAAGGATGTGGGTCAGTTTGCATTGCTCTGTGCAGACGATAAAACGCTCGCGTAAAGCATTTGCATACAACTTTGAAAGAACGGTATCTCACGTATAAAATCCGAAGTGCAAGCGCGTTCTAGTCGACATCCCCCGACAGCTTTGACATCAACAATAATACCTGGTGTTTTACGTATCAATACCACGATATGATTATGGTATACGCCCTGGTGGAGGGCTCCGGGAATTTTGACCATCTAGGGTTCTTTAACGTGCGCTGGCATCACACAGCACACAGGCCCCTAGCATTTCACCTCCATCGAAATGTGACTGCCGCGGCCGGGATCAAACCCGCTACCTTCGGGTCGGCACCCGAACGAGTTAACCACAACCACGGCGGACCAGCTTTGACATTGCGTACTATAGCAACGCGTTCATAAAAGCCCAGTTTATCAAATATGCCAGTTATACAGACGCTTTAAATTGATCCGCGGCGAAACGAACGGCCGTTGATCCTAACGCAAGAGTGCAATGTCACGCATCAGTGTAGAAGGACATGTCTACTAAAGTCTAAAGAAGAAAATAGATATAGGAAGCAGAGACTGCGTGCAACGTCTTCTGCCTGCGAAACATGCCAGCAAGCGTCTTTCCCAAAAAGAAAACGTCAAAAGGCACCGTCAAATGGTATTTGTTCTTTCTTTACCAAACTTTTCACACAATTTAGAGTGCTTGATAGTGAAATCTGATAGTGAAACCTGATAGTGAAATCTGCGCGATGTAATAAAATTGCCACTTATTGCTTCATAGACTCATCCGCTTACTTTTTTCCGCGCGCCTAGCGTAGTGCATCTAACGAATGAATGCTCCATCTTAGATATAACACAGACACCTCCCCCTTTCTTTGTCTCTCGCTCTTGCTATTCCTTAGTTTGTCCTTAAAGTCTAAAAAAACTGCCGTAGGTGGGCGACAAATTTATGGCGCGCCTGCTCAGGCGGACTAGACGCGCGGGCGCGCACCGGAGTCAGCCGCGAGTTCCGAGAAGAGAAGAAAGCCTTGAACCCTGGTGACCGACCGACCGACCTCGCGGGGGCCGCCGAGAATCTATCGCCGCACGTCTCTCGATGTTGTGCGGGACACATGTTATTGGCGACAGCTGCGTGGCATGAATGCGCCACCGTCCTGCTCGGCGTCCCTGCGGGTGCACGCCAACGTCCTCGCGCCATTCGTCAACGCGCGGTGACAGAAGCGCGATCTGCGAAGGTGACTTGACTGCTCCTTCTCCCTTGCATGGCAGTGACGAGGGAAAAGACCTGCGCCCAGAAACAAGAAGGCGCGAATACGCTGCGTATATATAGACAGAGGCGCGTTTGTTTGCGCGCTTCGCGACAACGCCCGGCAACCATTTTGTATTCTGCCCCACGCTGCCGTTCGCTGCAGGCACATAGGAAGAAGCGACGCGATGCCTTACAAGAACCGCGCGAGGCAACGGAGCAGCCTATTGGCCGCCGAGGCCGCAAAGCGAAGGGCTGCAGTATACGGTGGAGGTGTGGAACGTGCGACGTTCTTGCTGTTCGGGCCGCTGGTATATAACAATGGCCCCAAGTATGGACGTTGTCCGCATGCACAGTGGAGCAGACAAAGCTGTGCCGTAGATACTCAACCTTCACAAGGGCCGCGATAAACCACACATACAGGTGCATGCATGGTACCACGCAGTCGCTGTAATATGGTTCTTAAGATTAATGCAAGATTTTAAGTACAACAGAGTGAATGTTTGGAGAGAGAGCGATGTTTATCAGCGGCATACAGTACCCGGTATAGTGAGGACAGACACAAAGGGCATTGTGGGCAGAAATGCTTCTCTCCGGATTGGAGACTCACGAAGAGCGCCACTGCTAGCCACTAAGTGACATAACTTTTCGATCGTATAAGTTTGGCGCCTTGGTATATTCAGTAAGACATGCCTGTAAATTCGCGACTTCAGGTCAAACTTGGCGAAATGAGAAAGGAGAGAAAGACCTTGAACGAGCGCGCGTTTGCAAGCGAATGCGCGCTAACGCAGTGCGTTGTTTGGTGCGCACGACAGTGCACATCTCTGGCCTTGTGTGCTTATTTTTCGAACTAGCTACCAGTATATAGGAAATAAAAATTCAAATCACGTGTACCTAGGTAGAAATATAGAGCTAAGAAATGTAGTATCTGTCAGTATTACTTCCAGATTTGGGGTCCTCCAATGCTAAACCAAAAGCTTCAGCACTCGCGTCTTGGTTATATGTATGTGTAGTCACTTAAATGGGAGGAAATAAACAGATGATGATGCCTGCACGATGGAGGAATGAGAAATGTGCATAGTGGTTAGGCATGGGTGGTAGTATACGTCTAATAAAGCTCGTAATTAACGCTTAAACGAGAAGTAATTCGCTAAGGCAACACAGATGTTGCGGCTCTGCACGAAGCAAAGGGGTGGCGGCAGAAGTGGCACTGTGTAGCTCACGTGGGATGTTCCGTGTATTGAGAGTGGTAAATAGTATAAGTGCCGCCGTTAGTCTCTATATTCATACTATAGCCAGAGAAGTATATGTGACGTCTCGTGGAAAATTGTGCAAACACACCATATGCCCACGTGGAGCCAGTATACGATAAGGTTCCTGTTCGTAGATGCGAGGCCGTCGTATTGCATTTAGAAGGCTGGAACTTGTCCAGCTTAACTGTGTGAAACCACAAATGATACCGGATGCTTCAGAGAAACAGCGACGCGGAACAGGCAGCCACGCATGATCGTGTTCAAGCCTGTCGCTGCTTAGCGCCGACGACAGGATTGCAGGGCCTGTTCCTTGACTCTTTTTCGTTTCATTGTATCATGTCCCAGTTAGATCCATTCCCATTAGGCCGATTTTGACCCAATAGAAATGCAATTGGTACGAGCGGAAATCGAAGTCAGGACCCGAACTCCCTGTCCACCACCGCCTCGCAGTGGTCGATGGTGATATAAATAGTCCCCTCATACGACGGTATGGCATACACGCGGCATGCGCAGGCGGGCGTGAAACGGAAGTCGCCGTTGAGGCCGGCCGGACAATGAGCCATTATGTACGAGGAAGGAGCTGCTACTGGACCGCCGGCCACTTGTACGCGTTCTGCTTAGGCGACGCACTTGAAGAATATACGGCACGTGTACTATAAGCCGGGCACAGTTCCACAGCTGCAGAAGGTGTGCGTGGTGTGTAACGAGGATCCATTCACGCGACTAGCGATACAACTCGACCTTTTGCGGAGACGATCCTGTCCGCCTAATTGAGATAATCATAAAATCTAACTTGAATGCCTCGTTCTTTCGGCAAGGTTGTGTCGCTTTCAGTCAAAACACAGGACCAATGTCCCAAGCTTGCAGAGCTCAGCTCTCAAGGTGGACAGCGTGCGCGCTCTGTTTCTTGGTGTGTCCAACTTTTGGCGTCCCGGACATCGTGATTAGCTATACGACCACACTCCTTGTGAATGTGACCTTGACGCGTGGTCAGTAAGACCAACGGCAACCAAATAGTGACGATACGATTTATATGGACTTTCCAGCCTTTTACAACGTATACCGCTGAAATCGCAAAGCCGCGCGAGGGAGCAGATGATTTTCCAGAACCTCATATAAATCCCCGTGTAGTTGCATTGCCGTATTGACTAGAGTCCTCCAAGCAGCCAGCACTTTTTGAAAGACTATTTTGTGCACAAACGCCTCTTACGAACGGCAAGGTGATTCACCTGCGACCCCTGATCCTTTACCGAAACGTATACGAAATGTATATCTGAGAGTTTGCTGAAAGCTATAACGAACGGCTTGTAATTACTGTCCCATCTGTACTGAACGGGCGTCGCCGCTACTCGGGAAGGCCAACCTAATTTTGAGTCGACCCTTCAAAATACCTGCGCGCAGGAAGGAGCGTGAAATGCGTGACCTGCGCTCATCAGGCGCCGCTGTCGCGTCCCTCGTGTCCGCCCTTTATGAGTCTCTCGCTTCACGACGGTGCGCAGAGCCCTTTGTCGAGCGACACGCTTTGCCCCGTACATAGACGCCTCGAGTATGCGCCGCTACTGCTGAGCATGTAGGGACACTGCGCATCGTCAATGCGAGTCCAGCCATGCGTTTAAGCACGGGCACGCAACATTCAAAAGGGGCACGTAGATGCCAAGACCAAAGCAGCATGGCAGCATGAGCGAGCCCACACAAACTTGACTGCGATTGAAAGTAGTAAACGTGGCTTCTCCAGCACGAGGAATCGCGCACTAGAGAGAGCCGCAATGGTACACTTCAATGGTGAATGATTGATATGTGGGGGTTTAACGTCATAAAACCGTCATACGATTATGAGAGACGCCGTATAGTGAAGGGCTCCGGAAATTTCGACCACCTGGGGTTCTTTAACGTGCACCCAAATCTGAGCACACGGGCCTACAGCATTTTCGCCTCCATTGAAAATGCAGCCGCCGCAGGCGGGGTTCGATCCTGCGACCTGCGGGTCAGCAGCCGAGTACCTTAGACCACCGCAGCGGGGAATGGTGCATGATTGAAGTGAGCAGTACGTACACGATATATTAGAAATAGGCCGTCGAAAGAACACAGTCCTTGAAAAAAACAAAAAAACAACAGTGCAATGTTCGCGAACGGGCAAAGTGTTCTTAAAACACGCGCCCGTCATCCACCCTTAATTAGCGCGGCCTCGTGTTTGCAACGTATGCATCCTTAAGGTGGTGTTGCCTTCCTGGCGAAGAAAACGATGGGTGAATGAAGGAGAAGAGAAAGAAAACCTAGACGCAGGCTAGCTCAGTTCTCGACTTCCGCTTCATTAAGAAACGAACGTTCGTGTAGCTGATCGTGATTCTGATGCTGCCTATGCTTCCAATTTTCTTCATGTGGTCTGAGCCCTTAGATTCGCTGCATAACAAAAGTTCGCTAATAATATACGTGAAGTATTTGTGGTGTCCTTTCTTAAGTTTCGTACTTACGATTTTGTACTACGCAAACCGCACCCGCACATCCACGGTTGCGTATACGCTGCAGCGAATGCGCATCACGTAACTTACAGGGCGCCATCGAGGCGCGGTCTCGGGCTGCGTGGGCGACTGCAAGGGCTGTCCTTGCGTGAAGGTCCGACTCGTTATCTCGGCGCTAGGCAACGCTCTGCACTTCAGACAATGGGCTGACACAACTAGTGTAGACCTAGTGGAAGGAACGACCATGAACGCAGGCTGTGGCTCATGCATGTATAAATAGCCGCTTTCATTCCCGAAGGCCTCGCAAGTTTACTGCTTATACCGCATATAGTATAGTCAAGCTTGCGAGAAGAGTTCACAACGGCATACACCTTTATGACCGGCAGTTACACTCCGTTTGAACCAATAAGAAACTAAACAAATGACGATTGACTTTCAGTATAAAACAAAAAAAAAATCGTTTAATGAGAAACCAGTGGACGTCGGGCTTCGAGCACATTTGTCGCGAATGAAAATGTTGCTGTAGCATATTAAGATGATTCGCAATCGCTGTACTGCAATGACGTTATCTTAAAATACAAATTGTCAAGAATATTCGCCCGTATGCATTTTTTATATCCATGAGTCTCTGTGTCGATCTCGTTTACTCATGCGGCGATTCCCTCCCCCCCCCCCCCCCTAAAAAAAAAGAAAAAAGAGAATATTGGGGAGCTGGCATAGATAAACAGTAGATCTGAACGTCGTCACTGCACCAGCAAATCAAATGAAATCAAATAAAATTTTATTTCAACATTTATACAATGCTGAGGACTATGCATAAGCAGCCAGCAAGGCTTGGCGATGTGCATGGAACTGCTTTCTATACGTCAGGCAGGTGAACTCACCTCAACTTTGACCCGTTCAACGTGGAGACGAGCATAGAGGGAACAGAATGAACACCCGAGAGTGCAAGAAACTAAAGGCGTGCGGTTGACCTCAGTTCTTCCTTGCGCCAGTTGCTACCGCATAGTTACTTATACAACGACAATCTGCAATGCCCACGACAAAACTAAGATTTGCATGCAACTCACGCGCCGTTAACCATCTTTCTTAATGTTGTTCACGGTAGATCTATCCTACAAACTTGTTTCTTGGCTGTCCTTGCATTCGAAGGCGAGTTAGTCGTTCCACTTCCATGCTCGTGTGATTCGCAAGCGTGCGTGTGTCTACAGAGGAGACATTTCGAGTGAAATAAACGGGTGCGTGTGCGGGCTCTTCGCTGAAACTAAAACAGAAGCGCGGGCGCAGCAGCCGACGTGGCGTCCGATGGGGCGCATCGAACGCGCCTTTCATTAGCACTCGCCGCGTGCACCCCGCATTGCGACCGAAATGAAGACAAACGACACGGAGACAAATCAATTACCGATGGCCGCCGAATGACATGGGCCCGTCGGTGGCAGCGCGCCAAGTGGTGGTCATTAGAGCACTTAATGCGTGCCTGCTCCTTCCTCATCCAAACAATGCACCCCCCCCCCCCCCCCCCTCTTCCACCCATTCGGACAATATTGAAGCGCGGACGCATCGCGGGCGGTCCGCCGCTGCTTCCCCACCGCAGTGTTTGTTCCTCACGTGACACGCGCGCCTCGCATCGGGACCGATGAGTTACTCGGCTTCAATTAGCCGATGTTATTGTTGTCCCAGTTGAAATGTATGGGTAGAATGTGACACACGTGGGCGAGGGCAAGAGCGGTCGAGTTCTTGCACATCTACCTAAAGAAAAAGCCCTAAATTTGCCTGGAACACAGCAGTGTGCCACGCGGGAATTAATTCGGCTTTTGCACACTACTGCAAATATTTGCTTAGTTAAATTACACTTTCTTTATTTTTGCTGGTAGGCCGACATGAATACTGCGCTTTTTGTGAGGGGTACACATACGGCAAATCGACAGCGTCCAGTCTCCTTAGCTGTCGATTTTTACATTTGAATTCCAAAGTTTAATGTCATAACGCCCCCATTTACGTGTCTGCAGGGACATCATTACTTCCACCTATCTTCCACACTACTTCCACAGATCGACACGGAAGACAGGTATGTGCAATCACACGAATACAACATTTGACGCGCCGAGGCTGTTGCCGTTTTCTATTCGTTCATCGCCTGCGCAGCTGAACGCGCAAATCACATATAAAACATGACTTTACCTTTTCTTTTTCCCTGTAATGTACGCGTCTTATCACGCGGGCGTAAATGGGACCTGTCCTAATACGCGACGACAAAATATACCTCGAAGCAATTACGGGCTAGCAATTTTGCTCAAAACAACAGCGGCAGCAGCGTTTCGACGAAAGAGCGAATTGCACCAGTGCATACAGTCGCCTGGGCGCTTCTGGGAACGAAGCATACAGCTGCCCTTGCTATACCACGTCAATTAAGACGAAGCAAAAAAAGAAAAGAAAAATAGGGAAGGAGGGGGGTCCCGGGATTCACCTAAACAGCCTCCATGCCTCAAATGTATCCTCGTAGTGGTTGTCACGACCTTCAGACAACTCTTTATGTTTTTTTTTCTGAACGCGCAGGCGGGTCGCACAACGAGGAAAATGAAAATGAAAGGGCGTCTTCACGTTTAGCTCGGATATATCCATTAAGCTCAGTGTTGCACACTCGCCGCCACCTTTAGTCGCACCTCAAGTGACGTAACTATACACACTGCGGCCACCTAATTAATCCAAAGAGCACTGTTTTGAATTTATTACCACTCTCACCTATCTCTGCTTTGCAAAGCACCTCTGCAGCGACCTACACGGCTGTGGTCGCAAACGGGCGGTCCCGTTCCAGCTGGTACGGACCGAGGAAGAAGAGCCATAGAGGCTCGTTTTGATCGCTTGCCAACAGGATCTCCGTATTAAACGCTGCCGGAGAAAGTGAAGAGGACCGCGCAGAGCGAAGACGGACGCCCGCCCGTACCAGGCCCCGGTCGCTCGATCTCTCGGAAAAACAATCTGCGCGCGAGAGGCAATTACACAACCGGTCGCCGACCATCATCATCAACAACCGCATGCATCATGCGCGGCAGTTGGAACGACAACACCACGGACACATGCGCACTATTGCTGCTCTGCGCTTGGGAAGGCCGTGCTTTTCCAGTCTGCGTGTCGCGCAGAGACAAAAGGGAATGAAATCGAAAGAAGGCAGTCTTTTTCTTCTTTGGAACAGATACAAATGACGGCACGCCAGCTTACAGAATGGTCGTCGATCACTGTTGGCGGCACAGTATAAGCAACGCGGCACGCAGCATATGAGCAGAGAGAGGAATACGGAATAAGTATGGAATGGGCAGCGGGCCGTACAGCCCTCGGTTTCTGCGTTTCCTGGCAGCGTTGTTGTTTTTTCCTCTTCTTAGCCGCTTCCGGATAGTCGACGAGGCAATTGTAGCTTTCTCCATCGTTGAACCCAAAAGAAAAAGCAGGTTCTTGATTTTCCCCTCTTTTCTGTCGAGCGCTCGAGAAATTGCCCGTATTTGCAGACAATGCATGGCTCTTCGTCTTGAGCCGCATGTATAATACACGCGCTGCTTGTGTAGAACGGTAGCTTTGTTCTCCGGAGAGGCAGCCAGTGACACAGTAGCTTTTCGTCCTCCATATTTTGCTTTTTTTCCCTTATGACACCACATTTTCTCAGGCCGGTCTCACAAAGAACAACACGTTAGCACCGTAATTTTTGCTGTTTTAGCTCGAACCATCTCTGAGCATCAGCAAAAGCTCAGGCGAAAAAAAATCAGAAGAGTAAGTTCGGGAGGGAACCAATGGGAGGGGGGTATCCGATAGTAGCGAAGGCAAAGTCAGGGAAGCAAGGTTAAGCAGAGCAAAGTGATACCGCGTTGCAAAAATAAAAAAAAAGAAAGCCCTCCACCTCACCACTTCAATGATAGCCAGAGATTAAGACATGTCGCAGACTAGCCACCGTTATAGCAAGGACACCAAAAACTCCAGGATGATTGCACAGTCCAGGATCGTAGCACCGCGATGCTACGATCCTGGACGCGCCACATTGCTCACAAGCATCACAGTGAAGTAGCATACGCCTACGAAGGTACGAGCGTTTTTTGTGTGAAGCTACATCTATCCAGGCGTCGCCCCGTAAGCAGCGACAAGCTCATTCAGAATGTTGATATGATTACAGTCAATGTTATTTCTTTTGCTGATTACCAGCTGAAGCATTGCAGACTACAAGTATCCGTGGGCAATTTCAACAGTTGGTGAAACCACGACGACAACGCGCCTGATGCATACCACGCACGCGTACAACCTCGAACAAAAACCATACCTTAAGAAATTTCCAAATCATGCTAGTTGCCTCTTCCAGAATTCGTTTCCGCCACTCTTTCGTTTAGCGGGCTACGAGACGCCAAATAGAGCCGTGGAATCTACGGACTGCAATATGCGTTGCCGTCATGCATGTCGCGATAGCGTGCACACTCACCGGCTGAAGTTGGGCTCCACCGCACAAGTGATATGGAGCGCGGAACAGCCGCCGTCCAGTGTGGCGCACTATAGAAGCGGGTGGAAGATGACGGCGCAGCAGCCAGGTGCAGTTCGTGAGCTGCCGATCGGGAGCAGCGTCGGGACCGTCAACAGTCGCTTCTATCGACGGCAAAGTCGTCGACGTGGGTGCGCCCACTCTTGACGGGCTGCGCGGTGGAGAAGCGGTCGGTCAGGGTGAAGAAGGCGTCGGCGGGCCAGCTCTCGGATGTACGTGCTCCTCTGGGCCGTTGCAAAAGAACGAGTACGCCGACGTTTCGGCCGCTGCGCGCACCGTTTGCGTCGCTCGGCTTCCGAGAAATAACTGGCCGCGACCAAGGCGGCCGCCGCAGTCTCTGTTCCCTTGCGTGCCTCCTCTCCAGCCCCCTCACCACTATTATTCCTCGTCCGGGTCGTCCCCACTTGGAGGAAAGTGAGAGTCGTCGTCCAACGCCGCCTGACGTCCAGGAGTTCCCGAACCACACGCGCGCGTCGCCTCACAGTACGCGGCGGCGACCAAACAGCTGAGCGAGCGGGTTGCGTTTCGTTAGATGGGCGCGCGAGCGTGCTGTCCTTATCGCGGTCGCGGCGCCCTTGCACCGGCGGAGGAACCAGGCGGCCTTGGCGGCGGCTCTCCTCCGCTGGGCTGGCACTCGACGCAGCGTGTTGCCTTGCACAGGTGCGTAACAAGAGTGGCGCGGCGAATGGCAGCGAAGCCCGTTGTAGAGTTACGCTTACGAGGGAACAAGACTTGAAGGGACGCTTCGCCGTGCTCCCTTAAGGGCTGCAGAAATAAGCGTCTATTTCCTTCTTCATCGAACCACTACCACCACCACTAGAAGGATTCTGTCGACAGACATGGAAGGATGGATCATCGTGACAGGAAGAAATACAACGCCAGAAAAAACTGCCAAGATGGTAGTGTGGCTTGTTGTCACTCTTGTTAGCCGTGCGTGTGTTTAGGCTACAGAACTCAGGTTTTCATTGTTTTCGTAGCTAATAGTTCACCCCAACTATATCCTTCACAGATCGCCTGGGGTAAATCATGCTGCCACGCCGATACTTCTCTCGCGCATGTTTAACCACATTTGGGTGAGAGCTTATTTGGACGGAAATGACCATTGAGTCAACGTGTTCAATAGATCCCCGTTATGTTTGTACAATCCACGTACAAAACGAACCATTATGCCTCAGCTGGATGGCACTTCGATACTGATCATCCGGTTCACTCATTCGGATAGTACACAGCTGCATTATATTTTGATCTGCGCATCATCTTACATCTGTCTGCGGATGTACAAATTCCTCTGCGATGAATGAGCCGGTGACTTAGAGGTACGATTCCCATTGGGACAAGGTCCATACAACGTTGCATACCGTTGTGTAGACGTGAAAAATCTGAAAGAGAATACGAAAAGGTCATCGAGCTTGATCGCTTACGGACTGCCTCACCTGACGCGAACACGTAATGCGCCACTTATGCAGTTACTGTTTGCACGATGGTGCTCAGTTATTTGTGGCCACCTATTGAACGCGGATGATACGACCACCGAATGTTTGCGTGTCCGGTGTTGCGCGGTCGTGGGTTCAGATTCTGGCCTTGATGCCAAAGGGATAGAATGAAAAATAAAAAAAAACGATGCTTGCACTAAGCCTAAGGTTTGCACTGACGTTTGAAAAAGCGAAACTGGACGATTGTCAAGACTCACCTGGTTGCTTCTAGCTCATTGCAAGGCTTTAGCTACGTGGTGCTAGTTTGTTTCTGCGTTAATTATCAGCGCAGAGAGGTCCGAGTTAAACCCCAGACAGTTACTGAATGTCCAAGCTCCAGAGACCGAAACTCGCGCTGAAACCAAGCGTTAGCACTTCGCACAGAGGCCATGATAGGTTTCCATCGCATCGGAGTCTACTTGCAGCCGCCGTTGCCCATACCATTATTCTGTCGTTTTATGTATTGGGGGTCTTCGGCTCGCCGCTTAGCAGCCATTTCTTGGCCGAACTGCTGTCTTCTTCATTTTTAGTGGACCAGTGCGATTTATGCAACATAGGTCCACATAACCGTTTATGACAATGATATTTTTCTGATAGGCACAGTGGCACATACCAGTTGTTTGTATGTAGCCTGCAATGCATGGCACGTACCCACTCGGAGGGTTTGGTCAAGAAAACATATAGTGTCTCATTAACGGTTACTGCACTATTGCTGACAAAAAAAAAAGATGTACAAGAAGGAACCCATTGTGAAAAAAATCCAGCGAGTGAAAAAGTAAAAAATAAAATAATCACTAATATAACTATAACTTGATCTTGGGAGCCCACCAGACAGCTGAGTTTGCCAAACCAAACTATATTTGGGATGTATGTCTATATACTTATTCACATTTTGAAAGTTACTTCCCGGCTCCTTTTTGGGGGGTATTTGTCAAAGTGGACATTACGTTGAAATACGTTCAGTGGCTTGAATTAAAATTACACACCGCATCAAATACATCTCTGTGGCAATGTCCCAAAACGGAGGCACCAAAATACCAGTTGGATGACGATAGTTTCTCTTGTTCCATTTTTAGTGGACCAGTGGTAAACAGCGGCATTTAGCCTGTAACACACACCTCTTTAAAATAATTACAGTTTTAACGTGGGCCGCACTGCACATCCTTTATGGCCGCACAAATTACGGCTAGCTTTAAGCAACTTCGCTCTTAAAAAACTATCGTGTGCACTGGGATGTTCGCCAGATAACCACAGGCAGTCACATCTTCTCAGGAGTACCCTCCACTGTCTTAGAACTATCATCTGATTCTATGCATGGGGAGTAAAACCCCATGAATCAAAGCTTGCAGCTCAAGGCTTGCACAATTTTCGCGCAAGTACCGTCAATTCAAAGGGGATCGCGGCGAAGGCGCATAGGCCAGCCAGCCAGGTACTAGCAAACGAATCAAGATAGCTCGCGGCAGGAACAGGTAAAAACCGCCCGGCACGTCATTCGCAGCAGGATGAATCGTGGCGCGCTGTCACCTACGCATTTGCAGTCACGCGCATTGCAAACAGCCCAACGGGGGTTGTCTCTCCGAACAGTTGCAATACCTATCACGCCCGTAGTTCGGCAACCTTGACGCCTACGATGAGAGAAGGTAGTCCTCTGCACTGCCATCGTCGCGACACACTCACATGCACGCAGACTTGAACACGCAACTCAGCGACAACTCCACGGGATGGTCTTTCGGCTGATAATAGGTGACTACACGTTTTCTTTTTCTTTCTTTCTTTCTTTCTTTCTTTCTTTCTTTCTCTCTTTCTTTCTTTCTTTCTTTCTTTCTTTCTTTCTTTCTTTTGCATCGACCGTTCATTTCCACGAAGACGTCTCCGCCTGCTATCAGAAAAAACAAAGAAAGACCGGAAAACCACACAGCCCAGCTGCGATTCGCACGCGCCAAGTCTGGTATACAGTCTCGGAGGTGTGCGGAAATCCCGGCTTGCTTCTGTATAAACGAGGAAAAGCAGCTCTTGTCGCCCATGCCTTGTATATTATGTGTAGCGCTCGTTGCACTCTTTGGCGGCTATGTGCAGCAGATAAACGGGTGTGCGCTCTACGTACAGACGGATGTGCTTTGGTGTTATCGAGAAACGTGTACGTTATGAGCAACATGTGTCCACTCTAGAAGCGTATTCAGCGGCGTTTATGGCGCACAGTGATTTAAGTGTCTGTCTGCGGTCTTGCCGCATCAAAGATATCCATGTGCAAAGCAAAAAAGTGGCTTGAAACGCTAAAGAATGCCACAGTTCAGCTAGTAGGCATTGTGTTAAACTGCTATTGGTCTTCACTAAAATCCTTCATAAATAGGGATCACCAACTTTTCGATCACCATGCCCTTTCTATTGAAGAATCGTTGTCTCTAAACACATATGAACGAAAGAAACTCCGTGAAGTCGACGCGCTTAAATGCAAGAAACTGCTCAGAGATGGTGTCACAAGTCCCAATACAACGCCTCTGTCTTCAGTCTGGAAAGCCATGTGTACCCGTGTGCCCAATAACATTATTGATATTTCAAGCACAACTTTGTACAACGAAGAACTAAGCATTTTATCTGGTTGTTTAAGCTTCTGTACTGCAAGTGGCAGCTACAATGAGTTTCAGTTGTACAAAGGTTTAGATAACTTCGCTCGCAATATGAGGTTGCATGAATATTTCTTCGATCAGCCAGCTCCGGCCGATGATCCAACAGCTTTAACTTCAACTAAACGCTGGACACCTGCGTCACAACGGGACGAACACCTTGACTTAATTATTAAAGTGGTCACGCGAGATCATTCAAGCTTATAACGAGCGGCCTTCTTTCCTGAGAAGCCTATCGAACCGAGAAATCAAAGTTATAGCAGATCCAAGACAGCGCACTGATATCACAATCAAACCTGCGGACAAGAGTTGTGCCGTCGTGACTATGGACACAAATAAATATGTCACTGAAGCTAGCAGATAATACGTCATTACAAACGACTCGATGCCAATCCGACTGAGGAATATAAGGCGATGCTAGGCAGCACAATTAAAGCGCTGACAAAGGATAAAAAAAATAACGGATAAGGCAACTTCTCTGATTCCTCTTGATCCGATCGCAGGTAGCTTCTACTTGTTGTCAAAGATTCATAAACAAAATAACCCAGGTCGCCCAATTGTTTCCGACAACACCGTAACAAAAAGCCTAGCTTTATATGTGGGGTTTAACGTCCCAAAACCACCATATGATTATGAGAGACGCCGTAGTGGAGGGCTCCGGAAATTCCGACCACCTGGGGTTTTTTAGCGCGCACCCAAATCTGAGCACACGGGCCTACAACATTTCCGCCTCCATCGGAAATGCATTCGCCGCAGCCGGGATTCGATCCCACGACCTGCGGATCAGCCGCCGAGTACCTTAGCCACTAGACCACCGCGGCGAGGCAACAGAAAGTCTATCGCGTTATGTTGATGGCCTGATCAACCCGATACCTGCCACGTTCCAATCAATTTTACGTGACACGAACCACTTCCTGTCAGATATCAACAAGCTTACTGTACCTCTATCAACTCTCTTCTTGTAACTCTCGATGAGTCATCTTTTTGCACAAACATACCTCACCTGGATGGTATACGCGCCATGGCTGAGGCTTATGATCACTCCACTTTTTATAAGTCTCTTGATAGCTCCACTTTAGCTATACTGTTAGAAATATCCTACAATATAATAACGTTGAATAAAATGGCGTGCACTATTCCCAAGTCAGCGGTTCATCCATGAGTACAAAAATAGTGCCTAATTGCGCGAACATATTATGGGAATCCTCGAAAACAATTTCTTGACGTGTTGTTCGTTGAAGCCGTTTTACTATAAGAGATTTATTGACGACATTTTTATAATTTGGCAACACAGAGAAGCGGAAGTTTTGTCTTTCATTTTGGACTTTAACAATGTGCATCCTTCCATATCATTTTTACACTCATATTCACCAAGCACCATTAACTTTCTCGAGGTCACAGTAAGTATGTATAGCACACAATTAACTACCAAACTGTACTGTATAGGTCCACTGACAGGCACCGATACTTACATTTTGAAAGCATCCATAAAAGGTACTGTAAATCAAGCATACCATATAGTCGGGCGTTACGTTTTAAGCGAATTCGCTTCGAACAGTCTGAATTTGATTCCGATTGTGTTGAACTATGCACTGCCCTTCTTAAGCAGAAATATCCGGCTAAGTTAATCAACGGTGCGGCGAGGCGCGCCGACTCATTAGATCGCACAGCACTCCACAAAACCAACGAAACTCCTAAGATTCATTCACAGGTTGACTTAGTTTTAATCTGAAAACACCACAACATTCTTCAGCAATTTGTCCCCACCGATTGTCCCTACCGCGAGATAAGCGCGTGTTAGCGTCCACCCTGCTCCCACTCCCTGGGGCAAAGTACGCGTGGGAGTTGAGAGCGCGCGTTACCGCGTCGTGACGATGTGGCGACGCGTGCTCATTGCGCCATCTTGCTGCTAATGCTGAAAACAAGACAGTTCCCCCAAGATGCTCGAAACTAGCGGTAAGTGGTAAATATAAATAGCTTGCCGTTTGATTGTTGAAGGCGGTGCTGCTTTATGACTTCGTGATTAAACCCTCGCGCTCACACTTCCGAGGTCTCACGTTCAATTCCACGTGCAAGAATATTTTTGTGAATTGTATTTTTCTTTTCTTGCGTTTTCACATGTATATATAGATACGTATACATACACGGTAAGTGACGCCGATGTCGACACTGGCGGCAAAATCAAGCCGAAAGTGTCCATATAATTGTTATAGCAATAAAACAGTTTTGTCATTCTCTGCTGCGTACGTAATGTATATTTGCTGCATTGTTGAAGTAGCTCGCTAGCCCAAAGCCTGTTACCTCAAGTTCGTCTGTGAAAAAGCTTTGCCCCAGCCTCCTCCGGCATTATTAAACAATCCTCGACTATAGGCTGTTGTTTCGCTTCACTCAGTTGAGCCCAGCACATTCCTCGACTGAATATAATGATATGTAGAAAAAATTGTCCGGTGGTGAATCTTTGAAGAGCAGATCTGCTTAAGGACGGCACCTTTCCATCACCTTTCGTAACTCATTGTGAAATGTTGAGTGGATCACTATTCTAGTCTGGTGCCTCAAGTCTGCCTGCTGCATTGCTCCACCCCTCGCTCACGTATCGGAACACCACTAACGTTCCACTGGTCCTTCCCAAACTAAAGTCTTCTATATAAAAACACTGTTTTCTACATAGGCACTACGCACTTGATAGTAACTAGTGTTCCCACTATATAGTTGGCAGCATTTTGATTCACTAACTCATTTTGTGTAGGTATCACGTACATTAACATCAAACACGTGGTTTGACTAGTATACTAAGATCAAAATTGGGAGTTCTCTCTCCAGCGCTCTTTGTGCGCGTCTGTCTGTGTTTTAAGCAGTGGGCAGATGGATCAATCATATTTGCTCTCTGTGACCTTAACTATGAATACGATGCCAGATATGGGTATAATTGTACCCATAGCTGGCATAGCTAGTAGTTACTAGCCTGCCATAGCTGGCAGGCTAGTAAGTTTGTATCACTTTATGAAATAATTCTTGCAACAGCGTCATTGTATAAGGATGTTATTATTGCGCAGTGCGCCTTCTGGTTTGTTTTTGAGAAACAACGCCGTATTTGACAGGTGTAGACTTGACTTGTTCTACGCACAAGAAAGTCTATAGTTAGTGGTTAGTGACCTCGAGCCCGATAGTTTGTGTTTGCGACCAAACATTTGCGTGCAGCAGCTCCCGCTCACGTGGCACCTTGGAATATAGAATTGCCAAGGTGCCACATGAGCTTATATATATATATATATATATATATATATATATATATATATATATATATATATATATATATATATATATATATATATATATTAAGGGAAACAAGTGTATACTTAAGGGCTCGTTTTTCGTGTTTTTTACACACTATTAATGAGATCTAACAAACAATAATGCCAAGAAAGGTATAGGGGAAGTTGTTAGGCCAATTGTAATGTAAATGAGAAGAAAGAAAAGTGGGTGAAAAGATAACTTGCCGTGGGCTGGATCTGAACCTGCGACCTTCAAATAATGCGTTCGATGCTCTACCATTGAGCTACCACGACAGCTATCCCCCCAGTCACTTTATTGGGTGTCTATGTCAATTTAAACGTGGGAGTGTCAGTCAGCGCCACAGGTAGCCATGGCGGCGAGTGTATATATATAATTCAATGGGACAGTTAGTCTTCGTGAAGGTATGGGATATGGCACAACGGGAGCGTTGTCAACAAGGATAAATATATTTATTTCCCAACAGTTTTGGGAGGGGTCCTCTCTTCGTCAGGAGAGAGGACCCCTCCCAAAACTATGAGTTATACTAACATGGACTTCCAAACTTCATTGCTGCCGCGTCCCTCTCGCCTTGAAAGATGTTTGTGAGAGTGAGAGAGAACTAAAAAAAGAAAGAAAGAAAGGGAAAAAAGGAAAGAAAAAAGACAAAAAGAAAAAAAGGAAAAAAAGAAAAAGAGAGAAAAGAAAGAAAGTAAAAAAACAGGAAGAACCACTGTCAACATTGAGAACGAAACCAAATGTCCGTGTACGTCCACATCCGGTTCTTATCCCGTGCTGGTCAGTTGTCGACCTGTGTCGGGCCACCCAAGATTGTCGCCGCGGTGGCGGGAGGGGTACGTGACGGCGTGCGTAAGGAAAGGGTTTCCCCTTAATGGGTCGGTCGGCTCTTTACCTTTCATCTTCGTCCGTTTCCCTTCAATGGTCATCAAGTGGTAGGCGAACATAAACACTTTGTATGTGCATGTAAAAAAAAAGAAAAAAAAAGGAAAAAGGAAGAAGAAAAAAAACAAGAAAGGACAGTGTACACGTACGAGTCAGTCAGAAAAAACAAGCATGGTCTCCAGCTATCAATCTTTGTCACCAATTTCCTCCTGGCTTACTTCTCGGAAGCAGGAGAGTCTTCCGGGGTCCTCGTTGATGCCGGCTACTAATGTTCGAAATTTGAAAATAAAATATGCCTCACGCTGTTCGCGCTCGCGCCTGTTTGAGAAACCGGACTGCAAAAGAGTTACGCTGATATTTTCAAAACTGTGGTTTGGCAAGCGCAGATGCCTAGATAAAGGCAGCTTCGGCAGTGAAGTGGCGTGGTACCGGTGATTATTGAACCGCAGCCGAAATGGCGTGTCTGTTTGGCCGATATATTCTTGTCCGCAGATGTTGCAATGTAGCATGTATATTACGTTACTGGAGTCACAATTAAGGTTTTCAGTTATGCAGAATTTGAAATCCGAGAAGTTCGCTTTGGATTCACGTGTTGTGACCATCTGTGGGCATACCTTGCATCGAGCTTTTCCGCAGGGATGGCACCCTGATTGAATTTTGACGGTGTTTGTTTTTGCTCTGACAAGAATGTTTTTCAGATTTTTATCCCTGCGGTACACCACGTGAGGTGGCTTCACGAAAACCTCACGTGGTGTACCGCGTGAAACCACCAATTTTTGCCAAGCCACCTCACGTGGTGTACCGCAGGAATGTATAGGGGAAGTTATTAGAACAAATGGCCTGTAAATAAGAAGAAAGAAAAGAGAGCGAAAAAATAACCAGCCGTGAGCAGGAATCGAACCTACGACCTTCGAATAACGCGTTCGATGCTCGATTCCTGCTCACGGCTGGTTATTTTTTCACCCTCTTTTCTTTCTTCTTATATACATTCCATTCGTTCTAATAACTGCCCCTATACATTCCTTGGCATTATTGTCTGTTAGATCTCATTATATATATATATATATATATATATATATATATATATATATATATATATATATATATATATATATATATATATATATATATTGGAATGGAAATTCATCAAAGCTCAAAAGCTCAGTATTCCCACAAGCCCTGTTAACTGATTTAAGTCTGGGTTCTGAAAGAAAGCGCTTGCCTCAGAATAGTTTACGTGTCCTATGCAACTAGCTTTCGCTAGAGAAATTCCTTGATGGAAACTGCAGACTTGACCTTGAAATCTTCATCTCATCGCCGAATAAGGATTCGAAGGAGATTAAATCAATAACCCTCTGAACATATACTCAAATCGTCACACGTAGTAAATACCAGCGTCTGTTGGCAGTACTGCGACTGAACGCCATGCTGAAAGCAGCAAATCTTGAAACCGGTCGCAATATCTGGGGTGCCTCATTTGTGTGCACTTTACAATCCTCGATGTAAACACTGTCGATGACCCGGCTGCATTAAAAACGTCGGCCATATCAAACAAATCGTCTTACCCGTGTTGTAAATTCCTGATGCGAATCTGTACAGTGAATGAATCAGTTTGACAACCTTGAACTGACGGCTAATTAAGTTGAAATGGTAGTCAACGCCTGAACATATATCAGCCGTTTTTTTTAGGGGTGAAGTTCCTCTCAGTCTAACCTTGTCCTGCGTCAGGAGTGACTGGCAGAAGGATTGAAAACGAGTAAAAATGGAAGGCAGTATCACCCGAACAGCATAATAAATGGCGCAGTCTAATAGAAGTACATACAAACTGCAGTTGAGTGAGGATATTTTATATGGTGCTGTACCGCTACTTTCCGATTGGCTGCTGCGTGGGTTGTGCCTAGGTGAGTGGAAAATGAGTGCCTCTCTTAGTCTCTTGGATCGTCAGCGTACGTAGCGGATCGTTGGTGAGGCACGGACGAAGTGGCGGCTCGTGCTCGTCGCCAGACAGACAGACAGACAGACAGACAGACAGACAGACAGACAGACAGACAGACAGACAGACAGACAGACAGACAGACAGACAGACAGACAGACAGACAGACAGACAGACAGACAGACAGACAGACGCATGCACGTTCCGTCGGACAGACGCATGCCCGGACGGATGGATGCGTGGTCGCATGGACGGTCCGATGGACGCTTCGTCCCACTCATCAACATTCACTCCATGGATATGCTGTCTTTTCTTTTTAAGCTGAAAAGGAATTTCAAGCGCGACGCATATAGAAGGTATCAAGATCCCACTCCTTGAGCTTAACTGCGGAGCATTTTGCAAAAAACGAGTGCAGCTGATGAATTAACAATGTGCAACATTTCATAAAAAACACAGTATATTCACGGAGGGAATGATGATGAGTTGGGCGAAGCTTCAGAGGGTTTTGTCGGTAAACCGTGAATCGTCCCTCCATCTGTCTGTCTGCCTGCCTGCCTGCCTGCACCTGCTGAGTGAGTCGTCGAACTAGGCGGTCACGTACGAGTCAGGAGGGACAGACCCACGGCTTTAGGAGCGTCGCCCCTTAAAGACACAATCCTAAGCACGGCACTTCTTACCGCTGGACTGCCGGCGCCTATATAGGCACAGAACTTGTGTTATTCTCAGACTTCGTTTCAAGTGAATATCTCTTGCAAACTCACACAACATGTACAATATCGCGCGCCCAGGCACGTGTGTGCTTGTGCGTGAGTGAGTGAGTGAGTGAGTGAGTGAGAGAGCGAGTGAACAGCGAGTTGTTGTATAGGCGCATAATCATGGGCATATAGACCACGAAGCTCATAAAGATTACCCCGGTGTCTTATCACATCAGCTGGCTAAGGTCACAAGTATACAAAGAAAGAGTGCATAACCGCAAAATGTCATAAAACGAAACTGTAGGCGTCGGCCGCCATTTGGTGGCTGCCTGTGAGGCATGCACATGCTCTTCAGAACGTATACACGCCCCCAGCAGCGTCCTCTGCGTGTAGGCGCGTCGTGTGGTCTTGGCACACATATCCCGATTCGTCGTTTGCGGCCATCGTGCCGCCAGCACTAATCACGTTAGACGAGGCCCTGACGAGTTATAAGGGGCCGCGGTTAAGCAACAAGGCCTGTTGTGATGCGTCGTTAGCCGAGGAGGGTCGTTTTCGGCTCCGTCGGCCCACCGCGGGCAGCGGCGTTGCATGCATGGCACCGCGCTTTACCGGCAGTTTCGCTGCGGGCTCCTGCACAAGCAAGTTCGCTGTAGTATATTTTTCGTACTGATAGTTCCGTGCGCAAGTAAAGAAAGTGCAAGGGGCTGTTTATCATTGGACGCGAGGTGTGTGATCGGGTTTCGTTGCACGCTTTAACTACGGATCCGCAGAGACAACAATGCAATGCTTTGTTTTTAATTTGTGATGAGCTTTTTTTTTTCAAATGAACAATCGTAGATATGTAGGGGTGCACGATCCACTGAATTCAAATATATTATACGAATGTCATTTGACAAAACTGAACGAACTGAACTATTTCGATGCGAATGAACCGTGTCAGGAGACTTCAAACACAAGACTTCAAACCGTGCGCTTCCAACCTAACCGGAGAGGGAGCGAGATGTACCAGCATGCCCAGTGAAGGCGAAAGCAGTAAAAAGCCGGTCGACACCACGCGCACTTGCAGAGATACGGTCCCTTCTGTCACGACGTCGTTTTTTTTTTCCTTTTCCTTCTCATCGTCCTTCTCATCACTACATTTCCACCTTTTCAAATTTAACAAACCAGCTCAGCAGAGCAAAGCCTGCCGAACTCTGTGAATGATTTTGCAGTCATGTGATTTGCTTGAAACCAAACATGGGGGGTTGCTCGTGGCGTCTCCTTAGTTAATCCCCATAAATACAACCGTTCGAGATTACTGAACATTTGTCCTTGAGCGCTGGCTCCCAAATGCTACGCCACTTTAGCATTCTCTGCAACGGCGGAAGCATTTTCTTGGGCTCTGACTTGCGATAGCGTCGATTCGGATAGATCACCGCGCGGCTAATTACAACGCTAGTAAATGGTGTTCAAAGATTCTGCTGCCGCGAGAGTTTGTTATAACAAAGCTCGAGCTGCGTTCGCAAGCGCTGTTGTCCTCGGCACGCACGTTAAATGCATTCACAGCATGATCGTTCGTGAGGCCACTTTACAGCGGAGGAAAAACTGGCCACCATTACCGCTGAAGCTCTTCTTGTACATTATACTTCAGCGCCAAGGGGAGAAGTGTTTGCGTGGATTGAGCCCAATGCCGGCTCAGTCGCGCAGGCAACCCGCACATGTTTGCCACCATGGCGCTGCCCGCGGCGATGGTCGGGACAAAACAGCACTTGGCAGATGTACCTTTTTGAGCATAGCGCTCGGATGGCGCACTTCATGTAAAGTGCCATACAAGGATAACGCAAGAAGTGGATAAAGGTATTTTAGAACTATAGCTATAGAGTTTCTACGTGTCGAATACCTTACAGGTATATATTCAACATGGAGAAGCTCTAGCTTTACAACAAAGTATGACTCTTTGCACACGCACAAGATCGTTAGTTTCTCCGCAAAATGTCACCTTTTCTGCCCCTTCATCACGCCCCGATTCAATCATACCTCAGCACTGAGCAAGCTATACCTCTCTACTCGTCTTTCCCGTGTTTTACTGGTGGAACATATTTCTCACACCACATCGACAATCAAGTTTATGCGGGCTTAAGTTTCCCTTCTCTCACTGTCACTCAGGAAATTTGAGCTAGCTGAGCCTAGTTAACAGTTTTTCTGACAGCGTTTATTTTAACAGGCCGGTAAGTTGGACCAATTGGTTTACGTTCATGTTTGAAAATTTAGTTGAAGCTCACCGAAAAGCACGGACAAGAAGAACCAGATAGGACAGTAAGCGCTGACCTGTCTGTTTCTTAATTCTTTCACGCGTTTTCTCAGTGCGCTTCAACTAAATGTTCAAACATGAGCAACTATTTACTTAAAGGATTGTGCATAAAAACCAATTCGAATACGCGGAAAATTTAGCTCGTTGTTAAATTGTCTCTAATGTTCCTTCCATATTACCAGGTGCGCCAACTAGACATATCATAAAGGGTTTTGCTACCTGTCTTCCTTTCATAACAGCGGACAGCAGGCGACAGTCGCGAGAACGAAGCAACCCACTGTAAAAGACCAGCGGCAGTTCCTTGTCTGCATGCAGCTATAGCATGCTCGCTCGCGTGGTGGCGTTCGCGCAGCTAGCCCTCCGCTGGAGTAACTGTATATGCTACCTTCACACAGTTACTCTACCCTCCGCCAACCTGCACTATGCATGGCGTAAACAGGAGGGAGCCAGTGCCGATTTCATTTCAACTCGATGAGCGCTGCCTTACGCTGGCGGTGGCCGCGGAAGGATTTCGATGCTTCTTTCACTTCCTCTAACACTGCATGAAACAGCCCGAGAGAGCTTGTGCGCGCGCGTGACCTTCTGGGCGCGTGTAACATTTCATTAGCGCCTCACGATAGCACGATGAGACGCGAGCCAGTGTTCACGAGCGCGCAGAGAGAGCCTGTGCATCCGGACAGCCGTGCCTTCTGAAAGGGCGGTGCTTGAGCAAGCGCTTGACCTTCTTCGTCGAGCCTCCCTTTGTCGACGACGATGAAAGGGCTTGTGAGTCGGGGCTTCGCTAACTACAGCGCCAGCTCCGACTGAGCTGGACCTAACACGCACATCCTTCGCCGACGAGCTTTGCTTTCGCGGAGGAACGCCGCGCACATCCAAATGAGAGGGACATGCATGCATTAAGGGTACTTGCGGCGGGCGATTATCACGAGACACAAACGTTCCTCTGATGCGGCCACTTTCAGCTTCGCTGGCCGCCTTACGGCTTGTTGCTTTGATTTCACGCGGTAGTCCATGCCTCCTGTGTGTCGCGGAATCTCTTTCATCAGTGAGACTTGCGAAAGCTGTTGTAGAAGAATGTCAGTTGCGACGAAAAACGTGGCGTATAGTTATTTGGTGCATGCGATGGCTAATGTGCATCGCCACGCAGTGTAATACTATACGTTAACGCATAAAAGGATCCAGCAGCTGTTAGAGGGACGCTGCGCTAGATAATCATAGCTCAGGCGAGCATTTCGCTGATTGTTCAACGCACAACAATACTGTGTATCCAGCTAAATGATACACAACAGAAACTCGTCCCCTTAAACACGAGTGCACGAAAATTCTACGTTCGCGAAATTAAACATACTGAACATTGATCGTTTGAGTTCCAGTTTTCTTGAGTCCCAGTCTGGAAAGCAGAGTGATCTATTTTTAAAGCTTGATCCCAGTGATCGTGGGGAACGAGTACATGAAGCTCAGCTCTGTATATCACCTTTCAGATGACTATGGGAGTGATGAGCGTATTGGCTTGACGGTTACTTGCAGTGGAAATAACAGGCCGCCCAATTGGGCAGCCCAAAACAAAAGCCAATACGTGGCTGATTCCTTTTGTTCCGAAGCGACAGCTATATACTGACGTCTGCCGGTGCCGCCTTCTTCAAGTGCCGCATGGTTTGTCCGACAAATCTGCCGTTCCTCCCACACCCCCCTATATTTTGCACCTCCCCCTCCACTTCGCCTATTCTGCCATCCGCCATTGACGTCCCACTTTTGGTATTGGCCTCACGTGGCAGGAGTTGAGTAGCGATTGTCCCTTTTCCAGCCATTGTTTATGCGTCACCGGCGACGGCGACGATTGAGCCTCATTTCGAGGCTGGCAGATAGGCGGCGTATACACACGGCGCGGAACACCTCTGCCGGTGCTATACAGCGAGGTGTCCCCCTACAGTCCTCTCTCAATCTCGTTCTACAAAATATTTCCCCTCCTTGTCGCAACGCTCGATTCTGGGGATATCCCGCTGCGCGGTCCCCATCATGCGGAACAGCTTGCTGCCGCCAGAGTTCACAGCGTGGACTCACACGACAGTCGTAATTGTGCCCCCCCTCCAACTCTGTGCCCCCCCCCCTCTCCACATTGACGAGCGCGGCCGAGTGTCGGTCCACAGGACGATAGGCACCCGGGACTCGTGAGCTGATTATTCGAGGACGTTACGGTCACCCGCTTTCACTTCGCGCTAAACATCTTTTTTCTTACTTCCCCCCCCCCTCCCCCCACACACACGCTGGCGCCTTAAATCATCAAGCATAACCAATATAGATGCTTGTTTCGCAGAAACAAGTGCCGTAGTGCCACACTCATATAGGTGTTCCTCATAAGAATCATTCTGCATAACACTTCTCGCAAATTTAGTCACTACTCGCCGCTGTGATGATTGCTCGCACATTTGGGTGTCTAGCAGGTTAGTTTATTTATATAATCAAAAAGACATAGTGTTGACCAAGTGGATGGAAGGCTCGGCGAATGGGTTCAAGTGCTCGCGTGGTACCACAAGATGACGCAAATAAATAAATAAATAAATAAATAAATAAATAAATAAATAAATAAATAAATAACGAAGTTGATAGGCAAGAATAGAAAAAAAAGCAGTCGAAAGAGTGAAACATTACAACGAAATTATTGAGGGTTAGCAACATTAGCCATCAGTTATGTTCTGCATGGGAGAAGACGGGAGAAAGAGGTACAGATACGTAATACGAATAGAAGAGGTTAGATGAATAATGATCAGGTAACCAGTTGGTCTGTGATCAGAAGCGTTAGTTCCACGTTATGCAAGAATTCGCGAAGAAAGTACCTTTTTGAATTCTCAAGTACATTTGACGACCCGGCACGGTGTGCAATAAAATTTTAGGCAAATACCAAATGCTGAAAGGGTTGACGCACGAACAAGTTGGCGGGTATTCATTTCAAAAAGTGTTAACAACGCATAGATTGATTTAGAAAATGACGAAAGAACAGTGGTAAAGAGCGCTCACTGTCGCACTCGACCTCGGCGGCCTGACGGGCGACCTGTCTGACCATTGTGAGTTGTACGTGTGGCGTGCTCGAAGGCTGAACGGCAAGTTTTTTTTTTTTTTTCGAATTGAACCAAATGCTGAAGCGAGTCAGTCACTTTGCGGCGTCACTTTGCGATTGGAGACAATGACAGAATGTTACGGTTTCCTGTTTCACCACATGTGCAACACCATATATGAGAAACGTCAACTCGAAGTTACGTAGCGTCACTTAAAAACGATTGATTTTTTACAGCGTAACCGAATAAAGCTAGAAGTCATGCAGCAAAAAAAGAAAACAAGAAGATATTGTTTCTATATCTGGGTATTATTGAGGTATTACTGCTTCCAAAATAAACCTCCAAACATAGTTCTAAATTCAAAATTGTGCCATGGAACCAGTGCGGGACCATGTCAAATTACGTTTGGACGAAGCGAGGGTATATGCCGCCCTATCGAATCGTGGATCCGTGTAAATAGGAAAGATGAAACAGAGAGCCGCAACACGGAGGCGTACACACACCTCCGAGCCTTCAACGATTCGGACGCAATGAACTCGTGTTTTCACTCAGCGCACCTCTTAGGACGCCCACGATTTGGCCATCGAAACTTGTTGGCCATACATTTTCAAGTTGTCGTGAATCGAGGCGTCACTCAGCAATCTCGCTGCGCACGGTGACCAGAAAATGTGCCCATTGCTTCAATACCGGAGGCTGTAAAACAAAACAAAATGTTTTGTCTCCGCAATGTTTCTTTTTATGAACGTTCATCGGTGTGAGTTGAAGAGGGTGAAAGGGGGAGACTAGAAGGGATTACACAGGGGGTCGCCCCATAGCACTGCTCTCAGCAATCGCCCCAAATTCGAAATCACAATTTCACGTAAGCAACGAGAGAGAAAAGAAAGAACCACAAGCACATACGCGGCTACGAATCTAGCTAGATCCAGGAGTATAGCCTGAACCGCCGAAGGAAGAAAAAATGTGCAGGAAACGCTGCGGTAACACCGCGCGCGTGCGGAAAACGAGTCGAATCTCACTGCGCTGGCCGTGGCGACGGCGCGCGCGTACAGTAATTCCACCACCTCCACCTTGGCCCCATTGAGGGGCTCCCCTTCTTCTCTCGAGCAGTTTCCGCACGGGCCTCGATCAGGCTGGCACGCGTGTTCTCCCACGAGCGCGCTGTTTGTTATTTACGGAAAGTATACACGGCTCTGACAACGTCGGATCGCCGGCGTGGTGTTTCGCCGATCGACGCACTCAAGGCCCCTTCGATTCGGCATAAAAATCGGGAACACGCGTGCACCCGCATCCACCTTCTTCGCACGATCTCACATGTGGGCTGCTTTCCCTATACGGTGTGTTTTCGATTCGCGCCTCCCGAGTGACCGGCATATAGCGGCTGCGGGACTGTGGCGCCCCGAGAAACAGTCCAGTGTATATAGTGAGTGAGCAGCGTCACAAAGCTGTGAAGCATTGTTGCCCAGTCGACGGTCCAGGAGGCCACAATCCCGATGCTCATATCTCGCAGCCCGAGAAGAAAGTTCATCTGTCTCACAGGTACACGGAGAAGAATACCGGCCATTCTAGCGTATCATTTGAGAGTCATAACGCTTGTGAAACGTTTTTTTGTTGTAAACACTGTAGGTAGGGCTCACCATGCTATGCTGTTGTCATGTATTCACATTTCTGAATACGCTTTGAAATAAACATAAATCGACGTGCACGGACTCTCCGGTGTGTGTCTGTACGAGAGTGCGCAAGACCCCACGCGGTGCGCAGGTTTTTACTAGCACACTATAAGCACCTACCTCACTTGCAGACGCTGCGCGAAAACGAGAGTACAGCGCAGGCGACGCCTATATGCGCTCGCACTGGGAAGCGTTGTCGGCAGCGTTGCCAATAGCACGCAGCGGAAACCCGACGACAGTTCCCAACTAGTGCCAGCAGCGACGGGGCCACCGCCGCATTCCACGGCGCCGGTGTTGCGCAACCACACCGGCGGCCTGTATGCGACCCCCCTCGGCCACCCTTCGCGTCGCCCATAAATCAAAGCAGGAGAGTGTCAAAGAGGGGAGGGATGAGCCCCGCGGGCAGCAGCGACGTCAACTCGACAGCTGGAAGTACGATGATGAACGCGCGGCCGAGGATTGACGCGACGCTTCCATCCTCTGGAGAGGCAGCCTCCGCGGGCCGCACTCCTTCCGGCGTTTCGTTCGGGACGGCCAGCATCGTCGCTGCATTTTGAAAGGGCCGAAGGTGTCTCGGCAGTGACGCGGAACGGCGGTGCGACGGAATCGCACGAACGGGGACTCGAACAACCGCCAGTGGAGGCGCCTGCGTATTGGGGCAAGTCGAGACTTGGAGGCGCCTGTCTATTGGGGCAAGTCGAGACTCGGATCGAGCCGGAAGAGAGTATTGTAAGAAGTTCAAGAGAGAATGAACCCATCTTAGCCTCCTCTGGCAGTGCATCGTGCCGACGCGTTAAACTTTTCCGCCACAGATCGCCGCCTGAGGCCTGACGGGGTGCCACTCGCGAACATTCGAATACAGCCGCACGATATTTCACTTTCTCCGGGTACAGTTCAAGCACGCGAGTCATATTATCGGTCTTAAGAGCTCGGGTGGCTTTTATGTTTATGTGCACTTGAGGTGAATTCCGGTGATCCTATAATATATACTTGTAAAATTTCGGCAAGATTTATCGAAAGCAATGTGGCGCATAAACAAACAAAAAGGCATATACATGAACCAAGTCATTTGCTCTTGGCTATATATGTTTATACACGCACGGAACCCACAAACGCGTGCACCCAGCTTGTTGACAGCGTGTGGTGTACTGCAAGAAAGGGAGTAGTGAGGTCGCTGCCTCCTAAGTAATGCTTCGTTGATGTACTCTTTGTCTTGTCCCCACAAGCCAAAAGTGACGATGCTTTGTCGCAATCAGCCCCCCCCCCCCCCCGAAAAAAAAAGTAAGGTTTTTTGCTGTAATATTTTACAGCATGTTTGGTTCAGGCATACATACATAATATCGCTCTAGGATGAGCTTCTGCTGTAGCTTGAGCTGTCACTCTGACTGCTATCTTTCTGAGTTTAAATAACACAGCCTTAGCACTGTATGCGCAGGTGAGCTTAAACATCACGCTGCCTCGTCCGTTATGCTTGATCAGTGTGAATGACCGTTAAGACACATCGCCCTATTCCCCATACCCATGCACGCACGAATAAAAAGACCATGCACTTATCACGTTTTGCTAGGTAGCAGACCACCTGCCAAAGTTGACCTGGTACATCGTGCAAGAAAGCCACAGCCACACCCAAATTCATATTTTTGCGTAATATATGCATGGTCGTACCAAAGCCCCGACAGGCGTGTCATGTACACGCAGTCCTTGCTATATATTTATAGGCCTTTTCTCGTGACGTCACATGGCTCGAAGCGCGAAGGTGCTTTGTTGCCTGAAAGGTCTGCCCATATGTTATAACATCAGCCAGTTGTTTGAGGCTAATGGCAACTACGAGAAAAAGAGATGAAGTATGCATCGCGTACCCGCTGCGGTGTCTGTTCGTGAACCGAAGACCAAAGTTTGCTTCCGGTCAAAGAGCACCAATATCGTCAGATAGAACAGGTCGCAAATGTAATCACCCAGAAAGATGACACCAACCGAAGTATTCTTTTTCTCGGCATTCTTACTTCTTTGTTCCAAAATCGAATCCTGAATGGTCTATTCAGGCGTGTTGGGTGACACCGCTGACTTCTCGGAAGACAATGGACCTGTTGGAATGCAGCCGACCGCGTGTACTGCTCGACGGCGCGTCCCATTGTTAACCTGTCGCCCAGCGCCATGGCGCATCAGCTGCCTAGAGACTCGGAAAAACGGAAAGCAATGGAAAGAAAAGGAAAGCGGCGTGTTCTAAATAGCAGTAAAGTTTATGCATAAGAGAAAGAGTGACGGAGGGATTTGTAAGTGACGTACTGGGTATTGGGGTATTGCTCCCGTGGCGAACACATATGTTCGATGATTTTTGGTGTGGGCCGCCATGCGCGTAAGCATCGAGTATTGCGCCGATGGCAATGAAAAAAACACACTGAGGGGCAAGTGGTGCCCAAGAAACTAAAATCTCAGGTTTCAACATCGTCCACGGATGCGCTGCACATCATTATTGAACGTACATGTACACTTCTGGTCGCGCTTCCCCTGAACATATGTTATACCAATGTACTGAAGTCGTATCAGAGTACAGGTGGATTCTGGTTCTAAGCATTGAGCTATCACATTCTGTATAACAGGAGATATATCAAAAGAGTCTTAGAGGTGTAACTGCTCCAAATGTCAGGTGTAACTGTTCTAAATGTAGATAACTCGCCCTTTTCAGAGACAGCGTTCGATAATGCGCCGATAGTTCACCGATAATGCGCCGATAATGCGCCGGATAATGCGCCGTTGAAGCTTGCGGTTAACTCCCGGATCGAGAAGATTCTGAGGCACGCTTCGAGTGCATGGCAGCTTTTTTTTTTTTTTCGCGAATACGCCTATTTTACACCGTCATTTTCCAGTTCTATGCCAAACTTGGAATTGCCTATTCACAAATTTCCGTGCTTTTCAAGAAAAAAAAAAAAACGCCCTAGCTGCATCAGCGTTTGCTTCCAAAAACTGAGGCTACCAAAACAATGTAATAATATTAATAATAATAGCTGAGATTTAAAGCCCAAAAACTCCGATGTACGCTGTAGCTTAGGGGTCTGGAAATTTATACCGACTAGTGTTCTTTAACGTGCACTGACATTGCACAGTGGTGCAATTCTACTAAATATATACTATGGAGTCTTAACTAAAACATGCTAAATATTTATAATGGGTAATACATGTCGTTTTTCTGACTAAGAGATTGGACGAGTTGTTCAGAGAACGAAGAGGTGTATCCGAGATTCAGCCGCCACTCACAACTTGAAAGGGCAGCGGCATTTCCTCCTGAATAAGAGCCTGCACTGATGGGCTCTCGTCATATAGACGGCCAGTGACTCCACCGTTCATCTCATGAGTGGGACAATCATTGCAGTTGCCAGAGACTCTGTTGCATTCGTAAATTGTATCCGACTGTAGATGCGCACCTTCAGGGAAAAAAATCATATGCCCTGGGCATTCCAGGAATGCGACAACCGGTGGTCTTCAAACTAATTGAATGGATATACTAAGGAATAGAAAATGCAGCCGAGGGCGGTAGAGAGTATGTGCAGTAATGAAATTAAGAAGTATTCTTGGCATAATATAGAATCAGCTCGAGCCGGGCAGGGTAAATTCAAAATCATTGCAAGAGATCATTGTACTGCACAGGACGTAAAAATTGTGACAGCCTGTTTGGTGTGAGTTTGGCATCATCTACGGACGTCCGCTGCACCTGACAGTTTGCTTTTCAAGTGTTCTGTTTTCGTCGGAAAGCGTATTTTTAATTATTTAGGGTATTCGTAGAAAAATTTGCATTCGTATTCACAAAAGTTTGTTAAGCAAAAAAAAAGTTTCGCAAGATAAAGATATTTCAATGAATCAGGATGATTATGCTCGACGCATTGGCGAAGCCAACTGGCAAATGGGAAAAGACCCTCGGAGAACTTTTTGCCAATTCGGTCCCTGGAATACATTAACGTGCAGATGCAGGAAGGCGTGAACTGCTACTAGCCCGCGACTTCAAAGTTTCGCAGGGATGTCCCCGAGTTGGCATGCGCACAACCGCGTCCCAAAATGAAGTCAGTGCCATTACCGGCGCGTTCGGCTCAGCGGAAGACGCACTGCGAAAGGACGGGACAAGAGGCGGCGTTCGAGCACTGCCGAGTAAGCGGTTCTCAGTCGTCAAATGCCTTAACGTAATAGCACACGCTCTCGCGTCCTCCACGTGTTGCGTGTCCGCTGCACGGCCAGCATTTTAAGCCCACCGTTTCCCGCAGGTGGCCGCCGGCCGTTAAGACCGGGAGCACGCGGTTCGCCTTGCCTCGCACTATTTGTAAACAGTGCCGACTGTGCATTTTCTCACGGCGCGGCAAACTTGAACGGGCCAAGGCCTCATGACGCACCTTTTAAAAAGCGCGAGGGCTGAGCGGCAACCGCGCGGCACATAGTAACGTCCTTGTTTTTGCCCCTTCAGGTGCACCCTTCTCCTTCTACGAGCCTCTCCCCAGGTCCGTATGTTTGTTTTTGTTCGTTTATTTCCTCTAGCACAATTTTCCTCGTCTCCGTGCTTCTTTTCCACGTCTTGTTCAAGGCGTGCTAGCAGTCTAGCAAAAACCTCTCTCCGGAAGCATATACAACGGTGGGTGCCCGTGTTGCGCAAGCACTCACTACATCAGCGAGCGGTATATATATATATATATATATATATATATATATATATATATATATATATATATATATATATATATATATATATATATATATATATATCCTACTTCATTTCTGAGATCCAGCGCTGCTGCCAAGAGTCAAGCATCATCGACGTTGCACCCGCTCCCTTGTTTCGTGCTCTCCGGCTTCACTCTCCACCTGTTTAAATGCAGGCACTCGCCGCCGAAGGTCAACGCGACTTCGTGCTCCGCATAACCGATTGCGCTAGCCGGTTGCGAGCGCTAAACAGAAACAGCTGCTGGGGGAATACTGTCCATAACGTTGGCAGAATTACAGAGGCCTGTTTCAGCTATAGATGCAACCTCCACGGTGCGTCTTGTTTCATTTTTTACCTTACGTTTTCAACGGGTTTTGTTTTCATGCGTGACATGAAGTCTGTAAGCCGAAGGCTCGCAAACTACGAACGTAATTGAAATTTTTTGGCTCGGAAATCTTTTTGAGTGGCAAGTATAATGCAGCCTGTTCTTGGTGCTTTGAACCAGAGGTAGTTATCGATTTCCGGTCATACATTGGCACACCATTTCGACGCCATTTTGTGCGCTATTCTGTACTTTTTCACATACTTTTGAGCTATTCATTGATTTTATTTCACCATCACTGTACCTTTTGGTATAAAATGCCATAAACCACCATCGGCCACCGAGTCACGTGCACGGATGCCTTTGGGCCGCATTTATTGCCTTTTTTATAATCTTACCGCTGTTGGAAGGAAGAAGGGAAAGGCTATAAACAGGAGTCATGCCATGGGAAGCTTGGACAGTGGCACATAGACATCGCAGAAGGCTCACGATTGTCTGACTTCAGTTACACACCGGTGAGGGCTTGTCACCATGCATGCACTCGATGCATCATATAGGTATATGATTTGCTAGCTAACTGTTTTCTTTGTAAATTCTACTTCAGTTTACTGGCAAACACGCACCATGTGTGCTATAGCCCGTCTGTTACGTGTTTCATATCTGTGATCTCTAATTCTAGAGATTAAAATTTGGGGACTCTAAAGCTTCGCCTTTAGGAGATGAACGTGATAGCGACATCCTGTTTCTAGTGCGTACTTCAAACACTTAGTGCATGAAACCTTTTCGAATTTGCTATGCACCCACTACGTGATCTCAAGGAAATAGGCGCATTAGCGGGTGTGCCCTTTGTAGTGGGTACCGGCTCTCAACCACGGAGTAATTATGGTGATCACATATTCTGACGGCCGTTGGGAATGGAAGCTTGTACCATGCATTATTACTGCAATATTTTAAGTTCCATTGTGAAGCATGCATGCAGGACGCGCGCGTTTGTGAAGCATGAAAGCTACTTTCACTGCATGTCCAGGCAGAGGAAGTTATTTTCACTTTTTTCCCAAGCAGAGGCATGGCCGTGTGGCAAGACATCCGTTTGCCACGCAGACGACCCAGGTGCGATCCCCACTTGCCCTCGAACAATCCTGATTCGGTCCCCATCCTGCTGCAGGATTTTTATCATTTATGTATTTTATTTTGCATCGTTCTCGATTTTCGGTCACGCATAAGATGGTGATTTTCCTCTCACAACCAACGACGCCGACACCAACACCAACGCCGGAATTTTTTTTAACAAGATCTTTAACGCTAAGGCGTAAAAAGGGTACAGGACTCTTAATCAGTCGCCCCTTATACCTAAAGGTTCGATTAGGTTTAGTAACAAAGCTGTTTTGTTGGTTTATACCCATCTGGCAATCTACGCCTTCAGCAAAAAACAGCTAGCCAGCCCTCAGGTAGGACTTGTTAAGAAGGAAAAGACGTTTAGTAATGGCATATGTAGAAGGAAATGATAAATCACGCGGATTTGATTCGAGGAGACAAGCTACCCATTCACGCAACACTGCCGTATGACTCTGACTGCCATTGTGCATCGTCGAGCCATGCTTCCTGCATCAAAAGCGGGAACAACCTTTTTTTCTCTCACTCTCCCTCGACGTAAGCTCCCTCAATCTCCCCCAATCAGCGGCAGCAAGAGAAATCACTTCTTTGCCTCCTCCAATATATTTTAAAGCCGTGGACACTTGATACGTTTACACCACAAGCTTTGCCCGACTTTCTTTTCCCCTGGTTTTTTTTTTCTTCCTGAAAGGCTCATTTCCGAAGGCGGTTTGGTGCAAATTGCGTTCCACCGCAATCAATGAGCATTAAAAGTCGCACTGGTTGTGCTGTGGCTATGCGACGTTGTCTCTGCTGGCGGGAGTGCACAACGTCTTCTCGGAGAAGCCAGGTGTGCGGGATATAGAGTTTGAATTTTTAAAAGCTATTTTCGCGACGACGTTCGTCGGTGCATATATTTATACAAAATACAGCTCGCTACTGCGCGATCTACGCAGCACACTTGTCTGTTTCGGGATGTCCAACGTTGATGCGGGACACTTCAGGGTGCACGCCGCATTTAGAGATGCCACTCGAAGAATGTACCACTCGCCGTGACATGAGTCGGTGTGAGAGGAACTCGCCGCTGCGAAGCGGTGCCCCGCCCGAATCTATCTTGAGCGGGCGAGACTTACGAATGGCCGCCTTTCTCTTTGTTTCTCCTGTTAATATCTGTGTGTATCTTGTACATTACTACCATGATGCTGGGATAGCCGGCTCTACCCTAGCCTACCCTCCCATATTTTGCCAAATATAAATAATAAAGGAATGACATCCGGCTTGCTAATCAACGAAGCGTTACCTTTGCGGAAATACCAGGTTAAGGCAAGAGGAAAAGAGGAAATAAACGTAACAAGAACAATAATGGTTCACAGTAGTGATAAGAATTCGAGAAAAACAGAAAAAAAAGAAAGGGTGGAGCAGGGCAGTATGCTCGTGTAACCTGAAACACCATACACTGCTGTCAACAATTATGACCATGGGTGCTGTCAGAGATATTCAATTACGCTAGATAAGTTTCTGTGAGGTCCATCACAACTAGCCGCACCTGAGTGATGACACCGTGCCCAGCAGAAATTATATATCTGTGATAGGTGTGCGCTAAAATAATCCACTAATTATTATTCACACGCAACGATTTGGTTAATTAGCATCAGTGCTTTGGTGTCATATGCGCTTCTTTTAAACCCTCCAGTATAGGCTGCATGTGTGCGTAAGATACATACCTGTAGTGCAAAAAGTATTGCTTGAAGAGTGATGACTGTGTATGTATTCCGTTATTATAAATAGCTGCAGAAAAAGCCAACGACCTGCCCATATATGTATGTACTGATGCTACCGCGGATGAGGGACCAGAGCATATCGTATATATAGATAGATATCAGCACTGTTCATGAGGACACTCATCCTGGACATGTCGCTCACGGGCATAGCACTCGGCGAAAGGGAAAGCATCACCCGCGAGAGCCCTTTAAAAGGACTACGGCAGTTTTTGCCGGCGGCATAGCACCGATGATCGGACGACTGCGCGAGGTGACAGTGCCGTAAAGCCGTATTGTTCGGCCTTTCAGGAAGCCGACGTTGAACGCGCGAAGACCTAGTGATGCCTCTTTTATATCTCTCTGCGAAAAAAAAAAGAAACAACCAGAAAATGAAAGTGTCTGAAGTGGATCAAAGGAGTAGTCGTTCAAAAGCGGACACACGCTCATATCAGGCGTATGAATGAGTCGGCCCGAGAAGTGCCAAAACTGGAACCCCGTTTGTGTTCACCAAACACGCCATACCAACTTCTCGAAAGCAATGCTCGCGCCTGGAGCGTTCAACGGTTCAGTGAGTGCGCTCTCGCTTTCGATGCTCGTCGTGGCGGGGGTTGTGCCGAGGTGTGGCTCGCTTGCCGAGCGCCGTTCACTGGCGATGACCGGAAGACCGCTCGTCGCGCGCAAGACTGACAGCCGTCAGCCGCCGTTTCTGCTCTCGCTGGATCTGGGTCAGGCTTTATTTGGGAGGCGGGTAACAGGCGTGTCTGCTTTCTTGTTCTCGGCTCATTCTTTCTTTTATTTTTATCTCTTTTAGCGCTGTCTGCGTCGACGCATCTCGCATACCGCTGCCTCGAGGGTGGCACTCGAGGGAGGGAGGCGGAAGAAGGGAAAGCGAGTTGTTGCACGCCTGGCGCGGGAGGCAGTTGTGAGTGCAGAGATGAGACCGTAATAGAGATGAAAGGGGTGATGCGCCGCGCGGAAGCTGTCTCGTGGAGATATCTACGCCGTGACACGTGATCAGCCTCTTCCATCGAATTCAAAGCATTGCGCAATGGGTCGACAGCGCCATGATGGGGTTTCCGCAACTCGTCCTCTGCTGTATACAGCTAAGGAGGAGCACAAGTAGCGCGTTGCATGTTTAACGTACGCGCGATGCGGCATGCGTACGGCGTCGCGATTGTGGAAAAAATGTGCGAAACCATCTTGGTGGTGTGACTTGGACAGACATTAAAGTCGGAATAAAAAAAATGCTTTGATTTCTAGAGTGCATATAGGCTTTGAAGTCGACGACACGATGCTGCTTTGCACGGCTCACGGTATATAGTTTCTGGTATTTTATCAGCGGCCAAGATAACTATTTATATGTAGTATAACTTTGCCTTATTGCAATGCTAGCATCAGCGGAATGCATGCTATCAGCAGCCACGGGGCAGGTTTGAAAACAGCTCGAGAGTGGACTGAAGGATCAAAAACGTTGCACTCGTCTAACTGTTCAGTTATACAACAAAAGAGAAAAAAAGATGCTATAAACTTGTGAGTGCGCTGCTGCAAAACCTAGTTGCCTTTTAAAAACATTTGAGAAGAAACTTAATTTTGGTAATAGGCTTTATTACCATGGTTCTATTGTTTTGAATACGAACAAGTGTTAGTTGTATCTAGATTTTTCACAGCGATTACAGATATTTTATTTTGTAGCGACGAGAGAAGAGAGACGTGAGATGAGGTCGAAGGCGGCCGATGGGGCCGAGCCGATCTCGCCACTTTATTGCAGGCCTGAAGCGGAGCCACGTCGGCTACCAGCGTCCAAACCGCCAGGCCAGAAGCTCGTTCTCAACCTCGCGCAGCTCGAGCTAGCATCAGCTGCGCGAGAGGCGCGGCGCAGTGATCAAGAAATGATGGCGATGATGATGGCACTACAATTTCGTTATTCAAAAATTATTTGCGGTCCACGTGCATGAGCTGAAAGTCACTGATCGTCAGCTGCGTCTCTCATAATCATATGGTGGTTTTGGGACGTTACATCCCACATATCAATCATCAGATCGTCAGTTATCTAAAAAAAAATGATTTAACAATGCTCAAGGCTACCGATAGTACTATGGCAACAATGAATAATATACGCCATGACTTTCACCTCTCACCCATGTTGTTCCTAAGTTAAATTGTGACGGCAATCGCCACTATATGTCTTACGTAAAACATAGAAGAAAGGTGTTACTAATCCTTTATCTTACGCTTAGCTCCCCCACTTCTACCCGTGCCCTCCTCCACGGCTAACCAGGCCGATCCACCATAACGGCCGAGCTAGAGATGATAACGAAACAAGCATATGTTCTGAGTGACGTGTATAGTTAGTTATACAGCGGCGGGCAGCCACGCATCAGCATGAGCGCAACGGGGTGCATACGCAGATGCCCGAGACACGGCGAGGATGGACGACTGGGGCGCTGACCCGACCCGAAGGCGCTACCATGCACCGCCGCCCACAATAACAGAATAGATGGTTACGCGTGGAGAAAAAAGGAGCTCATGTTTAACCAAAGGCGCCGTGCACGCACTATTATGCGTGCGCGTGTGGTTTGAAGTTTCCGGTGTATACACGCTCGTTACACGGCGGTGGCATCCACGTTTTCGCCATTCTTCCCCACAATCTTTCTCGTGATGGATCGCCCGCAGCGCGGTTGACTCGGTCAACGAAAAAGGAGAAGGCGCGCTCGCGTTGTCTGTGCAGGCCGCGGCGTGGCCACATGCACGCCTCGGCATCTCTCGGTGCAACGTTTGCGCATCGTGCGCTCAGCACGGCGACCGCGGTCGACCTGCTGCGCTGCACGAGCGCGTCTGGGTTGTTGCCGGCGCGATCCATCACTCTTATAGGAAACGTCCGCGAGTCTATGCAGACACGCGCCGTAAGCACACGTGCACAGGCAGCGAGGCGAACCAGCCGAAGAAGATTGACGAAGATGGCTTCATTTGTGACTGAAAAAGATGCGTACGCGTCACTCAGTGCGTCTGCTACATAGGCCCGCTGGCGCTGTTGCTGCCTTAAAGTGGTCCGAGAAAATGACGAGGTTGTGTTGTGTGTATACTTAAGACAGCTACACCAGCCTCTGAGTGCGGCCTATACAGGGGGTGCATGCGTCTCGTTGCTCCACCATGCCAGCGATATTATACTGTAGCAAAAGTAAACGCGAGTGAGGCTGCATCCGAGAGTGGTTTGAAAGCATGGACGCCGGAAAAAGCGTCATGTATGTACAGAAAGGCAGACACACGGTGTAATAGTAACCTGTACAGACAGACAGACAAAGAACTTTATTGGGTCCTGAGAAACGCTACTTCTTTAGAGCAACGTCGCGGGCCGCTCCTACGTAGGAACGAGAAGGCAGGCCTAGCCTCACCGCCGCATCGTAGGCTCTCTGGACAGCCCGTAGTTGTTGTAGCAACTCTGAACTTCGTAAGGCAGTACAATGCAAGCGAATTGGCCATCAGCGATTCAGCACACACGCGAATGCGTGAGGGAGCATAAAATGAAATCAGACTCGCGGTCATAGGCGAAGAATCAATAAGTACACCTTCTGATACGACCGCGCATGCCGTCTATACGACACTTCGGAAGTGGTTGCGATAAAAAATAGAGAGAGACAGAAATACAGGAAACGTTCACATAACGCGCACAAATGTGTGTAGATGCCAACTATGCTATTTTTTTAAAGAGAAGGGTGAAAATGTTTTGTGCTTGCTTAAGAGACGCTCGTCAGTTTCTGGGCTTGCATGAGCTTGATGTACGAAACCTTTACTGTGTTAAATGCTTGAAGAAGGCTATTTTACACAAATCACAGTGGCCGAAGAGAAGGTCGTCCAACATTCTGCTTAGTGTGGCCAGGATGTATGTACACAGTAAGAAATAGATGGCGGTCATTACAGCTGTAATCAAACGAAACACATGTTTACGGCCATGCTGCGTTGGCCCAACCATAATGTTTGAAATAATTTTTAGCCAACAGTTGGAATATTCAACGCAGGAACAAGCTTTTACCACTCAAGTATTCTATTGCTAACAAAAGGAAAAAGTCCGCTTTCAAAGAAAGAAAAAAACGTCTCCATAGTCTAGTGCGCGCGGGTTCTGTTGACCCAAAATTCAGTTTTCTGACTATGTGCTCATGCGTCTGGCTCCCTATTCCACGTATCCGCTTTCTCATCACTGCTCTATACGGATCTCTAGCATGTAACATGCGTTCTACATTATTTCGTTTCCCATACAAGCACCGGGATTGGCTTGGTGTACTAAGGATGGGCACGTTTCGTAGTTTGTAAAGAAAGTGGAACGTGAAGTAGCTTCACCCTTAGTGCTAACGCCTGTCGGTTGCCCCGCCGTGGTGTTCTAGTGACTAAGGTACTCGGCTGCCGATCCGCATGTCGCGGGATCGAATCCCGGCTGCGGCGGTTGCATTTCCGATGGAGGCGGAAATGTTGTAGGCCCGTGTACTCAGACTTGGGTGCACGATAAAGAACCCCAGATGGTCGAAATTTCCGGAGCCCTTCTCTACGGCGTCTCTCACAATCTTATGGTGGTTCTGTGACGTTAAACCCCACATATCAATCAAATCAACCTGTCGGCTATCTATATAGTGCTTCGAAATAACTGAAGTCTCTCGTAGTAACTTAGCAGTATGATGTTTTTCCCCTCGCATATATAAAAGCAGGGACACAACTGCGGCCCTTTAAAACGCGGCTAAATTGATAATAATTGATAGTCTTTTTTAGGGCTTTATTGCCAAAACTAAGACATGTTTGCGAGGCACACCATGTAGTGGTGCACTCTTGGTTAAATTTCGACCACACGTGGTTCTATACTAGCATGCACACGGGTGTTCGCGTTCCGCCCTCTCAACGACCACTATAGCGTCTATAGCACTTCAGCTTCGCTTAATTGTCTCACACCTGAACCTGACCAAGCTTGTAGTAGTTTTTCTTAACAGGGCATCCATGATTTACTGACCCCAACGAGTCGCGCAGCGCTTTCATTTAAGAAGTGACCCGTGGCCATAATGTATGCTACAGATGACGCAACACGCGGTGAAACAGCTTGAGGTGGGTGGAAAACCAAACTAAACAAAAAAAAATAGGATAAAACGTATGGGAGATAATGCAGCAGCATGTTACGGTGCAGTGTGACGCGTTGCCCGGAGGACGAGAGCATTTGGCTCACATAGAAATTAAGCAGCCGAGCTGTGCAGTGTCTGTCCGCAGTATTCAGGCAAAAAATAAAAAAAAATCGAGAAAATCAATAAAAATGCCATTGATATGTTTGGTACCGGGCTTAACCGCGCCTCTGGCATACGTGTTTACATCTTCGGTCGCCTTATTACACTGTGTCGGCGGTAGCAGCATTGCACATTTCTTATACGACGCCGTGATTCCCGGAGGGACACGACGCAGACAAACACCGACCTATTAGAATTCATCGCTGCACGGCTATTCGCCGGCTTCGAATACGCGGAAGCCACGCACACGCGGGCAATTTGCGTCACTCTCTGTATACGAGCAGCCAGCTATGCTCTGAGGATACAGACAGCAGACGGCCCGCCACAGCCACGTGGGAACTGCTGCAGGTGGTCGTCTATACATATATAACCCGCGCGGCGTGCCACCACGACGCAACCCCCGTGGACGCAAGTCAATCGGCTTTCATTATGCAAGGATGAGGACGAGTCTCTATGAGTTTTCTATGAGAAAGTTATTGATACGACGAAGGACTGTCTCAAAGTGAATCGTTCGTACGCGGCTCGATGGCTCACTGCCAGCTCGGAATTCCCCCTTGTCACGGCGAATGAAAGGAAAAGTGAGCGATGGGACACGGTGCTACCCCAGGCAATCGCGCATGAAGTGAACACGGGGGATATTTCCACGTAAGTGCGCTGTAGTTTTTTACAAGCACTGCCTCGAAATGCACTGCCCAGCGACCTTTCCTCATCGTTCACAAAGCACGCCGGGTTCATTCGTGCGTATACGTCAGTCGTGCATGAGAGGCCTCGGTCAGAAGTGTGTGTAAATGTCGTATTTATTGTACGTGTATTCGTATTCATATATACAGCAAGGCTCGACAAGATCGTTCTTTTAGCGTGAATTGAAGTTTTTCCCTCAGGTTGCAATGAAAATGGTAAAAAGTGGTGTTGACGGTGTAATATCGGGTGGTAATGCCCACAAGGGGAAAAAGTGCATCACGATATACATACGTTATACATCACTATATATATATATATATATATATATATATATATATATATATATATATATATATATATATATATATATATATATATATATATATATTTATATATATCAAGCGAATGTCTTCCGTGAATCCAGTGATAAATAGAAATTGGCTTGAGCGGACAAACTTACGACAACTTTTATTACCCCTACGTTTTGGCCGGGGTTCGGCTGGAGTCCGGCCTTCAAAGGCCGGACCCTGGCCGAAACGTAGGAGTAATAAAAGTTTTCGTACGTTTGTCCGCTAAAGCCAATATATATATATATATATATATATCCTGATGAAGGCCACACTCTAGGCCCAAACGTCGAAATAAACCACGATGTGACCGCTCACGAAGGATCTAAGACTTGACACAACGTAGTTATTATATCGCATTACTATCATATATTTCACGAAGAAAGGACCATGCCTTGAAAGTTCTTCAATTTCCATTTAAACGTCACACTTTACGCCATTCATTCTTTTGTTGAACCGCAAGCGAGTGGAATGCTCTTCCGTCAAATATTGCAGCAATGCAATGTAATGATGACGTTTAGCCCGCTTTGTGTGTAGAAATGAATGCCGATTGACCCATTGATGTATATACCCCCCCCCCCCCCCCCCCGCCTCTTGTAATGCCTGCAAAGGCGATGCAGGTACTGAATAAAATTTCACACTTTTAGCCATAAAACTCGTTTGTCGTGAGGGAATTATCAGACGTGCCGCTTTAGCTTACCTTACAGAAGAGATGGCCTGCTGCCGATCAAGAAATTGCCAGCTGGAGCGCCCCTGCGAACATGAAAGAGAAAAGGAGCAAGCCGCTTTAGCCCCTACACGTCCACTGTCACTCGTGTCATGCCATGCAGATGTTTACCATTGCTTTTTGGAAATGCTCACTTACTCTTGGTAATATTCCTCATGCCACGAATGAAAAGGCACGCTTAAATGCTTTTTTTTCTTGTACACCAGGAGTCTCGGATGCAATGAAGAAAATAAGGAGTAAGGTAGGAAACAGGCGCGACCAAAACAAGACTGTGGCACACAGCTGGTCATTACGACGGAGTTCGTTCAAGGTTGTTTCTTTTATATGCCTCGTTATGTTAGGAAATTCATATGTTTGTACAAATGCGGCGATCGAACGACCATGCGCTCACACGGGAGCTAATGACATCTATGGCCGTTGGCTGGCGCCAGAGTGTGTGCGGGAAGGGGAGGGAGCATGGCAAATGATATGGTGATATGGAGGTGGGCAAAGAGAAAGCCGTAAACTGTGTGACTATATCGTACATCGTGCACAGTGCGACAAGATGTCGCCATGGCAAAATGCACAAATTACCACTGATCAACAAGTTTCTTTTTAGTTGACAAAAAAAGACGTATGTATTTATACAGTACAGTTCTCACGAATAGAAACAGGCCAATGAAGGGCTAAATATTCGCATTATTTCGCTCCCGAGGTCATGAGTTTGTGTTATATCGGCATGATTTAGACTCGAACGCGTATAGATCATTGTTAACATTATCTTCAGAGACCAGATTTGTCGAGGCACGACGCGGTTATGGCGAGAAGTGGCGCATACCAGTCATTACACTAAAAGAAAATTCATATCGCGTTTGAATCCGGGGGGGGGGAGGGTAAACAACAAGAGGGAAAGCAGGGAGATTAACCAGGCACATGCCCGGTTTGCTACCCTACGCTGGGGGAATAGGAAGGGGGCATAAAGATGAGAGAGAGGAAAGAGAAGAGAAAGAGAGAGAGAGAAAAAAAATAAAAAAAATAGAGGATTGTGAGTCAATCGGCTGGCGCGTATGCAGCGGTGGCACTACACAAAAGTTAAAGGTGGTCACTTAGGCCTGTAGTCCTCAAAAAGCACAATACAGCTTTGACTGCTTTTTTAGCCGACGAAAGGCGATGACGGTGTTCCAGTAGCATCTGCACAGAGATTGGCCGATTGTCCAATTGTCGCAATGCGTCCGAAAGCGTCTGTCTTTCAGAGGCAAATCGAGGGCATTGGCATATCAGATGGTCGATGTCTTCTTTGGTGCAGCAGACGTCGCATTCCGCATTGTCGGTCAATTCGATGAGGGTTCTATATGCTTTTGTGAAGGCAACCCCCAACCAAAGGCGACAAAGAAGTGAAGCTTCATGTCGACGAAGTCCGGATGAAGGTCGAAGTTCGAGTCGAGGGTTTATTTGGTATAGTCTCGTATGTCTTATGCTTGGGGTGTTCCACTCCTGCAGACTCAGACTACGTGCCAGGTGACGAAGTTGCTTTGCAGCGTCAGTCCTTGACAAAGGAATCGGAAGGGTGTGTTCTTCTTGGTGCGATGTGCGAGCTGCGTTGTCTGCGGAATCATTGCCACTGATCCCACAATGGCCAGGAAGCCACTGAAACTTGACCTCGTGGCCTGTTTCTGTGACGTGGTGAACGAGCTTGACAACTTCGTAAGTTAATTGTTCATGGCAACCTCGTCGAAGGACTGACTGAATGCTCTGTAGGGCTGGTTTTGAGTCGGAAAACACAGCCCATTTACTCGGTCTTTGGGATTTGATGTACTCTATGGCGCCACGCAAAGCCGCAAGTTCTGCCGCTGTGGACGTAGTGACATGTGACAGTTTGATTCGCAGAGTGGTTCCTCTAGCTGGAATCACCACCGCACCACCAGAACCAGACGCTGTGGTTGAACCATCGGTGTATATGTGCACGTGGTTGTTGTACATTTCGAGCAGATGGCTCAAGCTCAATTGTTTTAGGGCTGATGAAGGCAAATTTGCTTTTTTCTGTATTCCTTGAATCCGGGAGTACTGCAGATCATATATATGCATATTGCGATGTACGTAGTCTCGCCCGATGTTGATCCACTGCCCAGTCACGCACCACCTTTTCGAATTGTGTTCTTCGTTGGGAAGAGTGTATACGTTGACCATCTCGTAGAAAAATAAACTACGCTATCGCACTTTACTCTGGAAGGCGAAGCTCCAGTGTCTCCCCAATTTTATATAATCAAAGTCATTACGACGACAGTGACAAGTGGCAAGTTTGATACTCGATGGAGCTTCGATCAACCGAAACCACACTTTAAATGTAACCAGTGGTGTGGTGATGCCAAACACAAGTTAGTTTAATGTATAAGAGGCGGACGTGGCGCGATACCCTGCCATCTACACGCGGAAGTTACAAGCGTATTTCACGCAGCCTCGCACCTCAAGAATAATCACTTTCAGGAAACGCAAATGAATAAATAAATAAAATGAAGGGGTGCAAGGTGCACACGTGAAAAGAAGCCATGCCCAGAAAACGGCCGCAATAACCGGTGTAGGCCGTAAACAGGAACAAAGAAAAAAAAAAGCGTCTCTATAGTCATCACAAAGAGGCGATCGGCCCTCTTTGTATATAGTACAGGAAAGAGCAGGCCAAGCCAACAGCCTAACCTCCATCGTTCCTGCGGCGCCGCTCAGAGCCTTATTTTCACTGAAAGCCAAACCGAGAGGCGGCAATCGCGAAGGAAGTGTCGCAATAAACTTACGCAGTTTTATTTAATGGTGCACCGAATATTTGTGGGCGAAATGCTCTTCTTTTTTCCCGGCAGAAGTCGATTAGCCGTTGGGTCGTTTATCGTGGATGCTCGCGATCGCGTTTCTTCGAGCCACGGGGAATTAGGTGACACCGGAAACTCTCGGGGGCCGCGGGATGGTCCAGGGTATGCGTCGAGTCCGTCGAGAGGCCACGAGTGCTGTGGCTTGAAAAAATGAGCGAATATGTGGAAAGGTAAAGGACAGAACTCCGTAGCTCTGTTGTTCCCTAGCGCCGGAGGTCAACGAGCCAGTCGTTTGAGTGGACCGTTAACGGAGCGACAATGGCGGGTTTGACTCGAAAAGTGCCACTTGACGCTTCCCGCATTCTCTGCGTTTACCTGACACATTATTTCATCGCTTCGACGTATACCTATTTACTTTTTTTAAGCTTAAAGTGCGTGCGCGTATTTTTAGCCGTAGCCTCGGCTTAATGTAGTATTCTTAAGCTCAGCTTCCCGTTTCCTTAGAAGCGCAATCTTGCTTCTTCGTTATATATATATATATATATATATATATATATATATATATATATATATATATATATATATTCAACGTGCTCTTCCGCGTGACACTACTTTCGGGCTGCTTCACAGCGTGACCGGCGCAAGCGCAAATGCTGCAGCGAAGATCTGTACGGAACCACTCTTCGTTTCAGCGTGGCGTCGACGGCATGCTCACCACAACCGACATATTTCGGCGCTACCAACCAGTCACACCAGAAAGCATAACTGGTGTCCTCAATTATGCTTTCTTTTTCTCATAATAAGCGCATACTACTCTTGAATATGCACGTTTGCAACTGGAATTAAGAGCGATAACATACATGAGCCTCATGGTCAGCAAAACTTGGTGGACGATAGTCAAACTAATGACGTCAATTTTTGTCAATTTTAATGTCATCTAGATATTTTTTCATAACCCTAGGGGCTGCTGTTGGCAACTCTGGGGTAAATAATGAAAACCTATTAGCAGCACCCACTCGCCACTTAAAGGTGTGTATATATCAATTAATTTGGCTACACACCCTCGTATACTGCGTTACAGGTTCTTCGAAATATGTTTCTCAAGTACGTATAGAGCGCCATCATACGAAAGCCTGCTGTTGGCTTCGGCTTGCTCCGGATACGTGCGGCTATAGAATCCATCGGCCCCCGTTTTCTCATGCACAGTTATTGACAAGTAAAACTGACAATGTTTCTCGCATTTTAGCTTGACCTGCGAATCAAATATCTCAGATATCCCAGTGCCCCACGCCTTTTTCTATGGAGCTGTTGCATATCTCGTACGCTTACAGGGGGCACTGCGTAGTGTGGAAAGCGTTCGGCTAAAGGTAGCTGTCGGGAGCGAGGCAACGTGTACGAAAGTATCTGCCACTGATGTCGACCGTGCTGAGAACGCCGCTGGCACCGGGCACTGCAAGGAAGACGTCGTGTCCTTTATTTCGGGGCGTCACATGGGTGCAAAAACACTGACTTCCTCCGCGATACATTCATTTCTTTTTTCCGCCTATATGAGCGCTGTTGCGGAACGCCACCACTGACGACTGTGCAGCCGTGCGCCGTAGCCGCTGCGACACGCTCGCATCGACTGGCGGCTCCCTTCGCTTTCCTTCTTCTCGTAATGGGCGCGCGGACACACATTCGTACAGTGCGTGGCGGCTCGGGGGGGCGATTGGTTTTTCAAGTGGTCCCCCGGCTCCGCGAGGCGGCCATCGCCACGTATGTATCGCGGTTGGCGATCGGTGGTGAGACGAAGCCCAGCACTGAGCGCGCGGGAACCAGGCTATCGACCTCGCCCGTTGCATCCTGCGAGCAACGCTCCCTCACGGCTTTTCTTGCTTGGCTGTACGACCCGCCGCTACACATATGAGCCGCCACCGGCATGCGCTCCCCTTCAACTACACTCTGCCCCTTTCCTTCCTTACGATTGTAGACGACGCGTTGATCAATGGGTTTGTTTTCGGCTCCTTCCCGTGCCACGTACTACAAATGCGCGCGCGCGCTTCACCGTTTGCTGTCGATCCGTCATCGTTTGCAGGCACGAGGAAGTGACGATTGTACGGAGGGTGTGAACCGCGTTCCGTTCGCGCTATTCCGAGCCCTCGTTAGCGAAATACTGCGTGGGAGAACAGAACACGATCTCGAGTGGATTTGGGCCGCTGACTCTTCGTGAAAGGGCTCAACTATATAAATGTTCCATTATCAGAGAACGAATCGGACGCGTAGCAGCGCCCATAAAATATAATGAATGGGTATCGCGTTCTGTTTGTTTCTTTTAGCGAAAAAGGGAAGGAGAGGGGGGCAGCACTTAATGGAGTGGCAATACGAGGACAATTAGAATGGACACCGACCACGAATTTTGGCGTAAAATAATGTAATGCGCGTTGCATTTACGAGAACATTCGTGGTCGGTTTCCATTTTGATCATCGTCATGTCTTTTCCCGACCAGATGGAGTCTTGGTCCGACTCTCTACTTCGTGGCGGTGATGTCATTTAACTAAGCCATGTCATTTAACTTGAGGTATGTTGCTGAATACTGCTTCTATGAACTACAGCTCCACCACGGTGGTCTAGTGGCTAAGGTACTCGGCTGCTGACCCGCAGGTTGCGGTATCGGATCCCGGCTGCGGCGGCTGAATTTCCGATGGAGGCGAAAGTGTTGTAGGTCGTGTGCTCAGATTTGGGTGCACGTTAAAGAACCCCAGGTGGTCAAAATTTCCGGAGCCCTCCACTACGGCATCTCTCATAATCATATGGTGGTTTTGGGACGTTAAATCCCACATATCAATACCTTTACATCCAGAATAGCGCGGCGATAGTAGGACACGTGATCACGAAAATTATTTTTAGGGGCGAAGCTCCTTAGGGCGTGGGCTGTGCGTCCCCTGTAGCCTGTATGTAGCCACCTCTAGTTTAGTTCTTGCAGTGTTCACTAGATGGCGGTACCGTCTCCTATATGTAGCCACCTCTCGTTTAGTTCTTGTAGTGTTTACTAGATGGTGGTACTTGTAGCTGATGATGAAAAGATGCAAGATGTTATAAACTAGAAAGCGGTACTTGTAGTTGATGAAAGACGCGAGATCTTATAAAATAGGAATGATGTCACATATGGCGCGTGTCATTGGTTGAAGGCAATAGTTCGATTTAGTGCGGCGACGTACGCTAGGGGGAGCGTTGTAATAAAATCCGTTCGCTGTTGGCGCGCGCTCGGAGTCGCCGGATGGATAAGGCTGCACAGCGGAGAGAGCGCAAGGCGGCAGCAGCGCGCGCTCGCAGACAGAATCCCGATGTGCGAGCGCGCGAGGCAAGGGACATCGCAAGCCATCCATCGTCTAAGAACAAATAAAAGTTGATTTGTGTATATACACACAGCGTTTCTCATGTCTTTACATGATGATGGACTGGGCGAATTACACGGAAGATTCACAGTTTACCGATGAATCCCTCCGGAGCTTCGCCCATTCATCATTATTCACCCCGTGAATATGCCGTAATTTTTTATTGGCTCTCTTTGGCCGTATTTGTTCCCTGCGCTAAAAACAGCAAGTTATGATCAAACTCCTTTTTATCACTTGATTCGTTCCCGAGTAGTTCGTGGCCTGTGTAGCTGTGTATCCGATGCTTGGCTTCAGGAACTACCCTGTCGAAGCATGCCAGGGCCTTTCTTCCAAATGCAGTGCCTGCGTGTACGTCTATGGAGCTATAACCTGTGATGCGCGGTTCACTATATTCAACGCCGCATTGACAGTGGACGGCCGAGAGCTTAGGCCCGGTGTCTTGATTTACAAGCACAGACACCTGGCAAGACCAGCGGCGCCGTACAGATACGGAGACCACGGCGTGCTTGTAGCGCATATACATATCAGAGTGATGCTGCCACCATTGGGTTGAAAAAAGCTCCATAGTATAACTACGAGACGCGTCAGCGAAGGGATTACGCACACCTTCGACCTCGCGAAGCAGCAGCCACCGTAATCCCTCGTAAAGAACTGTCAGGCCAGGTGGGCGTTCGGCCAGCGTGGTGTATATATACACGCCACACGTCATGGTCCACGGTCGCGCCACCGAAAACGATCCCATGCTTCGTATACCGTGGCCCCGGCGGCAGCTTTTCGTATTCCATTTCAGAGGACTAGGAAGGCATAGCGCGAATCAAATGCGACAAGAAAATGTCGAGTCATCTCTTTTTCGGCGCATTTCACGCTTCTTATCCTTGCTGCTATTCACCTATTGCTATTGGCGGCTGGCGGATCCTTTTCAGATGCACTTTGCAAAGGACGCCCTTACAGAGCTTCGGATGGATCCCCGCGTCGCACAAGCCGCGAAGGCTGTGCTTAGGTGCGCGGCACCCTGATACACGATAAAAGCGAATACGTATGTACAGAGGCTGTTGAATTGCGTGGTGAAGTATTATATGCAAAGGATTTCTTCAGGAATGAAAGACACTTTGACCGTTTATATCTATCTAGCCGCCTGTGTCGGTATGCTCTCGTCGCTGCCTCCTCAACGTTGTACGCACATACAAAAACTGGCACTGGAGGATCTATGACACACAAGGCTGACAGGTCATGGCATCAATAGCACGATATGCCTGTCACGCACGTAATGAAACCCTTTGCCGCAGTCCCGCGTGGCCCATGCGCGCATTCCACAGTCCTTGGTATGCGCGTATATGCGCCACAGGTGATTCACAGTACATATCAACTCAGGCAAGTCAAAAGAGGAACTAAAACCTAATAAGACACATTGTGTGGATTAATCAAGAGAAATACGTAGCGTTTGTTGCACTCGGTGATTTTAATGTAGCATACAAACGTTTATATATGCACTAGTTTTATTACTCAACATGGATGATTTTTCCCACAGGAATACGTTAGCAAAGGGAACACTGATTTGATTTAGCTTCAGCGAAAGTGACGTCTGTGCTGTAACGTGAGTGCCGGAGTTACGTAAGACCATGAGCCACCCGTTAGACGTAACTGTAGTCAACGGGTCTATAGGAAGCCTGCGATGTGCACACAACAACTCGAATTACACAAAGACGTCAAAACAGTGCAGGCAAGACGGCTCAAAGTAGGGCGTCGGCCTCTCCTCACTGACCGCGTCGCATAAAATCGATTCCCGCATTGTTTGGGATCTGTCGGAATTTATGTTGTTTTACTATAATTGCCACTAAGAAGATCAACGAAATCTCGTCATGCCTGATTAGGAAAAGCATGCGACAAAACTTGCGGAATTCTATGGAACAAAAGAGAAAGTTTTTTTTTTCTGAGCCAATAAGGGATAAACATAGGGTAAACAAGAGATACGTTGCTCAATTTACGGATTCAAACATGTGCCGAGAAAGCGAACAGGAGAGCATAACCGTGCGCATGAAAACTAAAAAAAAAGCCGTTACGCAAAGTTTTCAACGGTATTTTATTGCTTGGTGTCTACACACACAAAACCATATCCCTCTCGCTCTAGGTTATGTTCTGTCCGTGAATAATTCGCTTCAGCACTCGTTCCATCTTTCATTGTTGTCGTATCTCTTCGGGCCTTTCTCTCGTCGCTGAGGGAGTTGCGCGTGAGTCCATGTCAACACAAAGGCCGGCGGGCTGCCATGAGACGTTCTTGCATGCGGAAGAATTGCTGCTGACTTCGCAGCCTCGTATTTATTATTTCTATCAAGAGCCGCTTGTTGTTCACGGTAGCATGAGTGCGTGTAGTGTACGGAGCGTGTGACGTCGCGGTTATTCGCTTTCTCCAATGGACCACGAACGAGGTCTGAAGGCTTCGGCGGTCCGGTGCACGGACCGCCGAAGCCTTCAGTTCTTGTATATGGGAGACAAGGGTATATACCGTATACATGGCAGAGGGTATACTTTACACTTATAGCTACATGTATATACAGGCTCTCGCGACGCTGAGCCTCGCACCGAGGTATAGGTCGAGGCTTGTCTTCCTGGTCTCGAGGGAGCGTAGCCGTGTAGGACAATAGCCCCTCTCTTCATCGCAGATGAACGACAAGATTCGCTTCCGCGGTATTTACCTCGCGGCTCGTCACACGATCGCCGTACACATCACGCCGAACAAATTAAGCACATGCATCTGGGTAAAAGACGGAATAACAGTGAAGGGAAAACAAAGGATGCATGGCGAAGGCGAAGGGGGGCTCTGTAGTGTTTGTAGAGAAAGTGATTCTTAAAAGAGAAAGGAAGAGAAAAGTGAGCCCCGTTACTGTCTGCTTCAGTGAGCGACACCTCCACAGTAGCTCACAAGGGATAGGGGTGAGGAGGGATAAAAAGGGGTAGCAGTAAAGGTGTAGGAAAGCGTAAGAAGGAGAAGAAAGGAAGAGACGTTAGGTGGTAAGCCAGAGCGAGCGACAACAAACTGAGGGGATAGAAGAGATAGGAAAGATGGGAGCACGGTCACTGGAGTCCGAGGACGGGGCACACCTGCGAGAGCTCCTTTCGGCGCCGGTAGATGTCGTAGAGCAAGTCCAGTCGGTCAGAGCTACACTGTCGTCGGAGGTCGTCGGCGGCAGGAGGTGACGTAGGGCGAGCCTAGTCGGCCAGAGCCACGCTGACGCCGGAGATCGCAAGCGCGCGGAGCGCGCGAGCGCACAACCGGTCGGCCCGGAGTCAGCGTTTGTAGGCTTAGGCGAAACTACAGTTTGTGTAGGTTCCTGCGCCTTATGCTCCACGTGTTTGCACTACATGGAAGATCTCTTCACTCAACTTCAGCTAAGATAGGTAGCTCTGACACAGCCACTGTGATCACTCATACTCGATGCGTGAACTGGCATACTCGCTCTGACACAGCCACTGTGATCACTCATACTCGATGCGTGAACTGGCATGAAATCTGAATTCCATTTCGTTCTTACCTTTCGAAAGGATGTGACAAGACACAAACTAGATTTTGTATGTATACGTATACGGTATGCGTATAAGGTATCCACGGTGTACGGTATCCACGTGACAGATTTAGATTGTGGTTAAATCCGCCTGGATGAAGGAACAGGAGAGACGTACATTTCTTTTTTTTTGCGCTCCCTCGATTTCCGTTCTTGCTAACCACCCGCGCCTTGTGCGAAGCCCTTTATAAGGCTACAGAATGGCACGGCCATCCAAGCGACGCTCCTCGGCTATCGGGGATTTCAGTGAACTATCGAGCGTAGCTAAAGTTCCGTCCCATACGCCATGGTGCACGCTGCACTCATCAGGGCAACAGACCAGCACGCAACCTCCTGAAAAAATTCTACTAGGAGGACGAGGCCATGTTGGCATCCCATCGCCAGCGCACTCCCACTCAGCAAGTTTCGGAAGTCCAGCGGGAATCTGTTACCAAGAGGAGAAAAAAGCTGACCTGCAATCCAACACCAGCAATGTCAACCTTTCGGAAGTCGCGGCTGCCAGCCCAGTGCCACCCACACTACAACAACAGCATTTGTTGGAGCAGCAAGCTGTCTCAGCATTGGGCAGCTGGTTGAAGCGCAAGGTAAAGGAGGCATACCACGGGCGCCAGCACGTCTGCTGCGCTATAAATCCGGCGCGCCCTATCGACGCACAAACATAGTATGGCCCGCCAAACGAGGCACAAACGGGCTCACCTTGCGAGGAACACTCGCATTGCAACACCATAAGTGCCTCCCCCCTCCTTACTGCACCGGCCGCTCGAGACTCGCACTCACAGAGCTACCCACACCAGCCCCAAGGGCTACACCTGTGCACGAGCCCCCGGTGCTTCCCTGCGCCCCCACTCGTCCACTCAACCACCCGCACTACCGCACCTTTCCGGAGACGACCGATAACGAGCAAGGTGACACGTTCATCGATTGGCCACTCGGGAAGAAAGCAAACTTCCTGGCGGTGATTAGCGAGCCAATCACCGGCTTTCTCGCCGGTTTTTCGGCCACTCGACGCGTCCGCGTCAACCACAGGCACAACTTGGTGGCTGTGGACACATAGCCCGCCTCATACCTCGTCTCTCTCCTGTGAGTGAGAACCATCTGCGAGACCAGGGTGAAGTGCAAAGTGCCTCAGCAACAACACTTGCATCGGTTTGGTGGTACGGCATCGACCCGCACATCGATATGGAGGATATCGCAGCCAACATTGCGTCGGACGCTCCCATCGTGTCGTGTGCGCGCCGGGGCAAGTGCCTCACGCTGACATTCAGGGGCACAGTCATCCCTCCCGAAATCCTGCTGTTAAAATAGCAACGCTGAGTGTGGCGTCGACTGCCCCAACCCCTTCAGTGTATCTGTTGTGGATGTTTTGGCCACGCGAGCAGCGCTGCCTTCGTTGCGATAGCAGCCACTCCAAGGGACCGTGATCCACGACATCCCCACGCTGCCTGAAGTGCAGAGGAAGCCACCCAGTGGACGAGCCGCACTGCCCTCTTTGGTAGATTCAGCGCAAGGCCGCTGTCATCATTGTCTCTTCGGATAGCCCCGTGACGCGCCTCCAAGCGTTGGAGCAAGCCAGGACCGCTGCCAACACCATCGACCAGCGGGGCAGTGCGTCGGTCGTGAAGGGCAGCTCTTTCCGGGATGTACTCGCCGGTGCCGGCGGAATGACTTCAGGAACCACCCTACAATATACATCAAGCGCCACTGTCATCTCTACGACCTCGACGACCACATCACCTGCTCCTCCTACTTAGCCGCCGTCGACTCTCGAAGGACAAGGGGATAGCCGCACTTGCTGCGGCAGTTCGTGCTATTCACGCGATCCTGCCAGTGGATTCCCAGTGCACGGTTTGTGTGCGCCAGCCTTGCCCATCCACGATGCAATCGCACTTAAGGATTAAACCTTTGAAGCGGCGCTACCACCGGGGCCAACCGGACTTACTACGTGAGTTTGGAAAGCCCCAACCTTCATCCTTTTGCTTTGTCAAAACGTGCTCTTAACTCCTCCACCAATTTTCTTGGTAGCTTTACCAGTCGACTGCGTGTTGCGCGCGAGGGTTCGTGCGTCCGTGTGGGAGGCTGATCGAATGTGTTTTATTTTTTTTATTTTTATGTACTCTAGTCTACACTTATCATCTGCTCCTATATCATTTACTCCCATTACTTTCATTGTGCCGACCTATTGAGGTGTCATCTTAAGGATGGACAGTTACGGGTGACACTTTTCTCTTTGTTTCTTTATTATAACCACTTCCCTCCATTCGCCTACGTGGATCAGGCGCTAGGGTTCTCGGGTGCTGACCTGAAGGTCGCGTGTTCGGTCCCTGCCGCGTCGGTCGCATTTCGATGGAGGCGAAATGGTATAGAGGCTCGCGTACTGTGCTATGTCACTGCACGTTAAAGAACACCAGATGGTGGAAATTTCAGGAGCCCTCCACTACGGCGTCTCTCAATCATATCCTGATTTTGGGACGTAAAACCCTACATATTGCGTCGTAGGGACGCAATATGTAGGGACGCAATAGGTTTGTAGGGACGCAATATGTAGGGACGCAATATGGACGCGTAGGGACGCAATATGTTTTACGTCGTAGGGACGTAAAACCCTACGACGTAAAACCCCCTCGTGGACGTAACAATAATATTATTAGATCGTGGTTTCAAACTGTCGCTGCCCACGATTTACGTGCAGATTGAGAGCATTTCACGAAAAAAAAAGAGAGAAGTGGTGGCGACCAAATCAGAAGAGGCCGCTGGTGTTCCCCAACGACGTGGGGACTGCCCTTGATGTTGCCTTTGCTCTTCAGCGTATACAGTATAGTGACGTCTTGGCTGATTTGTGGTTGCAAATTGCAGAAAGCTCACCATTTCATTGAGAAATGACATAAAATAGCCTTTCACTGGCTTCCAAGTCATTCTGGAATAATTGGCAGTGAACGGGCCAATCGAGCTGCCCGTTCTGCCCATACTGAAAGCGATCAAATATCGATTCCGCACTCCGGAACTGACGCTACACGGAAACTCCGCATGCTTGCTCACACTGAGCGCACCACATCGAAATGGAACGAGTCACATTTCACCAGTGCACGATAATGTACCTTAGACCCAACTCCTGGTCTTTGAATTCCTCCAGAACTTCACCGACGAGACGCTACTATACTGTGCAGATTATGGTTGGGTGTCGCATTTACCAATGCGTACGCGTTCCGCATATATGATTGGCCGACACTGCGGTATGCGACCATTGCGGCAGTGAAGAAACAACTTGGCACATTCTGTGCGAACGCCCACAAAACTGCTCGCAGAGACAGTCACTCTGCAATGCGCTAAATGAAATGGTCAACCAGACTCTTTCGGAAGAAGGAATTCTGTGCTACCGACCGGAGTTTATGTCGCAGAAGAGGCTGTGAAGGCGCTCCAGCGCTTCTTGCGTTCAACTGGCCTGTTCAAACGACTGTGATCGGAACGCTCTGCGTGAGTGTGCATGTGAATTTTGTTATAATTTTTTTATATCTCTCTATCTCTGTCCTCTTTCCGACCCTTATTTCCTCACCCCTGTACAGGGTAGCAAACCAGTTCTTCTAGGTTAACCTGTCTCTACCTTTTATTTATTTCTCTCTCCTGTTGATTTTTGCACCGAACGTTTGACGCATCGCATATAGACATGGCGCAGTGTATTGACGGCAGCTCCAATAGGATTGTCTTATATAATCTACAGAAAAGTTCCTTATATACTTTCTCAAAAAAAAAAAAACCGTGGGCAGCCCAAGATGACTCATACCACGTTCGTATTTTCAGTTACGCTTGTACAACTTTGATAGCAGTAAATGAGAAACATTCACAGGGATAACATCTTCGACATGTTATGTTTCGTATTTTCCGCCGCCGGCCACTGATGAGCCTCGTGCACGGACATTTTACTTTGTACGGACATTTTTTCAAAGAATACAATCACCCGTTAGTTAAAAGTCGTGATATGTACAATAAAGCCTATGGAATTTCAAGGGCACAGCGTTTTAGCATTTAGACAGTCACCTATTTGACGGAAAATAGACGGCTAATACATCGTATATTGTGCAAACAACGCTCGAAACAACTACTTAAGAGTATACTCAAAATTTAGCTGAGACAACTTTTAACTGATAGTTAAGCAAATTCTTCCTCTTGCAGCTCGGCGGGAACAGCTCATACATACAGTGAATCTGCCCGCCTCAATGTTGGAGAAGCCCATTGCACGCTAGTCATGCCTCTCCGGACTATAAATAAAGTGCCACCATCCATGCATTCATGGCATACAGAGCGAAACTGACCATTTGCTCTGTATTTGAGTAAAACTGACCATTTGCCCTCTGCCCCCAAAATCAAGGAGGTGCTCCCTCAAAAAAAAAAAAAAAGATCTGCCTACGCTTCTTACTCATCAATGCCAATTTCACGCGTTATGACTTTACGTTTGTGTCCTGTTTGAAATAGCTGTTAAAAATGCTTATTTGAGGAAGTCTTGGTGCAAAGCACTACAGATTAATACAACGGGTATTTTCAACATATTAAGGGCTGCGACTGGTTTCTTATTTAAAAGGACTGCCTGTTGGGCTAGCTGGCAGTGCACCACTCAGAACAGTAGCGCAAAAAATAACGCAGATGACGACATAGCAAGATGGGATACAGTGCTAAATTAACAACAGTGTTTATTGCAGCTGAGCGCACATACCGTATATGCATTGACATCGCGTGACAGGAAAAAGAATATTGACCCGCAGGTCATGGGATTGAATCCCGGCTGCAGCGGCTTCTGAAGAAGGCGAAAATGCTGTAGTGCCATGTGCTCAGATTCGGGTGCACGTTAAAGGACCCGAGAAGGTCGAAACTTCCGGAGTCCTCCCATACGGCGTCTCTCATTATCATATGATGGTTTTGGGACGTTAAACACCGTATTTCAACAAAAACAATCTGTCTATCAAAAAAAAGGACATGCTGTTTTTGTCGCGTCAGCCGCTTGTGTGATATGCTGGGTCCATTGCATTGCGTGCTCCTCCCCCTTCCTCGCCCCCTTCTTTTTCCTTTCACGTGGTGCCGTGTGTATATATACGCAATCACTTGCTATTAACACTGATTTGTTAGTTTAGCGCTGTGTCTCATCTTGATCTGTCGTCTTCTGTGTGTTTTCTCTGTGCTACTGTTCGGAGTTATGGTTTCCGGTCATAATAGAAAGCGGTAATGGGCTGGTAATCACGAGATCACCGGCATAATTGGCAGTACTGGAGGTCGTGAAGTATCTTACTGAGCAGTTTTCAGACACCATCGTCCTCCTTCAACTTGCTACAATATTGAAATTTTCGAACCACATTGCGGCTTTCACACGTTATTTCGAAGATAAGCAACTCCCTCCCATCCTCCTTATCTTCCTCCGATAACCCTGCGTTAGTACGTACGTTACTATCAGGAATTTGTTGGATCGGATGCGTCATAAAGCAAATCACATCTGGCAGTTGATGACGACTTTCACAGCAATATATTTCCGAGTGAAGCGACGTCCATAGCCTCATTGGAGCGGCTGGTATTCCTCACCCGCCAGTATAGGGCTACAAGACGTGCTCGCGCCGAGAGCAAGTTGGCCAGAATGCATCCGATCGCCCCGGGATCTATCATAATATGCGAGAGCGTGATTCTGCCGAAACCCTTCGCCACACCCGCGTGCAGCCGTGCTAGCCGCAAGGCGTATACTACGTGCGGTAGCCCAGATCGACTGCGCGCCAGTATACAAGTGCAACGACACGTCACTGACGACGCCTCGTTCGGGTTACCCGCCGGTGCGCGAACCGAAGCACGCCGCGCGCGAGAGGCCCTCATAACGTGGGAATCAGGCTACGCTCTCTCTCTCTTGCTATCTCTCTCTGGAATTGTGATTAAACGTGTTCGGGCATATGCCGAGGGGACACACAGACGCATGTGCGTATACAACGGCCTCGGGGTAAAGCAGGCTGTAAATGCGAGCTTTTCCGTTTGTCCTCGCGGGTTGTGCAAACGGGAGAAGCGCCGGCGGCATCCAGACGGCGCGATTGTTGTGCGAGACCAGCGGTCAGCTGTTGTTATACGACAATACGCGGGCTCAACCACGGCGAGAAGAGTCCCCTTTGACGAGCGCTGTCATTGGGTCGGAAAGAAGACTGCACCGGCGGTCGTCTTTTCCGCAGACTGCGAGGCCAAGGCCGACGGTCGCGCGCACTGCACTGCGGCTGACTCATAAGTGATGAGACGCACATGAATGGCTGTCGGTGGGCTTAAACATTATACGGATCGCTGTAAAGGACGGTTCTTATAGGCTCGTATAAACCTTTATTCTCTACATTTGCTTATTATCTCTCTTGCTGAAGCACCTAAGGTGTATTTTGTCCTAGGTAGCATAGAAAAGAAAAGAATCATTGGAGGAAATGCGAGACTGAAAAAAAAAAGTTATCATAACCAGGGTCATGCGGCTGCTTTGCTCAGTATGTTTTGGAGCTTTTGACTATCAACTGTAACCTTCCTTTTTTCTCCTCAACCTACGCACACACAGTTTTTTTCTCGTACTTTTTACAAATTCATTTAAAAGCAACAAATATATTTACTGTCACTGCTTCTTTGGTGACTAAGTTGAGATCGCAGACTTGCAACTAGTAAGAATATCCGCTGCTATAGACTTAAACATGCTTCAAGCAGATCTAAGCGAACAATTCATCGAAAATTTCAGAGTGCTAATGAAACAAGAAGCTATATACATGCACTTTATCATGCTTGGCCACCCATTTTGAAGAAAAAATAATAAGCCCATTGCATTGTCGGTGGTGGTGCTGATGAAAAGCCAGTCAGTCATACCCGAGCAATAGCGCTCGTATAATAACCACTCAAACGGCGGTCTGAACTCATTGAGAACGTCGCGATGCAACTGGTGACTTCGTCAGACTATGCGCGCGTACTGCATTTTGCCTGCGATACACTCTGAGACAGTTCAAGGAACGGACGCTGCCACTGGGATATGAGCGTATGCGTGTTTGCCTAACCCTCGCTGTTCCCCTCTAAAACGTGAAATGCAATTGTGAAGCGTCAGTTGCGTGCTAAACATTACGAAATGTCATGCGTATGCGCGACCGCAATAGTTTTCAGACCACGACAACAATACAATGCCGTCTCGGCCGCCAACAAAAACTACAGCGTGCGCGTGCTTCCTTCGTGCGACAATAACAATGCATCCCATAAATTTTCATTCTGAGAGGTGGTGTCACAGGAAAATCACAAGATTTTTTTTTAGGGGCGAAGCTCCTTAGGGCGTGGGCTGTGCGTCCCCTGTAGCCTGTATGTAGACACATCTAGTTTAGTTCTTGCAGGGTACACTAGATGGCGGTACCGTCCCCTGTATGTAGCCACCTCTAGTTTAGTTCTTGCAGTGTTCACTAGATGGCGGTACCGTCTCCTGTATGTAGCCACCTCTCGTTTAGTTCTTGTAGTGTTTACTAGATGGTGGTACTTGTAGCTGATGATGAAAAGATGCAAGATGTTATAAACTAGAAAGCGGTACTTGTAGTTGATGAAAGACGCGAGATCTTATAAAATAGGAATGATGTCACATATGGCGCGTGTCATTGGTTGAAGGCAATCGTTCGATTTAGTGCGGCGACGTACGCTAGGGGGAGCGTTGTAATAAAATCCGTTCGCTGTTGGCGCGCGCTCGGAGTCGCCGGATGGATAAGGCTGCACAGCGGAGAGAGCGCAAGGCGGCAGCAGCGCGCGCTCGCAGACAGAATCCCGATGTGCGAGCGCGCGAGGCAAGGGACATCGCAAGCCATCCATCGTCTAAGAACAAATAAAAGTTGATTTGTGTATATACACACACAGCGTTTCTCACGTCTTTACATGATGATCGACTGGGCGAATTACACGGAAGACTCACAGTTTACCGATGAATCCCTCCGGAGCTTCGCCCATTCATCATCATTCACCCCGTGAATATGCCGTAATTTTTTTTTGGTGGGGACCAATTTTGGTGAGTCAGTATGTAATGGAGTTTCGACGTGCGGTAGCGATGCGCGGCCGAATCTGTGCTCGTAAGTGTTCTCTGCAATTTAACGCTGTTAGCTTAAGGATGCGAGTGTGATTCTCCGCCACAGCGGCCGCATTTCGATGGGGATAAAATACAAGAGCCCATGTATCTATGTAGTTAGGCACAAGTAAAAGAACATTGGATGGTCAAAAAATAGCCTGGAGCGCCCCGCTATGGCGTACCTTATAACCATATCGGGGTGTGTAAAAGCCCGGAGTTTATTTTCAACTTTCTCCGCGTGATGATATGATATATGCTCGGGGCCAGGATTGTTTAGAATTTTTTTTCGCTAATAACTCTATGCAATAATGAGAAGTTCTTGGTTATGTGGCATGTGGTTTAGAGCATAGATGCTCCGAGACGCACATTTTTTTCCCCCTTCAGTATACTTCACGTCTGCACGCCGCCATCACTCGATCAACAGTCCCGCAAAGAGAGGCGCCGCGTGATAAAGAGACAGAGCGGAGAAGGTGGCCATCAGAATAAACTATGGCACCAAGAAGAAGTATGGATACATATGGATGAACGAGACTGCGTGACATCCAAATAACGGGAAAGATCCTTATCCTACTTTTTTTCTTTGTAGCTGACGTTGGTTTTTCGCTTCGTTGCCCCGACAAATTGGTCTGTATACCTGTACGCGCACGCATGCAGTGGCATGCGCCGCCCGAGGCTGGAGCTCACTTTCCGGACACGCGCGGTTCTTCTCACACATTGTTGGCCAGTTCTCCTTTCTCTTCGAAGGCATCTTCGCCCATCCTTTCTCCTAATTTGTTTATTACATTTTCGTACTCTCCGCATTGAAATACGCTGGCTTCTGGGCTGTTCTATAACGTGGACGTAGGCAACCGTGTCGAACTTGCATGCCAGCAAAATAAGCTCAGCAAGGACGTTCAGTTCAGTGGCCGTTGATTCCAGAATGCGCGGTATGCGCCGCGGGGCACGTGGCGATTGCCGCTCGCGATATCCCTGTCTATGCATTGCTACTGTTCAGTAATGGCTCGTAGGTGCCTTATTTAGGTCTCATTCAGCAAGCTCAAATAGAACGTGGCTGGTACATTGTACACTATAAAAATTGTACGTATTCTTTGAACAGCCCGCATTAGAAATGCATGGCAGTACCGCAGGCGACATCGTTACTTTTCTGAACCAATACACAAAGATACTCTGAAGAGGTACACCACGTGTGCATTTGCGCAGTGCATGCATGGTCGGTTACGAAGAAAGACCAAGGAATCGCGACGCGAACATTATTGGTCATTGATTGATTTATTTGTGTGGTTTAATGCCCCAAACCCACCTTATGATTATGAGAGACGCCGTAGTGGAGGCCTCCGTAAATTTCGACCACCTGGGTTTCTCTAACGTGCACCCTAATCTGAGCACACGGGCCTACAACATTTCCGCCTCCATCGGAAATGCAGCCGCCACAGCCGGGATTCGATCCCGCGACCTGCGGGTGAGCAGCCGAGTACCTTAGCCACTAGACCACCGCGGCGGGGCAACATCATTTGCCACCTTCACGTAATGTGTCGCAGCAAAAGTCTCGCTCATCTTATCGCGATACAGAACAAAGAATGATGGTCCGAATTGGCGAAGATTTTTCTTTTCTAAATGTACTTTGCTATTTTGCTAGCTGCCTTTTTCAAAACCCGCATCCAGCAGGTGCCCTGTTGTGTTAGAAGAAATTTTCGATGCTTTAGAGTGTGCCAAAATCTACTATGGGAGAGAATTAGGCTGTCCCATTACCATGGCGAAATGTGTGTTTAGAAGTGTAACGATTTAGAGCACTTGACGCTCTACTATGGGAGAGAAAAAAGCAGTCCCGAAACGTTCACGACTATGGCGAAATAGTCTTGTTTTCTGTTTAAAGAGAGGGGGGGGGGGGGTAACGATTCAGAGTACTACAGGTACTCTACTATGGGAGAGCGTATAGCCGTCCAGTGAAGAGCAGATATCACATAACCAGCGGAGTTATGTGGGTTATCGGGCCGTAGCGTAGAACGTTTACTTGGTTCCCTGAGAGCAACCGAGCAACTATATCTTTGTCGACTCCTAAAAAAAAGACGTCTTAATTGCCTTGTGAAGAGGCCAGATTGACACCGCGATTTGTCCTCAATCTTTCAAAAAACAGGAAATCTCATATCTACAGTTGGTATGTACTTCACTGTGGGCATAGAATCTTTAGTTCAAGTTAGTAGCCTCACGTCTCTCAACGGGGATATGTCACAAAAAAGGCCGCGTATCTCCGCACTTCGCTTCGAATACCGTCGAAGACTGAGACCTTTCTCTCCGCGGGCGCTGGGTGAGAAATGGATCCCAGCTGGCCTGAATGTCTGGAAACGAAAGGATGAGTATAACACAGCGCGACTGGTAAGTCCTTTTTTTATTTTTGATTGACAATGTTCAAATGTATGAGCGCAGCCACCAAATCAATATGACTGAGCGTTGAGCAAGAGATTAAGCTTTCGCTGTGTCGCATTCGCCGTGCTGCCCGTGATGCCTACACCGGGGATTTGTCCTTGGATCTAGGCATTTTCTTCGTCTCTCTTGAAATTGGCGTATTATTGTTGAGGATGGGGATTTTTGTAGGCGCTCGAAAAGTTACATTACGCAGCCGGATTAGAAGCGCTATTTAGTGATAACGCTCGCGAACTGAAAAGGCTGTAAAAAATGAGAACTTGGGCTTTTCATGTTCTTTCTATGCAAGACAGTCTTGATCTTCTGCTGGGCCGAGTGAAACAGATAGCAGTTCTGCAAAGTGAGAAAATTATATGCGGAATACGGGGGTAAACGAAACAATGTCATAGCAAGAGTTACGCATACACGCGCATATGATGAGCGTCTTGTGGGATTGCTGTTCTCTGAAACAAAGATAAATGTTGTCTTGTATAGCGCAAACACAAAACCAAGTTTACGCTCACTGCGTGTCATCGCGAATCAATGCCTTCATGTGAATTATAATAAAAAATGTAGGCTCAGAGAGGAACAGAGCGATGGTTGGACTGAAGATTGGGTTAAGGTGGTACGCGTTAAATATTGCGGAAACGGCGTGATTATAAGAGACAAGAAGATATGTTCGGCTGTTTTCGGCCGTGCCGTCGTGCCGTGCACTTCGCATGACAGCAAACAAGCAACTGAAATATTTGGCCAAACGGGGAGCTGATCGAAAGTACACAGGAACGGCATAGCTATAATCCAGTAAAACGGGGCGCACATAGATCTTCTGAAGATATTGAAACAGGGAGCGCAAAAGTTGAAAATTAGGAATGGGCCATCACCTCAAAAGTTACAAGTACAAGCACGGCGCTAATGACTTGCAGTAGACCCGAACGACTACGTCTCCGTCTTGAGTGCATGTGCAAAGTGAACTTGATATTCTCTGTGAAGTTGAGTCTCATTGGCAACTGGTGCCATCTTCAAGCCCTTTATACGCAACTCCACAGAACATGTGGAGAAAAGACCTTAAAGGGTGGTTAATATGGTTCTTTTTTTTTACTTATAACAAGATTCAGGAGAACTTGGCCAGAGCCAACGCCTCCTATACTTTACAGTATAGGAGGCATTGCCAAGTACAGGAGGCATTGCCAGAGCGCACAATCTTAGTAGTTACCTAAGAGTCTCTTATTCAGAATAATGGCATTAAAAAGATAATCTAGAAATTTTTTATGTAATCTAGACTATATGAGATAATAGACAGTTATAGTTTAGCGTTAGCGTGATAGAGTAGGTTAAGGGAATGGCGTTACCGTGCAGCAAACGATCGTTGTGGGCAGCGCGGGATAGCGTTTAGTGGTTTAGGTGCCTCAACTGGGATGGTGGCGCCACAAATGGTGAAAATGAAAAGAACACGAGAATGTTTCCTATGCCACCGCGCGAAGCATTGTCATAAGTTAATTTTAGAAATAATAAAAGTAAATAAATATGAACCACGCACCAAACGCGAAAACATGTACGTTGACGATTTGTTAACATCGATCTTGTAGTTAGGCCTAGGCGCATTCGACTTGGGAAGATATCTCAAAAACTACGCCAACTGATCCGTAATGCTCGGTCATGGAAGCTAACTTAAGGCAAGCGAAGCCACTTTGAACAGTCGTTTGCGGCGGACAAGGTGAATTTTTCAAGAACTACGCCAACATCACTTTGAAGCGGGCATCCGAGAGCGCCGCCATGTTTACTTCAGTTCGGTTTACTTCAGGTACTTACTTCAGTTCACCAAAGCTTGCCTTTTTTTAGGGGCGAAGCTCCTCAAGACGTGGGATGTGCGTCTCCTATAGCCACCTCTCGTTTTAGTCCTGGAAACGTCCACTGTATGGCAGTATACTTGTATATGATGAATATATGACGAAAAGATGCGCGATGGCAGTGCTTAGAGTGTTCACTATAGATTGATTTACGGATAGACGAATGGATGGACGGACGGACAGACAGACAGACAGACAGACAGACAGACAGACGGACGGACGGGCGGACGGACGGACAGGCAGACAGGCAGACGGACGGACCGATGGGCGGACGGACGGACAGACAGACAGACAGACAGACAGACAGACAGACAGATAGACGCAGCCAGCGATGATTCACGGTTTGCCGATAAAACCCTTCTATGCTTCATACCGCTCATCATCATTCACCCGGGGATATGCTGTGATTTTTTTCGTTTCTTAATCCAGCGGTACACGAAAAACGCAGCGGTCTTTCAGAGACTCAGAAGCTTAAAACATATTCGGCTAGTGTGTGACTGCTGGCTGCGAACCCCACCTGTACGACGTCAGATCGGGGGTTTGCGAGCTTTCGTCAGGTATGTAGGCCCAGCGCCGTGCAAAAAGCACCGTGGTGAAACTCAACATCAAAGCAACTCTATTGGTTATCTTTGTACGGTGGTTATCGATGCCGTTCGAACAACACAGGTCTCTGCTTTTGACGTACATTTTAAAAGCATAACACTTGGTTTGTTAGAACTGTGGTCCCATGTCTCCGCCACAAGTGCTGCGCGATGGTGAATAATACTGCTCTGTGCCTCGGTACGAGCAATATTTAGGTAAGCTTGAAACCATGCTTGAGTGCCTCGCCGGTATTTCATCCATTTATTGCCTGCACCCAGTCAATAAGCATGGGCGACTTATACCAGGTCCAGTGCCGTCCCAGAACCTGCGTGGAGGGGAACCGATGACGCGGCCTCAGAATAGCCTCGCTGGTAAGCGCGCCTCGTGAGTGCACCTGAGCGGTGCAGGATATCGAACGCTGCGGCTTTATTTGGTTTGATTCGGCTGGGGTACGTATGTATACATAAGTAGTTTACTCACGAAGACAAGCGCATGCCTAGCGCACGACTTATCAGAAGGTCATAAGCGAAGCCTTGCTTGATTGTTATGTGGGGTTGAACGTCCCAAAACAAGCTTATGATTATGAGAGACGCCGTATAGTGGAGGGCTCCGAAAATTTTGACCACCTGGAGTTCTTTAACGTGCACGCAAATCTGAGCACACGGGCATACAGCATTTTAGCCTCCATTGAAAGTGCAGCCGCCGCAGCGGCGATTCGATCCCGCGACCTGCGGGTCAGCAAATGAGTGCCTCATTGAGGAATTTTTCATGTAATCTAGGCTATATGAGATAATAGACAGATATAGTTTAGCGTTTGCGTGCTAGCGTAGGTTAAGGGAATGGCGTTACCGTGCAGCAAACGTTCGTTGTGGACAGCGTCATATAGTTTAGCGTTTACGTGGTTTACGTGCCCCAACTGGGATGGTAGCGTCACCTATTAGATGGTTAATAAATTAAAGAGTGAAAATTAAAAGAACACGAGAATGTTTGCCTATGCCACCTCGCGAAGCATTATAAATTTATTTTAGTTATAATAATAAATATGGACCACGCACCAAACGCGAAAACATGTACGTTGACGATTTGTTGACATCGATCTTGTAGTTAGGCCTTGTCGGGAATCCCACCGCTGCCACCAGTTGTCGGGAATCCCAGCGATGATCACCAGTTGTTGTAACTCGGGGTGGAAGGTGTATCCCACCGCTGATCACCAGTTGTCGTGATCCCGGGGTGCTGTGGTAGCGTGGTGTAGCTTCGGGTTGAGGAAACGAGCGCTTACAAGATGGGGATACGAAAAACAAACAAGGTTTATGGCACTATTTACAAATATTTACAGCATGAGGTTAAGAGTTCACAAACCACGAGCGTGGTGGTTAAACCTTTAGTTGGTTCAGAGCCATCACATACTACGAACGTGGTGGTTGAACCTTTACTGGGTTCAGAGCGACGTCCTGCACTCTGCGGCGCCGTTATAAGCCCTCTCGGGCTCCTCCTTCTTCAGTGGAACACCAATCACATACACACACAACAGGTGAGGGGTACGAGCAGGCACGGCGCACGTGAACAGCCAATTTCGAGTCAAGATCACTGCACTTAAAGGTGGCGCCAGAGGGGCTCTTGCTCGTCGTGTGTGTCACTGGTCGAGGGGTCCCAAGCTTCGGACAGCAGACATCAAACGGTCCGCCAATCTGTCTGCTCAATTAGCAGGGCACTTTGTGGCGGCGGTCGCCGTTTCTACAAAGGAAGACGCTGTCTTTGTTGTCCCCTCTGGAACGGCTTACCGCTTCGTGGCGACGTGACGTCTCATCCGCCGGCTAGCAGGGACAATGCCTGGCGGGCATAGGCATTCGGCGAGCCGGCTACTTGTTTGAAGATTAAAAGAGCGCCGCTCCCCCGTCATTTCTGGACGCTGGTTCCGAGAAAACTGGGTTCTAGGCGTGGGACCGCTGCCCGACCACGCTTCTCAGCGACAGCATGGCGCCTACTGATGCCGGTCATAACAGCTTCCCCCTCGCCAGATGAGTCACGGAGGGCAGCAGTCAACACTGCTGCTCGCAGGGACGACGAAAAGGTCAGTAGTTGAATGCCAGGAACTGGCCTTCGCTTGTGGCATGGTCCGGGTGATTGCCGAATCTTCGACAGCATCTCTGATACTCGACCACCTGTACAAGCAAGTACTCGGCCCCCTTCGATCAAACCAAGCCAAAAGAGGGATGGAAACCAATTTTCATTACTAGCTTTAACAAAAAGCTCACACTCAAAACTCTCAGGATCCACTTGTGCTGAGAAATCAAACGTGCTATCTTAAACCTTCTCATAATCAGATGCACGACAAAAAAAACTAAAATATCAATTTTGATACATAAAGAGCACCCCAGAATGGCTTAGAAAGAGCGGCTGAGCGCGTCAGCGTTTCCATTCAAATTGCCCCTTTTTTTACCTAATGTCAAAATGATATTTTTTTTTCCTTAAGAATCAAGCTCCGCCTCACAAGGCGACCGTTCTTCGAGGTCATGGTTTGCAGCCAAGTAAGGGGAAAATGGTCAGTCTCTACTTTAAATTTAGCATCACCGAGATAAAACTGCAACTGATCAATAACCTACACAAGGCAAGCGCATTCGTTTCCTGAAGCGCAGTACGTTATCTCACGAGAGCCCAAATTCTGGCTCAAGTAGAACGCATCATACTCGTTGCCACTGTCGTCGAGACATATAACGGCAGCCTCCTTCTTTTCTCGCTGACTACTTACACGGTTCTGTCCCGCTGAGAGCATCAGTCAGGAACTCGGATTCAGTGAGCGCTAATTTTGTCCGAACGTCCGTCTTTGTTTACGGCCGCCCATAATTGTCTACCCGGAGACATAAAGCTCACCAGCCTCCCAAAATCTTAAACTACACTGTGACCTAACGGTCTACCTCAACGTTTAGGGAAAGCTTGATAATATGCTCATGATCACTAGATCAATCATTCTTCAAAGAAGACGATCACAAAAAATATAACAAACACTGCCTTCTAGCAGGTTAGTTCGGTTAGTTACCTGCCTTTGCTAACACCTTTGATTAAAAAACAAAACACTGAGTTCTTTTGAGCGCTTTCAATTATTCTCATTCTTACGGCGCTGCAAAATTCATGGCACTACTAACCAAAAGCTTAATCGTTTACAGTTTGTCTAAATTCATTCAAACGTTACGTTGTAACACACCGTGTACAACACAAAAGTAAACCTAGGTGCAATAGTCCTTAAAGCACCTCCCAACAATGGCTTAGGTTTTATGCTAAAACAGTGCACTAGAATGTTCTCAATACTACTAGTGCGTAACGACAACTCTACCGTGTCGCGCCAAACTTAATCAATTTATGAAATTATTCGGCCTATGGTAACTTCTTCTCCAAATGCTAATTCACGACAAATCCACATGACAGTGAAGGCATACGAAATTACTCTCAGCCTTTGAAAATACTAGAAAAATAACAATTTTCCAGTTTTTACCTTCGGTACATATTAGCCCTAATGATTAAAGCAAATCGATGTTAACTTTCAGCCTTCGGTTCGGCGGTTTCCCTTCTGAAAAATTTACACCGCATTACGTTACTTACAAAATTAAAAGTACTGAAATTACACCTACAAAGTAAAACTAAGTAACCATACGAAATAAGCATGTGTTACTCAATCTGACCACCCCCTTTTCTCTTGGTTCCTTTAATCGTACACGATGGGGTCGCGGTCCCGGCTGTTTTCCAGCAGGCCTGAGGCTACTAAATGCACAAACTCTAAGCAGTGCACTGCCGTCACGCCTCATTTTCCACTTTGGCCTGTTCCCCTCAGGAATTTGAAAGTGACGCCAGTAGCTCGGAGGGAGCCTGTGCCATTTTCTCTTTGTATTCACCCCTGCGCGGTATTTAGCCACTCTGTCCTTTCGACTTTGACCCTTCGGGCAAGGCCGCTTTCCCGAAGTCGTCGAACTGAAACGCGCCTTTCCTTGGGGTGACGCACCTTCTTTTCCCCCTCCAAATCTGGCTCGCCGCTTCGGTCTTCCTGAACGCCACCATTGACGTTTCCTTAAACGGATTAGTGGCCTACCCTTTCTTTGTTGGGACGGAGTGGGGCCCGACCTAGGCTTGCGCAGTGACGAACGCCTCCGCTTCTTCCTTTTTCTGCGATGTTCGCAAATCACCTCGATAATAGGGCTGCACTGCTGAAGCATGGCGTTCTTGCTCTCATCAGCCACTGCGCTAACCATGCCTACTTTTGACAATGTCCAAAGGTCCTCTTGAGGCATGAAGAAGGTTTCCAGCCTCTTACTGGGCCCATCAGGGCTGCTGGCACCCTCCTCATCCACGCAAGGAGCGTCTTTCGACATCGTCCCTACCTCGAGACCGGCCAAGGCCTCGTTCTCTGCATGCTCTACATCGATGCATTCGAGAATACGCGGGCCTTTCTCTGGCGCGATATCTGTTTCAAGCGCTTTACCAGGCGCCTCAACTTCCGGCGCTTTGCGACGCGCCTCGCTTTCAGACTCCGGTGCGAGTCTTTCTTTCTTTTTGCTAATAGAAGTTCCAAATCTTCTGATTAGCTCTGCTTTCACAACTTCGTAGTTGTTCGCGTGCTGCTCACTGAGTCGCGCAACAACATCCGCTGCCTCGCAGGGCAGAACCGTGCGTAGCCTCTGAGACCAGGTGTCTCGCTCACACTTAAGTTGACTACACTTTCGTTCAAAGAGTCTAAGATACAGGCCCATATCCCATGATACCTCATATGGCTGCATGTACCTAGACATCTCGAACTCTGCCTCATTGTCGAGAAAAAGTACTCCTCGCTGGGGTCCCAACCTCATACTCAACTCATAATCTTGATTGAAAAACTTTCTCTTGAGGCCTAGTTTTTCGTGTTCACTCTTTCCTTCCATCTGAGCTGCTCTTAGTTTTCTTTCGATGATGAGGTCCCATTCTTCACTTAGTTCCTCATCATCAGCCCCCAAATCATTAATCGCTTGAATGATTATGGGTTTTCGTGCCAAACCCTTTGTATCGATCCCCAATTCCTCACACAACAGCAACAAGTCTGACTTCTGCAGCTCCCGTAAGTCCATGATCGTACTGAGTGCTCGCTACTTTCAAAACAACTTTCCGAAACGGCGAAACTGAGTCTTTCGGCAAAGTTAACTACCAGTTCTAAAATTTACCCTCTTTTAGAACCTGGTTCACTCAAAGGAAAAGCCAAGCACTCACCCATACGTGATCCATGTCTCGAGCCAGCTGCTTCTCCTGGGCCGACTGTTGTTGTCACTTGTAGCTTCGAATCCCACGATGCCAACCAGTTGTCGGGAATCCCACCGCTGCCACCAGTTGTCGGGAATCCCAGCGATGATCACCAGTTGTTGTAACTCGGGGTGGAAGGTGTATCCCACCGCTGATCACCAGTTGTCGTGATCCCGGGGTGCTGTGGTAGCGTGGTGTAGCTTCGGGTTGAGGAAACGAGCGCTTACAAGATGGGGATACGAAAAACAAACAAGGTTTATGGCACTATTTACAAATATTTACAGCATGAGGTTAAGAGTTCACAAACCACGAGCGTGGTGGTTAAACCTTTAGTTGGTTCAGAGCCATCACATACTACGAACGTGGTGGTTGAACCTTTACTGGGTTCAGAGCGACGTCCTGCACTCTGCGGCGCCGTTATAAGCCCTCTCGGGCTCCTCCTTCTTCAGTGGAACACCAATCACATACACACACAACAGGTGAGGGGTACGAGCAGGCACGGCGCACGTGAACAGCCAATTTCGAGTCAAGATCACTGCACTTAAAGGTGGCGCCAGAGGGGCTCTTGCTCGTCGTGTGTGTCACTGGTCGAGGGGTCCCAAGCTTCGGACAGCAGACATCAAACGGTCCGCCAATCTGTCTGCTCAATTAGCAGGGCACTTTGTGGCGGCGGTCGCCGTTTCTACAAAGGAAGACGCTGTCTTTGTTGTCCCCTCTGGAACGGCTTACCGCTTCGTGGCGACGTGACGTCTCATCCGCCGGCTAGCAGGGACAATGCCTGGCGGGCATAGGCATTCGGCGAGCCGGCTACTTGTTTGAAGATTAAAAGAGCGCCGCTCCCCCGTCATTTCTGGACGCTGGTTCCGAGAAAACTGGGTTCTAGGCGTGGGACCGCTGCCCGACCACGCTTCTCAGCGACAGCATGGCGCCTACTGATGCCGGTCATAACAGCCTAGGCGCGTTCGACTTGGGAAGATATCTCAAAAAGTACGCCAACTTATTCGTAATACTCGGTCATCGAAGCTAACTGAAGGCAATCGAAGCCATTTTGAACAGTCGTTTGCGGCGGACAAGGGGAATTTTTCAACAACGACGCCAACATCACTTCGAAGTGGGCGTCCGAGAGCGCCGCCATGTTTACGTACACTACGTACACCTGCGCTGCCACGGTAACGTGAAACCTGGAAAATACCGTGCGTACGGAGCGGTACGCGTGACGTACGTATCTGCACATGCGCACTTCGATTCCGGTATCACGTTACACCCGGTAACCCGGTAAACCCGGCATACTATAACTCTTTAATAAATCAAGGGGTGAAACGTTGACTTAGGTTGACACGACTGCATGCGAACGACAAAGAGAAAGAGAGACGAACATTTCTGCGTTCGATAATCCCAAGAAGAGATTATCAACTTTGAATACATCAGCGTAAAGGACATTCCTTTGAGAAGGTGTAAAGGTGCTTACTTCAGTTCGCCAAACCTTGCCTCTTTTCTAGGGGCGAAGCTCCTCACGGCGTGGGTCGTGCGTCTCCTGTAGCCACTTCTCGTTTTAGTCATGAAAATGTCCACTAGATGGCGGTACTTGTATATGACGAATATATGGTGAAACGATGAGCGATGGCGGTACTTAGAGTGTTCACTAGATGGATGAATGGACGGATGGACAGACATACAGACAGGTAGAAGGACAGATGGACATACATACATACATACATACATACATACATACATACATACATACATACATACATACATACATACATACAGACAGACAGACAGACAGACAGACAGACAGACAGACAGACAGACAGACAGACAGGCAGGCAAGCAGGCAGGCAGGCAGGCAGGCAGGCAGGCAGGCAGGCAGGCAGGTAGGCAGGCAGGCAGGCAGGCAGGCTGGTGAGCAGACGCACAGACAGACAGACAGACAGACAGACAGACAGACAGACAGACAGACAGACAGACAGACAGACAGACAGACAGACAGACGGACGCGGCCAGCGGATGATTCACGGTTTGCCGATAAAACCCTTCTAAGCTTCACCCGCTCATCATCACTCACCCGTGGATATGCTGTGATTTTTTTCGTTTTTTTTTATTCAGCGGGACACGAAAAACGCAGTGGTCTTTCAGAGACTCAGAAGCTTAAAACATACTCGGCTAGTGTGTGACTGCTGGCTGCGAACCCCACCTGTACGACGTCAGATCGGGGGTTTGCGAGCTTTCGTCAGCTATGTAGTCCCGGCACCGTGCAAAAACCACCCTGGTAGTAAAACTCAGCATCAAAGCAACTCCATTGGTTATCTTTGTAAGGTGGTTGCCGATGCCGTTCGAACAACACAGGCCTCTGCTTTTGACGTACATTTTAAAAGCATAACACTTGGTTTGTTAGAACTGTGGTCCCATGTCTCCGCCACAAGTGCTGCGCGATGGTGAATAATACTGCTCTGTGCCTCGGTACGAGCAATATTTAGGTAAGCTTGAAACCATGCTTGAGTGCCTCGCCGGTATTTCATCCATTTATTGCCTGCACCCAGTCAATAAGCATGGACGACTTATACCAGGTCCAGTGCCGTCCCAGAACCTGCGCGGAGGGGAACCGATGACGCGGCCTCAGAATGGCCTCGCTGGTAAGCGTGCCTCGTGAGCGCAGCAGAGCGGCGCAGGATATCGAACGCTGCGGCTTTATTTGGTTTGATTCGGCTGGGGTACGTATGTATACACAAGTAGTTTACTCACGAAGACAAGCGCATGTCTAGTGCACGACTTATCAGAAGTTCATAAGCGAAGCCTTGATTGATTGATATGCGGGGTTGAACGTCCCAAATACAAGCTTATGATTATGAGACGCTGTAGTGGACAGCTGCGAAAATTTTGACCACCTGGGGTTTTTTAACGTGCACGCAAATCTGAGCACACGGGCCTACAGCATTTTAGCCTCCATCTAAAAGTCAGCCGCCACATCCGGGATTCAATCCCGCGACCTGCGGGTCAGCAGCCGAGTACATTAGCCACTAGACCACCGCTGCGGGGATAAGCGAAGCCTGCTGCTACTGTTTAGTGCACATTCTTTAAAGGTTTCGACCGGAGGCTGCGTAGACACCTTTCAAAACGCGGAGATTCTTAAGCTTTTATTTATGCCACCTGCGTGAACAGAAACACGACCCGCCTTGCCTTTGCAACGTTATATTTGTGTGGTGTTGTGCGCGGTATGAATAGTCAGCGATAATTTTTTTGTTATATTCATACACAAAAGCAACGGCCTTCTGCGGTATTTTTATCTCAGGCTACCAATTATACTGGGACGAACTGTGTTACCTGATCGGGCATGGGTTTCAACATATAGTGGCACTTGTCTCCTCCTCCAGAAGTACCAGCACGTGCCCCTCCCCCCCTCCCGCCCTTCACCAATCCGAAACAACACGGGCTTGTGCCCACAAGAAAAATCCCTGCCGCGACATCCACGACTTCAATGTGAACACGAATATCTCGATTCCTCAAGTTTTGTAATTTTATGCTACTTCGCATTTCTAGTAAATGCTATGAACGATAAATTGAGTAACAAAGCAGGAATTTAGGCAGCCACCCTACAGTAATCATCTCATGTAATGTTTGCGAATATCAGAGTGGCCGAATTTACAGTCATTATTAAACATTTCTTCATGTTGACTGCCACTTGCGGTGCGCTGCAGAAAAATATATCATAAAGCACAAGGAAGACATGCCCTTCTCATTAAACATATTGACATTGTAACACATATTCTATAGAGAAGCCTAATAAGCATTATTCGTGACGAATTCAATTGCGTGGAAGACTTTGTGTGGCGGGTTCGCAAGTCCACTTGTTTTCAGGACCAGAGCCACGGCGGTGATACAATTTCCATTGACGACCTCGGCCGTGCAAAAAAAAAAAAAAAAAACGATGTCTGCATCATACGTCGCCTCGTCCTCTATGAGACACCGCGTCGTCAATATCGTATGACGGAAACTGAAAAAAAAAAAAAACACCCGAACTAATTAGTTTCGTGCGGCGGAAACTGTACATGACAAGTGAGAACACTCACACATGGCATAATTTTTATACCAGCAATGCGCTAGCGTCGGTTTGTTCATATAGTCCATCCAAGGAGATTTATTGACTCTGTCGGTCAAGCCGCAACCTACAACGAGTTCATAATTGTATTCGAAAACATTCGCTACAGGCATTAGTTGACCCTCGCAAGGCTGCTCATTCGACAAAGTTCCCGCCTGAAGCAGACGATCCGCGTAGAAGAGCAGTGGCGGCTGCAGCGTGGTGTAGAGCAGAGTGACGTCACACGCGAGAGGGAGCTACTCCAAGATCACGAGGCGAATAAAAGTGTTAACTAGTCAGCGGTGACGATGAGCAGGAGACGTTTACAATATCGGTGCAGTAAAAGAAAAACCAGGCAAGTCATTAGCAGTACCTGCCTAACTAACAACGTATATATAGCAATGTATACTATGCAAAAAATAGAACGAGGAAGGAAGAGGTCAGCTGGCATTTTTTTAGCGCAATAGAAGAAAAAAAAGCGCAATAAATAAGCTCATCTAATTCGAAATCTTTGTAGTTTTTTCTTAGACGTCAATTCATACCACATATTCATAAGAGCCAGGAAAATATGTTGGTAAGCATGAATACCCAGAAAAGTTATTACAACACGCGTTGAAAAGATAGTTTCGATTCCTCCTCCACCCCTACAGCACGCCATAGTATGAGCTTCTATTATCGCGCGCTGTGGCGATATGTGGTGGCATTTCGACAGCCACTTCGCTCCACGGCTTCGTTAGTGAGGCGCAAGTGGGCACTTTGTAGGCATTGGTATGCTTATGCGCCATCGCAATTAGCCGTACTGATGCGTGAGATCACCAGAATAGATAATGAAGGCCCACATCGCGCTAGTTTTGTTCTCAGTAAGTGCGCCACGCGAAGGTTAGTTGCAATGTAAAAATAGGAGGTCTCACATGCCTTTGCTTAGCATTAGACGTAGGGTAGCTGCTTAAATTACTGCTTCAGCAGTCACTCCTAAGAATTATTCTTACCCGAAACAATTTTACGCCAGAATGTACGATGGTTTCGCGAATACTGTCCCACGGGGCACTTCTGTCTGGCCATGTCCTTTTGTTTAGCAGCGTTCATATATTTCACAAAAATAAATCATGCCTTTATGCTCACGGTGTTTTTTCTCTTGTTTTTTTCTCTTTGCCCAGTGTGTAGTTTGTATATTGTTAGGCGTAATCGGATACGTTCCACTAAACTGGAAGAGCGTGGCAACAGTAAAACGAAAAAAAAAGGCGATTAAACGCAAAGGTCGGGTTCGCCAGCTGGTCAAATCAGCTTTGCGAGGGATAGTGATGACAATTGATGCACCCATTTCTCCCCCCTTGATTCATACGGTAGAATCCTGAGAGAAGCAAAGCTGAACTTGCTCGTTGACCAGGGTTTCTAAACGGGACATAATACAACAAGAAACGTAGACGAAACAAAAGGGACAAAGCAATGGCATAGCTTGCTGATTGCAACTTTCGTCCCATTTCATAAGAAAAGCAGCACTGAATATTGCCAATAAAAACGGTGTAGCATTCTTGTTCTCTCTCTCTCTCTCTCTCTCTCTCTCTATATATATATATATATATATATATATATATATATATATATATATAGTGCAAGAATTTATGTCTATAGCCCTTCTGTACTCCGGTACTCAACATCTATCATGCACTTACAATTTAGCTTTTTTTCTTAAGAGGTAGCCCTGGCTGTTTATTTCACCCAGGGGATACCCATATAGTATATATAGGCTTCGCTGTGAAGGCACTCTCTTCTACCATGTCAACTTTATTTGATAATTACGTGCCAACAATTGCATTTATATCAAACAACATGGAACGGCTGGTGTAAGTCTGTTCCCTAAGTGTATACCTGAGGCGACAAACCAGAGTGGAGACTCCCAGGCTCCAGCTAACGAAGAAATGAATGAACGAACCAACAAACGACCTCATCTGCTGCACGCATGACCTGCGGTCGCGCGGTTCAAGAATCTCCTTCCATGCCGGCGTATTCTCAGCGCAGCAGCAATGCTACGTATTTCTCTTCGCTCCGAGGTCGAGGTCCAGCACAGTATGAACATGTAAACAGGAATTTTGCTCGGTCCAGTAATTTTTACGCTCGTGGGCCATGAAAGGAGATGATCGCGGAGGTGGACTCTTGTTTAAGAAGCGCACAGCTCTGCCGTTGTCTCCGTTGTGGAAGTCACGCCGAGCATGAACGTCGTCGCGTCCCACGTGGCTCCGCTCGGTGGGCACGCTGAATGGACGGCGTCGTTGCTGTCTGAAAGTTCAGGACAAGGGTCTCTTCCGGCATCTGCGATGCAGCAGCGGAACGCCCCGAGCTGCGCACGTTGATCGCCGAAATGTGTGTATATGCTCGACAATGGACCTCTTGTTGCACCGAAGGAGGTCGCCGACTGAAACAACGTTCATCCTATATATACGTGCGCTCGCCATAGTCGCAAATATGGCATCATAGAAATGAGGCGCCACAGGTCTCGTTCCGACAAGTACCACGGAAATGCTTTCCACATATCCCACACACACCCAGTCGTTCAGCCGAGGGAGACCCGATGACCACGATCGGAGAGGACAGAATCTCCGAGGAGAGCGCCTACAAAATACGCACATAATGCGGCAACAACACAGCGTACGAAACCACGTTGAGGACTCTTAAGAAACGAAGAGAGAAAGGGGACGTTTTAAGTGCGTACCGTTTGTTTCGTAGCCGTTCGCTAATAACGCATAGTTCCCAAATCTTCTGGCGGGAACTTGAAGTCCCTATGGCCGGTGCGTGCCCTGCGTTGTGGTGGCGGAATGTTTTATTCATATTGGACACGAACGATAGCAGCTCGCAGTCCTGTACGCGACTGCTTCTCACGCACTTGGCTCATACGTCCACACAAGGACGCTCCCACGAAATCCCACCCGAGCGTAATCCGCTTCGGTGAAGCAACGGGGCGGCTCCGCGTGTGCCGGTGCTTCGGAAAGCTACACCCATCGGAAACAATGACAACGCCACCGGTTTCCATCAACAGAGCGCAAACGCATTGTCCGCCCCGTAGCTCTATGGGATTTCTCTTGCCCAAGGTGCACAACTCCGAGCAATGAGTGAATGTACATTACACAAGCGCCGCAAGCGTGTCCATATGCGTGTGGTGATTGCTGATCAATTTTTACGCTGATTTTCTTGTGTTCTCTGCTAGCGTTTCTTTACCTGTTCAGGTGCTGATCAATGTGTGAACACGGGAACGAAATGTCAGACTGTTTTCATCATGACGTCTCCCAGAGTCACGTCATTATTTTTTCCTTTGTTCCTGATTTTTATTCTCCTCTTTGGCGAGAGGAGAGGGGGGGGGCTTTGTTTTCACTTTTAAGAGAAGGTACGGACCTGCTTTCTATAGTTGCTCTGTTAAGAAGCACTTGCGCCCTGGTTTCACAAAACATTTCTGTCCTAAGCGATCTCTACATTTAACCATCCGCCTTTGCCAATGACTTGTTCATCACCAGGATTGATTGAAATTTCATTTGAGGAAAATTACTGCGCTAGACGCGTTTTGTAAATGTGGGTTAATTTAATTTTCTCAACATCTGGTACAATCATCCTCGTCGACTTCTGAAACAAAATGCCCCCTTTCTTCATTTCATTTTTTTTCTTGTTGCTCGAATTTTTCAAGAGTTAATGTTTTACCGCTAATGCTTTTTTTCTACGACTCTATTACCGATGCTTTTATGGTGTGGTAGTACAGCCAAGCATGTTAATGGGAATACTTTCTTTATTAAGCCCTATGTTTTGTTACCACAGCTTTTCTGGCACAGAAAAGCCTGGTCACGTTCTGAGTTTGTTATGGGCTGTCCGACAAGGACGGAATGTATAATATAAATCATCCGGTATACTGAAAACAAAACCGTTAGTAGTCCTTGTCTTGTCACCAACTATAATGAAGAAAAAAAAGCGCCGCTACCATGCCTCTCATCAATGATTTCTACAGTGAAAAGAGAAGTGAACAAATAAAATAAACTAACATGGTAACTTTTGATATGACAGCCATATAAGAATTGGACTCTACTTATGTACAAACACCGAAGCGGCAACTTTCGCTTAGGTGCAACAGCTTGTAACAAAAACTATATAAAATCACACACGCTTCATTCTGTCAATCTCCAACAATGTCCGAATAACGACTTTAGAGAAGCAGACGGCGTGAAATGAGAATAGCGAACGAGTTTTATGATTTAAAAGAGGTGAATCAACTGAGGTTCATTTTGTGTCATAGGTGAATGAACTGAAGTTCATTTTGTGTCATTTATTCGTTTTCACTGCAGAGTTCAAAAACCATGACGGTGTTCAACCAGCGCCAAGCAAGAGTGGAAATTAAACTTTTTTTGTGACATATAAATATATCCGTGCATTTCATCGTGATTACAATGCTCTGTTCTTTCTTATTCATTTCTTTCATTCGACGGGGAGTATAGAAACGAGAGTTGAATTAAAAGCAAGACGGATGCAACTTTTTCGTTTGCACCGCTTCATGCCACGGCGTCGTAATAGCCATGGCGCTGTCTGTACGGTGTTGAAGTTAGCCCTCAGACGGTGGCACGACTCTTCCGTGCGTTGTGTATGTGTACGAAGCGGTGAGTACCGGTTCGGACTGTGCTATTGCATGAAGGACTCAAGCACCGTCTTTCCGGTAGTTCCTTCGCGCCTTTCCCATATAGGAGGAGGGAGGAGAAGGAAATGCGAAAACAATCGGCCACGGAACGCTGCCGAAGGGGCCACACCCAGTCCGGAGAGTGAGAGTGAGAGAGAGAGAGTGAAACCCCGTTTCGCATACGGCGGTTGCTGTCGGGTCGCAGTTTTGTTGTTTCGAAGTACTACTCCAAGCACTATGCATGACATATATATGCTCTCGGACTTGTACGGAAAGCTATCCACGGAGCAAACGAAAAGTTCAAAGTTTCTATAGCGCTTGAACTAATTTACGCGGGCCTTGACGCAGATTGATAATTTATATGTGGGGTTTTAACGTCACAAAACCATCATATGATTATGAGAGACGCCGTAGTGGAGGGCTCCGGAAATTCAGACCCCCTGGGGTTCTTTAACGTGCACCCAAATCTGAGTACACGGGACTATAGCATTTTGGCCTGCATCTAAAATGCAGCCGCCGCAGCCAGGATTCGATCCCGCGACCTGCGGGTCAGCAGCCGAGTACCTTAGCCACTAGACCGCCGCGGTTGGGCAACATCATTTGCCACCTTCACGTAATGTGTCGCTGCAAAAGTCTCGCTCATCTTATGACGATACAGACCAAAGAATCATGGTCTGAATCGGTGAAGATTTTATTTCGTAAATGTGCTTTTCTATTTTGCTAGCTGCCTTTTTAAATGATAAGCACAACGTAGGCATTGGTTGAAAATAAACCCGCGTCCAGCAGGTGCCCTGTTGTGTTAGAAGAAATGTTCGACGCTTTAGAGTGCGCGAAACTCACTATGGGAGAGCATTAAGCTGTCCCATTACCATGGCGAGATGTGTGTTTAGAAGTGTAACGATTTAGAGCACTTGGCGTTCTACTATGGGAGAGCAAAAAGCCGTGCCGAAACGTTCACGACTATAGCGAAATAGTCTTGTGTTTAAAAAAAGCGGGTGTAACGATTTAGAGTATTAGGTACTCTACTATGAGAGAGCGTAAAGCCGTCCCGTGAAGAGCAGAAATCACAGAACCAGCGGAGTTGTGTGGGTTACAGCTGTTTAAGATAATTTTGTTTCCCGATATGTCTTACACAGCTTATGTGTACACAGAAAGATGGAAAATGATGATCGTGGGTATGTACATTGCAAGTTGTTATATACAGGGAAAATAGCTTATTTGTGTATGCAGTGGTGTACAATGCAAAAATTGTACAAGGACAGAACATTCATGAACTTCGAGACGAGTAAACTTATATAAACAGTAAGGCTATATGCAGAAACAAGGGGGGTCATTCACAGTGCAAGGTGACGTTTTTGCATTCACCTGTGAGGACAATTGCTCTCGTGCTAAAAAAACAATATTGCACAAAAAACATGTTTCTAAAGAAGAAAAGGAAAATACGCACTGCAATTTCACAGTGTTACAAGCTCTAGCCCACCTCTTCAGTAGGAGAGGAAAGGCATGTACACTCTGTAGTGGGTTACAGCTTTGCAACACAGTGTTTCAACATCGTTTCCTGGGAGCAACCGAGAAACTACACCTTTGTCCTGTCCTAAAAAAACTTCTTAATTGCCTTAAGAAAAGAGCAGATTGACCCCGCGATTTGTCCACAATTTTTCAACAGGAAATTTCATACCTACACTTGGTATGTATTTTACTGTGGGGATAGTATCTTTAGTTCAAGTTAGTATCCTCACGGCTCTCAATGAATATATTCGGGATCCTCAGGTCTCTCAATGGATATCGCGGGATCGAACCCCGGCTGCAGCCGGGATTCTATACCGCGACCTACGGGTCAGCAGCTGAGTACCTTTGCCACTAGACCACCGCGGCGGTGCAGACCTCGACACACCTAGTCCAATAGAGAACATTTTGATTTTGCAGGCAGAAACGACCGTAAAAGTAGAATGACCTCGAATAAAGATAAGAAGGAGCAAAAAAGAAAAAAAAGGTACATTATTAGGGCTCACTAAAAAAAAACGAGAGAGAGAAAAAATTCACAGCATTTACATGGAGTGAATATTGATGAGTGGGGCGAAGCGTCGATCAATCCATCCGTGCGTCCGTCTGCCCATCTGTCTGTCTGTTTGTCTACTGCTGGTCTGTCTGTTCGTCTGATACTGCCGGTCATGCCGGACGCAGGACAAGTTTAGACTAAGAGGAGCTTCGCCTCTGAAAGATAGCTATGCAGTGAAATCAAGTGCAAAAACAAAAGCCCATCTACTGCCGCCAACGACGGCCATTACAGGCCTTCTCGCCTCTTCACGAGAGCGGAACCTCTTGCGTAATAAGTGGCACCGACAGCGTGAAGCTTGCAAGGCTAAAGAGCGGGAGCACCGGAGCATATATTGTGTTGTGAAAGTAACCTACGGTATAGTAGGCTTTATGGTACGGTGCTGATCAAGGCAACCAACACGACGAAGTAGATTGTCTTGAATACTGCCCCATTCTAATTAGCATATTAGTGAACTCTCTTCAATACGACGAAGTGGATTGTCTTGAATACTGCCTGGTCCTAATAAGCATATTAGTGAACTCTCTTTTTTTTTGTTCCAGAGACAGTCACTGGCGTCCGTTCTTGCGCGCATCCACAACAGCCAAATGTCTGTGGACACTATTCTGTCAAGTACTCGAGAGAAGGCATCGCAACAGAAGGCGACAAAAGCTCTGTTGAAATTCCTACGTGACACGGACTTGAACAAGCGGCTCTCACAGCAATGTCACACACCACTAAAGACAAGAATGGCTTTGTGTGCGCGAATGTGCTGCCAAATGTACTGTGTTTATCTCTCTTCCCTCTCTGCTCTCTATCTTTCATCTCCCCCACCCCCCTCCTATGCGCAGGGTAGCAAACCGGCTGCCTATAGGCTGGTTAACCTCCTTGCCCTTGTTTTCCTCCTATTTTCCTTCCTTCCTTCCTATTTTTTTTTTCGTCTTAAACTAGCAAAAACATTTCCCGCCTTCATTCTTTCGCCACACGCGCCAGCTAAGGCACATCCATGACTAAACGAATGATTGAGTAGTAGGCCAGATCATAGTCGCTCAAGCCGACCTCTCCGTGTTCTTCTAATAAACTCTGTCTCCTAAAGAATGACCGAAATGCATTTATGAGGAGCGCTAGAAGCTCTGGATTGATTTTGTGTTTTCACTACAGAGGGAGATGTAAAAGGAGGGAAAAGCAGGGAAGTAAACCAGAACTAGAACATCCGGCTTGCTATCCTACACTAATTAGAGGGGACGTCCCGGGACAGAAAGATGGTAAAAACGGAGAGAAGGGCAGGAACGCGAAAGAAAACATGGTGATGTTTACCAGACACCTTAAGCTCGCTACTCGAACGTTTACTTTCTTTCTTCGTTTTTTTTATATTTTTCACCATGTGATAGAAACGTGGTCGCTGCAGCCGGCAATCGACCCCACGAGTTGTTGCCTAGCAGGGCAACGTCCTAATCACGGTGAGAGACGTACGTCCTACCACGCTGAGAAAGTTGCTCAAAAAATAAGGCTTCCACGAACAGTGTTGGCCTACACGGCATTTATCGTGCAACTATATACAAAACGAACGTACAATCATCGGGCACTGCTTCGTTCGTGTATATAGCGGAGGGCCTCAGATGTGGTCGTGTAGTCGTGCTTTTTATCGGGCAAGAATCAGCCGCGGAATGGCGCTTAAGCACCCTTTCACGCAGGCACTTATATTGTTGCGCCTGGCAACCTTCTTGGTCACTGAGTTAGAAAACGTCGAGGCCGTAGAATAAATTGTGCCGCTCGGTTCGGCTTTGCGCTTTTACGTGGCATATACGGCAGGGGACGGCAAACGTTGCCGCACTGTCACCTCTTGCCTCCCGCCTTCTCCGTGTATATATGCATACGCAAACCTGTATGTAATCTGCCGATCCAGGCACGAAGACTGAACAACTCAACATATTTTGTCCTGTTTTTCTGTCTTATACATAACGTTGCTTTGAGTATATACTGTACGACCCGCGGCGCTGACAGGGACAAGAGGATGACGTATAAGGTTAGCATGAATGAAACTGATGATGCAATATAAGTTGCCCCCCCCCCCCCCCTAAAAACGAATAAATGGAACATATCTACAGATTACACTGCAGACTCTTGCTGCATACCAGGGGCAACGCATGGTCCGACGGCTCCGACATCAGTTTCACAATCCCGCTGCGAGTCGAGCATCATTGTTAATATTTTGCGATTTCTGAGTGTCAAGGTCCAATAAAAGACAGCGCCAACGACAATCATTCGCTAGGGAACTTAGATAAAAAAAAAAAAAAGATGTGCGCAGTGCATGAATAATAATCCCGCGAGCAGGGAGTTAATTATACGGCCCGGCCATTTGCGTGTGTTGTGCTATGTAGTACGTATGGTAGAATGGCAGAACTCTGGTCATATGCAGCTCACACCCTGTCTTTCTAGACAGTGATGACGACTGGCACGTCGGTGTCTTGCACGATGTCATGCACGGCTCCGCGCAATGATTTCGAGAACTTTGCACACATCAGTCGTCTTCTGTAAAACAAATGTCAGAAGATGACCGTGGTAAGATAGCAATAACTTCCTTCCCCATGTGGCTCGCTCGGCGCATGGGCGAATCGAGAACCGAGGTAAACAGTACGACTGCGCAATGAAAAAATAAAAAAAATTAAAAGGAAAACAGACACGATGACACACACTGCTGTCCGTGTTGCTTCGCTGTGCATTCGTACTGAAGTTACGAATTACCCACTTGCCTAAAATGTAACTCTCATGAAGAACTGTAAATGCTGATGAAAGGCATATATACAAGATTACAAGGAAAAAAAAGATTACCGGAAAGACAAAACATAAATTGGTTCCAGTCAGTATTGAAGCGCTCGCCAGTGGTATATAATATACTTCTAGGGAGCGCTTTACGCGCGCGCCACCCCTGGAACAAAAACATGTCAGTTCCGTCCATTGATTAAATTGCCATCTAAGAATACAAAGAATGCTGAACACTACACTCAATCTTTTCTTTTTCACTCTTTTTTGCCATTCTTATGCGATGCCGCAAAATATAAACACCGATATGTCGCCCGTAAACGCTTACCGCCCTAAATCGTGTGCTGCCGATAGCAATTGCTCGGCGTCAGGAAGCACCGTGACGGTAATAAAATACCAGACACAACTTCGTGAACACGAACGCCGCGTCGTGCGCGGGCTTCCCGTAAAGAAGACCGCAATTTTGCACGCGCAAGCATACACACGCCATCAAACGGGCGGGCAGCTGTTAACAACGTGTACACGACAGCTCTATTGCCTATTGCTCGCCCAGTTACGAAGTCGCGGGCCATGCCCTCTCCCCTTCGCCGCTCGAAAGGCGTCTGTCACGTACGAGCTTACTGTAAAAACGAAGACACGTCTGTTCAATGCATGCGAACGCCGCACGCGAGCGACTGAGCATCAGTGCGGGCGCACGCATACCCGCCCCCCCCCCCCCCCCCTCGATGACGCGCTGCGTACTGACCGGAAGGCAGCGGGGGCCGCATATGCGCGGACACTGGCTTCGCGCAAGGTCGCGTCCCGCATCTGTACACGAGCCAACGAGTCTGAGCGACCCTGCCCAATGCCGTGGATGTCGGCCTCCTTCCGATAGGATCTGCAGCCGTCCGTGTGTTACACGTCGGTGTTATTATTATTTCTTGCTCTTTCAGCGCGCGCCTCTGCGCGGGGTTCACTCCGTCGATGCCAACGGCACCCGTTATTACAGCGCGAGGGGCGGGGATATGACGAGGAGATAAAAGGGGCGCGAAGCACGGCTCTGTTCGGGCCATCAATAAGCATACGAGTCTGAGGACACGGCCGCAGAACGTTGTTATCGCGTTCTTCTTATCTCGATCAGATCAGGGGTGTTATGAATTCCTACGAAGCGGGACGAGATTGTGCGCCAGAAGATTTATGCGCTAATCTCAGACGTCACTGCACGCACCTCACTAAAGCTGTCGCCACGCGATGGAGGTCATGTCAGAGTGCACACTTGCCCTTGGGTATTCTATAATCGTATATGGTACGGCGTTTTGGTATGACTGTGTGTCCATATATGCACAGGTTACATTGAAGGCACACTTCTATCCGTGTACAGTACGTGTATTGAGATCTCTCTCTCTTTCTTTTCTTTCTTTTTTTGCCGCAGAACAAGAGGAGTCAGTACTTGAACTACCACTTGTGTCGCTTTTATCATACATTGAGAAGAGGAGACACGTTCGTAAATAAAAAAAAAAGGAAGATAAATGATCTGATGCCGATCATGCGGGTAGGATCGCGCGGGAGAACCATGTTTTCATATTCGACACTTAAATAGTAATGCACTGAAAAGTAATTATTAGGGGTGGGATGACATTTCATGGTGTAGCATGAACTAATATGAATATTTACGAGCGAAAGTAACATGACAGCAGGCATTCATTTTTTTTTAATTTGGTGGCCCAGATTGTGTCAAGGCTCTTTTTATACAGGGCCACGCTGATAATAACAACATAATAGACTTATCCACAGGTTACCAGCCCGAGGGTTAGCAGGAACGTGGCAGATAAATTGAGTAATTTTGACCGAAGAATGTGTGAAATACCGTAAGCGTGCTTCTCTGTATGGCAACCACCAAACTTTCCCTGAACATCCAAGACAGACGTACTGTAGGGGCCTAACAAACACGGGTTGTACGAAGCAAACATTGAATCTTTTAATAATATCTGGGCTTTTCCATCCCAGCCCGTAGGTATGATTATGAGAGACGCTTGGAGGGCTCCGGGAATTTCGACCATCTGGTGTTTGAAGCTCACATCGCACAGCACACAGGCCTCTACCGTTTCACCTCTATCGAAAGTAGACCACCACGACCGAGATCGAACCCGTGACTTTTGGGTCAGCAGAGTCGAATCTCTTTAAAGGAATGCATGTAATAAACGCCAACCAGAAGTCTCTAGAACAGGCTCGAGCGCAGCCTACCTTTAGATGTTCTCACACTTAAAAAATAATAAAAAATATGTATAGCACTCTCCGCAAGAGATATCATGAGACACTGAGTTGGCATTCGGGTTCAGTATAGTGGCGACATTATAAATATACACACCCAACAAAATGACCTATCTTATGCTAACAGCAACAGTGCCGGTTGCGTTTTAAGAGCGAATCAAGTGAAACAATCGAGGCAGAATATTTTGCCCGGATGAAATCACATCTCCAAAGAAGATCACCACTTGATTAACTTTGCACCTCACCCTTCTTTGTTCACAAAGTTAAGTTCGCAATAATCGATGCTTACACTGCACGTTCAATGTAGTCAACTTCTTTAAATGGAATGGATTAGCGCTTCGCGCACCACAGACACCTTGGGCACACCGCTATGCCACTCAACGGAGCATGCCTGCTCTGCGGCCAAGTTAACTTCGCCATAGGTGCACGTGTGGTAGTGATTGGAACAACGGGATTCGGCGAACAATCAGGAAGTACCGGAGTAAGATAATTAGCTAGGAAAAGTTCTACATGGATATGAGATCATCATCATCATCATTATCATCATCATCATCATCATCATCATCATCATCATCAACAGCCTGACTACGTCCACTGCAGGACAAAGGCATCTTCCATGTTCCGCCAGTTAACTCGGTCCGGTGCTTGCTGCTGCCAATTTATACCCACAAACTTATTAATCTCATCTGCCCACCTAACCTTCTGTCTCCCCCTAACCCACTTGCCTTTTCTGGGAATCCAGTTAGCTAACCTTAATGACCAGCGGTTATCCTGTCTGCGCGCTACATGCCCGGTCCATGTCCATTTCCTCTTCTTGATTTCAACTATGATATCCTTTACCACGGTTCGTTCCCTAATGCACTCTACTCTATTCTTGTCTCTTAAGGTTACACCTACCATTTTCCTTTCCATTGCTCGCTGCGTCGTCCTCAATTCAAGCTGAACGCTAATTGTTAGTCTCCAGGTTTCTGTTACGTAGCTAGGTACCGGCAAGATACAACTGTTATGTACCTTCCTCTTGAGGGATAGTGGCAATCTACCTGTAATAATTTAAGAGTGCTTGTCAAATGTTCACCACCCCATTCTTATTCTTCTAGTTACTTCAATCTCGTTGTTCGGCTCTGCGGTTATTACATGCCCTAAGTAGACATAGCCTTTTACAACTTGAAGTGGACTATTACCTATCCAAAAGCACTGCTATTTTCCGAGGTTGTTGTACATTACTTTCGTTTTCTGCAGATTAATTTTAAGACCCACCTTTATGCTGTTATTCTGTAACTCCATAATAATGAGTTGGAATTCGTCCCCTGAGTTACTCAGCAATGCAATGTCATCGGCGAAGCGCTGGTTTCTAAGGTACTCTACAATAACTCTTATGCCTAACTGTTTCCATTCTAGGCATCTGAAGAACTCCTGTAAGCACGCGGTAAATAGCATTGGGGATATTGTATCCCCCTGCCTTGCACACTTCTTGATTGGTATTCTGTTGCTTTCTTTATAAAGCACTATGGTAGCAATTGATCCCCTGTAGATATCTTCCGGGATGTTTATATATGCTTCATCGACGCCCTGATTCCATAGTGTCTGCATGACTGCTGATATTTCTACTGAATTAAACGCCTTCTCGTAATCTATAAAGGCTATGTATAGTGGTCGGTTACATTCTGAACATTTCTCTATTACCTGATTGATAGTATGAATGTGGTCGATTGTTGAGTAGTCTGTTCTAAATCCTGCTTGTTCCTTTGGTTGATTGAATGAATATGTGGTAGGCCTCCGAATATCAACTAGAAACTCGCTTGATGGCGTGCAAGAAAGCGTCTGACTTCTCCGCAATGCAAGCAAGCAATGTACCAGAGACGGCATGGCAGACTCTTAAACCGATGCTTCACATGCACGAGCCTCTTCGCACTCCTCTCCCATCGTAATATGGCGGCTGCCGAATAAGAATCAGACTAATGTGCCCATGTTAACAAGAGAGATATCATGATAACTGAGCCACAGATGTTAACTATTCAACCGTGAAAATATATGTTGTCTCATGTGGCCTAATTTCACAGTGAAATTTATTATAGTGCGACACCTTTGCGAAAATCATATTCACTCTAGTGAGAAAGATGCTATAAAATTGCACGTACTTTATATGCGTTTTTAACGCTTAGCAAAAGCATAAATCAGAGATTGTGCACGATATGGCGACATCGTTTCATCAGATGCTTTTGCACATGGGACAGCCCAATCTTTTATATTTGGACATGGAACGGGGTAAGAGTGGTCCTCCCACACGAGGGGAAGCCGTGGCACTGGTTGCTCTTTTATGTTGCAGTGATTGGCCAGCAATAACTGCCAACAGCGAACCGTGCTTATGACCAAACAGCTTTGTTAGTTTGTTCCACTCTAGGGACCCGAATCAGAAAAAGTTATGATGGCAATGCAGTCCGTAAAAGTAGGCATTCGCAAATCACAATATCTGGCAGTGAAAGTTGTCGTCGAGTTTCAAAGGGCACTTACGAAGCGCTGAGTTCACAATGCGTATAGTTCGCACGAGCTCTCTGCACAATGTCAGGTTACCTCCGCTGATCCCATGTCCAGTATCTGCATGACTATAGCTTGAATGTGCTTTCCCTAGCAACTGAATCATAATTTTTATTACCAACGTCCTGTTCTGATAAAGAGCGATGACACAACTGTAGCGTTGTAATCAATAGTAAGACAATTATTATCCACTCATTTTTGAAGGGCAGGTCTTTTCATCAGGGTTCATCAGAATGACACTCTGGTGGACCATAATAAAGACAGGTTTCCTCCCGATATAACGTGAAAAAGGGAAAGAGAGCTCAGCTTTATTATTATTATTATTATTATTATTATTATCATCAACATCATGACTCTTAGAGTCGTCGCTTTGTAAACCCTAGCTAAGCCTCCAGAGACAACTGCGTGCGGATAGACCAGCGAAGGATCAACCTCACGCATAATTGCTGCCGCCGCACAGCCCATTAACGAAGTGTAGGGTTAAAAGACAATATGTTCATCCAACACGTTCACACACTGACCAGCTACGGACGCCGGCACATTCAACCATTACGCTTGTCCGGCATGAATCTATGAACACCGCACGCAACTCTTCTGTTTTCTCTTCACCTCGAAGAGAGAGCAAAGAGGTTAGAAGGAAGGAGCTGCTCGAGAGAGAGAGAGAGCGTTGTGCGCCGCGCCGACGTTCGGACACACCACGCGCCACGCATTCAAAGACTCGGGCGGCTAAAAGGCAGAACGAGGGATAGTGGGGGGGGGGGGGGGGGCAGGACGCGCGAGGCCATCTTCACCGGGTTCCCTTTTGTTTCCACTGCATCCGTGCCACTCAGTAGCAGTCGTCGCAGCGGGCGGTCCTCTTCCCTGCCGACGCTATCAGCGCGGGCCCAGTTGGCTCCGCGTTTATGCGTCGACGTGACGGCGGCCTGAGTGTGCCGCCAACTCGGCTTTTGCAACAGTGTGCATTGTCTCTTTGCTCACACTGACCACAATTTCCTGTTTTTTTTTCTTCTACTTCCCCTTTCACCATTTTTCCTCCGCTGCGTTCATGTAGCTCACGTAACATGCGCGGGATAGTGCACGTGGTTCGCGAAAGTGCGCGCAGACCGTCGTCCGCCACTTGCGGGAGTCTCTTCTTGTGTTGCGCCTTTATCAGCCCTTCCTGCGGCCGCTGCCGCAAGACGTACGCATACCTTATTGCTTGTATGCGCCACCAGGCGTGCTTGGTGAAGAATATAATGACCGCCGTTGTTCCGCCGCATGCCACGCTTCGGCGTAATCAGCCCCAGGGAGGAGACGTGGATGTGATTTCCAATTAGGGCGGTGCCGGCAAACTACACATGGTGCCTTCTTGTTTCTTCTTGTCTTTGTCGCACGATACGAAAGATTTGCTGTTCCGTGTTGTATAAACGAGCTTGCTCGGTTGGGTGGCCTGGCACGACGTTCGGCACTTGAGTGGCCGGCAACGAATCGCATCTTGTCGTGTACATCTCTCACTATATAGTTAAGCGTCCTATTCGTGTTGCTTTCGGCTACAAACTCCTAGCTATAACTGGGATTAAAAAAGAAAAGAACTGCTAAATTTTGTTCGCCCTTGCACAAATAAATCAGTCATGGTGCAATCAAAAATCGAGAAAAAAATGCGCATCTTGCACCGAGTCGTGCAAGACTGTGGCGTAGTAGAGCTTCTCGGCCCACGGCTGGTCCCTGCTTGACTAGGCGTATACGCCCATGCCCATGCGCCTATGTTCACGTGATTATATTGTAAGTCACGATATTGGCTAGGTATCGACAGGTTTAGATTGGATATCGCTTGATAATCATAGTACTGCGTAGCTTGAATCATTAGCATTTTTTTGTCTGACCATTACCCATTTCTTTCTTTCTCGCTCTTTCTATTTTTTCCCTTAACTATTCTCTCTCTGTATCTATTTCTCTCTTCTTCATGTATCTGTCCCTCTTTATGTTTCTTTTTTTATTTCCTTGGAGTTAAAAGCCAAAGAGGACACACCCAGTTCCCTCTTTGAATGGTATCTCCATGCGCCCTTCAACGAAATACGGCTGGCACTTTCCCTATACACTTCAGCAATGATCATAGGCAGCCATCACACGCTTTCAATCGCACATAGAACACACGTCGCCAGGGCCCATGCTATCTCCCTTGGATTTCAGGCGGAACATCACGGCGATGGCAATAATGCGCCTTGAGTGTCATAAGATTACTGTCTTAATATAAGTAACATTGCATAACATTACAGTGTATGTGCATTAAAAATATAAATTTACGCGCATGCCCACGAAATTGCAAAAACAGCCTTCACTGACTCGTCAAGGAGTTTGCCCACAATTAGTTGCAAGCTCTTCCGGTTCCTGATGCGTCCACCTTTACGCAATATCGACCCATAACTCTGCGATCACGCCGCCATGACAAATTAAAAAAAATATATGGACGTAGAATATTAAAGAGAGAAGGGGCGCGCAATACCGGTTTCGTGCAGTTGTTGAGAGCCGGCTTGGCCCGAGTATACTCCGGTGTAGGCGAGTCCGCATCACGACAGTACAGAAGTCACACTGGGAGCCAAGCGCCCGTGTGGCTTCAGGGGCGAATGCCTACAGTATGCACACCGTAGGCGTCTGTCAGCTAGATAATTTCTGCGGAAATTCATTGCAAGTGGAGATGAAACCTCGTCCTTTTGATTTGTCAATCATTTTTTCTCCCCGAGTCAAACTGAGCTGAATTTTGACGTTGCTCTCCACTCGGTCAGGCTAAAGATTAGCGGATTTGATTTTCGAATGGCATCGAATTCTTCATATATGAAAAAGCTTTTTTTGTTTCGACAATCGGTCGACTCATTTAATAAGATACTTCGGTCGCAGCCAAAGATGTAAGTACACTAGGATTAAAATGCATCTGATTGTTCTTACGCAAACAAAAGTCATGATTGCCTTTTCTTTTTTCCTTTATTCGCGTTCAGCCGAATTCACAAAGGGATGTCAGTGCAGGTAAAACGAGAAATTTTGAAGTGTTTTCTCCAACATAAGCCAGTTGCCCCCGCCGCGATGGTCTAGTGGCTAAGGTACTCGGCTGCTGACCCGCAGGTCACGCGATCAAATCTCGGCGGTGGCGGCTGCATTTTCGATGGAGGCGAAAATGCTGTAGGCCCATGTGCTCGGAATTGGGAGCACGTTAAAGAACCCCAGGTGGTCGAACTTTTCGGAGCCCTCCACTATGGCGTCTCTCATAATCATATGGTAGTTTCGGGACGTAAAACCTGACATATCAATTAATCAATCAACCAACATTGGCCAGTTCGGCGTAGCTAAAGTTACCCTATAACATGCTAAGTGCAAGATTTCTGTTGCTTTCAAACGCAATGTGCTTTTTTTTTAACCTGCAAACGATGCACCGTTCACGGAATTGCGGTTGAGTCTCGGCCTTACTTTGAGTGTATTTCGTATCTGTGTGCCTCCCATCAAGAGGACGCGAAACACGTGTGCACATTTCCTTAACGAAAACCAGCTGATAATCAAGCCAAGTAACGTACGCAGTTGTACTGTTTTAAGTTTATTCTAGGAAATCTGTCATAGATGAAGAAAGTAAAGCGGTGGAAAAGACAACTTGCCGCTTGGCAGGGACCGAACCTGAAACCTTCGGATACCACGCACAGTGCTGGTTAAGTTGAGCTACGGTGCACTAGTAGTTTTCCCGTTAACTTAACTGAGTATTTATTTACATGGGAGTGTCAGCTTCGCTCGTAGTTTACCGACGGCGGGTGTGGGACACTCTTCTTCTTCTTTTTTTTTTGCCAGCAGGCGTTGCACGTCTTCTTTCATTGAGCGGTACACTGACCAATTAGCTCTCGCACACTACCTGAAGGCATCCAGTCTGCCGGAACGAGACCATCGTTATGGACAAACGAAAGAAGGTAATTTCGAGGGCTCATTTCTTCGTTCAGTATACAACCTTAATGAAGACCGACATGATCCTTGTTTGGCGTCCGTTTCTCTTGGTTTTAAAATTGTATCAGATGAACGAGTCCTAAAAATTATCTTGTTTCATTTATATGCGAATTTCCGTAGTCTAAGCTGAGTTTCGCGTGCGCTGAGTTGCAGGTGGATACGTTATTGACCATCCCCAGGCGCAGTGTGACTTTGTGTGTGCGTGCTCTCTCCTCCATTTTTCTCCATCTTTAAAACTCCCTCATCCCTTTCCCCGTGTAGGGTAGCATACCGGCCCTTCTAGACTGGTTAACATCCCCGCCTTTCCTTTCCCTCCTTCGTTCTCTGGGGCACTGAATTAGAGTGACACGTGGATGCCCGTACTACGCTTCCTATTTGCACACAGGCGTGTCCGTCGAAGCAGCTGTGTACGTGTGTGCTGCTGGACCGCCACTCGAGACGGAAGAAGCCGAGAGGTTCTCTTCCAGCGTCGACGGATGCTCGCTTCGTGTGGCATCCGCTCGTATGATCGAATGCGCACCGCCGCCGCGTGCCACATGTTTTCGAGCGATGGGCGTGAGGCAATGGACGGAAATATACGATCGTCTCCACTGCATCGTGACATGCGTCACGCGTTACTTAGCGTGATATGCAGAGGTGAGCCGTGCCGAAAGAGCGAGGAGACGACTGTGGACGGCGATCAGCTACGGGCGTGATTCTGTCTCTCTTCTCTCCGCATTATTAAGAAAAATATAGCTTTCTTGCTCCATATTCACAAAAGTCTTTTACGCTGGGAGAGTTCGCTGAAAAGTCAATCAGCCAATTAGACGTTGTCCATATTATTGTGGAAAGCTATAGGCCAACAAAAAAAAGGCCCAGGGAAATAATTACCTGAATTCGGACCCTTACTTGTCTCATAAGACGAATCACTGGCTAAGTTTACAAACGTGCTTTTTCGAAAGGGCACCTTGTCGTTGGCCGGACGGATGACTATATGTGGTTGTCCGTCTGGACATATTGTATATCTCGATACCGATATGTCCAGCACCAGAACTGGCTGAGAATTATGTCAGAGAGTGCGCCGGCAAATCTTTAAGCTCTGGTTAGAGTTAGCCAGGGCACACTATACATACCAACTCGCCCAGCATTCCATCCTTCTTAGCGTTTGTCTAAATGCACGCCTCTAAGGTATTCAAGGCGTCACGGGTGAAAAAACTCGGGTGCTTAGAAGCATATACGCTGCACGGAGCACTTAACTGTGTACATGGGCTTTGTGTTCAAACAGGTCTTAAACAGTGCGAGATTTTAGACTGGATGCGCTTCGCAAGATGCGTAAGGGGCACCCAAGTACAAATACGCCGTAATCGAGGTCAAAGCATACAACTGCGTACAGCTGAATTCGACGACGTCCCGTTACTGCGCGGTCTTGCATGAGGCTCCAGTAGAAAAAGGGAGGCGCCCACACTGCCTGGTGGCTATGTATATGCATTGTTCGTGCTCGTCTTTGAAGAGACAGTTAAGCCGTTATGTGTAGCGCTTGCTCATATATATTGTCCCTGACCTTGTCGGCGCAAGTACACACACGCAACCAGCGTCACACGTATATGCCCCAGTGGAGACCGTTGTTCGCCGTACAACACATGTAAGCCATGCCACAGTGCGCGTGTCTTCTCCTGTATACGGGAATGGATAGATACACTCGCCAGTGCACACTGCTGACAGTACCGGCCTTTGAGGCGCTCTCTGGGCCGACCGGCTGCCCTAATAAAAGAGTGAGTGAGAGAGAGAAAAGGCGGGCCCTTTCATTCACTGCTGCACCAGCCCTGACTGACCTCTTTCATCGCCCCACGCACGCACAGACTGCCGGCCGGCCGGCGTGTCCCTGTTTGCCTTCTCGGCCCATTGTCCGCGCTCCACAAACACGCGGCCGCAGCGCCAATTAGAAATTCCCGGCCACATGCATAGTGCGGGCGGCGTGGGATGTACGCCGCCCCCCACCCCCTCCTTGTGTGCAACTCGTTCCACACCCGACTCCTCGTGTCTATTGTTTCTTGAAACGCGCTCATTCGCATCGTGGTACTTTTGGTGCCCGAAAGGGCGGCATATCACCTGCAATAAAAACTGGACCGACATCGTGCCCAATTCTCTAGTGGAAGTGGATACAACCTACTAAATGTTCAAAGGGACGTTTTAAAGACAACTGAGTTGGGAGAGATGACTGAACCTTCAAAAGCTTCTTTTTTTTTTTCGCTATGTGACCGAAATATGATCGTCATCAGCTGGGCAACGAAGCGACAGAAACTTTCCCGTTCTGAATTCCTTGCCGAAACTTGGTTTGATGGTTGGTTTATAGGGTTGAAGGTCTCACAGCGATTCGCTTTTGAGACGTCAAGCTTCCTATGTGAAACGTACTTCGCCATTTTATAAATAAAGCTATGGAGCAGAAAATCGGAGGAAAACCATGATTTATTAGCGCAGTTTTTGATGCAAGAAATGACTTGTGCGAACGGGAAACTGCAATGGCCGGTGTCGACGTTCGTAAAATAGAAACCGGAGGACGAGCAGAGTGCTACAGGCGAAAATGCAAATCGTGAAATACAGCGTTGAGCATGCACTTGACACAAAGGCGCTCAACGCCTCATGCGCGACATCGGCAGCTAAGAGACAAAAGCGGGCGATGCACTTGCGCCCACGACGGTCGCGTGTGTGTCCAGTCAAGCGTCGTCTTCATGCTGACCGACATGACTCGAGTGTCAGTACACAGTTTATACGATGCACGTAATATTACAATTGTTATTCAGTTGTGGAACATATAGTGCCATAACACTCGCTTCATTAGTTGCATCAACTGCGTTTTGCGGTCGTTAAACGCGGTAGGCCTCGGATGGATTGTGAAGAGCTTTATAACGGAGCCTCTCCGATAGCAGCACATCTATATGACAACTATACATTGCTAAACTTTTGACGGATAACATGGCCGTTTACAAGAGACAGTATAAACGCGGGGTTAAGGGCAAGCCAATGTAGTACGGTTCACGCGCTTCCCTCACCTGTATGCCTGACTCGCCTTCTGTTTCGGTTTGTCTATTATATGCAGAGCGCATCATATTAAATAACTATGGATAGCTGTCCTTGATCGCTGAATGATAGCTCGTTTTTTTTATTTCGACGTAGGCTTGCCTTTAAGGCCTAATATTTTTTTTCAGTGTATGTCTATTAAATGCGCGCCGTTAGGGTGTTGTGTATGAAGTGAAGTAACGTCTTGTGAAAGTGTTGTCGTGTGTCCAGTGGTTGTAACTGGTTGTGTCACTGTAGCGAAGGCCGGCTTGAAGGAGGTGACGGGAGCGTTCTGGCTGTAGCCCTTGACTTGTCCATATAAGGTGGTATGCATCTGCTTGCGCGTTTGGTTTTGCGAAGTATGAAGCCAAGGGACAGACCATCGTGCGAGGCATCCAACGAGAAAGATGCGCACACAGGTTACCACTGCAACGCGTACCTCGGTCTAGGTTTACGCTGCTAGTCTCGCTGAAGAAAGAAGACAATTTCATTTATAACTGAAGCCAGACACTCGGGTTGGCTGGGTATACATCTCTGCGTATTAACTCGAACATTGATTTCACTCCGGCAACAAGCCGATATGTACTTGAAGTGCAGTCTACAGCGCTGGAGTTGTATTCTGGAAGAAGAAAAATTTTTAAATATCGCGCGTCTACATATCCGGGAGTTTTAACTGAGGATAACAGCATGGTAAAAGAGGGCGACAGCAATGAATTCGAACTAGGTCGTTTCTCGATATTCACAGAAGTAGAGCATTTGGCGCTGCGGCAAAGAGTTCGGAGTTATATTGCCAGATTTTTTTTTTATCACCGAGGAGAACAGTGACAAGTGGTTTGTGGAGGGCATACTATTGATAATGTAAATGCTCCCTTTTCTCCATTTCGGAGCACAGACCGAGCTCGTAAATTGTGATCGTGACTTAGGTTGCAAAAAAAGGGGTGGGGGGGGGGGGGGGGCGTGGTATAGGGCGTCTGCTGGCCTTCACACGGGGACATTTGACAGGGAGACAACCCAAAGACCACGAAAAGGTCGCACGTGCACAAAGAGCTGGCTTTTGCAAAAGTCTACACAGCTTCGGGTTATCGTTAGCTTCCGAATGAATGTCGCTTCTCCGAGTTGGATACGCCCTCCTAGAGGGCCGCATTGAGACCTCGTCCGAGGCCTCTGCAAGCTTCGTAGGCCCCGGAAGCACGCAGATGGAAAACGTGCTCCATCCCGTTAGCAGGGCCAGTTCTTGTCCCATTCATCTCATTATCAACAGTTCTTTCCAGAGCGGAGTCGCTCGGGCACGCCCGGGTCACTCGGGGTTGGCAACGAGGACCGGAAGCGCGTGACATTGTCGGTTGTGGACGCATGCTGATGCATGCGCGCCGTGGTTCGCTCGTTCGGCGACACACTACCGCTGGGTGCGCAGCAAGCGCAAGCTGGCCGACGCCATTCCCCTCCGTTTTCTTGGCGGGGCCGCCGACGCCTCTGAGGCGCCAGACAATGGCGCTGCTCTCCGCGCACGGCCGCGGCGGCAGCCGCGTGCGTTGACCCGCTTGTCCGAGGAACCGTCTTCCGCGTGATTCGCGGACGCCGCCCGCCCGCCGCTGCTGTGCGCTGGTGGTCGCTGCAGTGGCGGGCGACTACGCATGGCTTGCTTTCGAGTTCACGCGTGTGCCCCCCCCCCCCCCCACTTCGTATCCTTCCTTCCTTCGGAGTACTCTCTTTCTTGCACGTCAACCCGGCGAATCGACGGCGAACAGCGCGTGAACGGCAAGAGCTGCGCAGCTGTACGTACTGATACAACTTTCACGCGCGTCACTCGCCGGGCCTCTCCATTCACCTTGTCTCAATTTTGCCTCAACGGCGGACCCCGCCCGCCGTCCAAACCTACACCGGCGCGCTGTTGCGCGCCAACCCTGCCTTTTAAGTGTCGAATCAGGTAACCGAATGACCAAAGCTCGCGCCATCATTATCGGCATCAACCTCACTCAAGGTTTCGTTTGAACAGTGGTTGAATGATGGAATCCACTTGCCAGCTCACTTACCAATTCTGCGTTGCCCCAGATGTTGTAATCAGGTTCTCTAGCGAAACATCTAGGGATGGTGGTACGAGCAGCTCACGCTTTCAGCTTAGTGTACACCTTTTCACTCGAGGAAAAAGAAAAACCCGCCATGATGGCCTACGCGCGAAAAAGAAAGAAAAAGGGTGCAGCCTTGTCAGTGCATTTTTGAGGGGTCACACCAATTTGCGCAGCCCAAAGAGGACTATGGCGGCGCCCAGGGAGCCGTTTTTAAAAAGGTCATGCGTGCTATAACTCACGCCATTTTACAGCGAACGTTGTAATGAGATCACAACAGCGGTCGCGTGCGCCGTAGTTGTCCGCCGGCGGTGTTTGTAACCACTATAGCGCGAAGTGAGAAAAAACAAGCTTACCGATATAAAAACACAAACAACACGATGGAATTTAAACCCGGGTTCCCTGCGTGCCGGCCCAGTGTTCTATCACTGAGCCAAGCCATTTGGATCTCCGCTCCAAGGTGACCCTAGGCAGACTTGATGTCGGCAAAGGAATCGTGTTAACTTGTAAGTAATAAAACGTTTCAGAACAACCAAAAAACGACCAGACGTCCCACAGTGCGAATTGTGACACGAGTGGGTCATCTAAAGCTCCAACCCATTACAAAGCTTCAGGCACAATTCTTCCTCGTCGTGAGCCACAGCATAAAAAAATATCAACAAAATTTCTTGCAAGTGTGTAGTGGATACCACGATTCTCCTAATAATGATGAAGGATGGCACAGTGAATGCCTGCGTACTACACAAAATTTAAGATGATTTATTTCATATAGTGAGTACTTTGCACGCGTAGTTAAAGCAGCTACCCAAAGAGTTAAAAAAAAAAAAGGCTTTGAAAGGCCGCTCTCCCAACTCTCGCAGTGACTCTGTTCGCGTTCCGCACAAAACGAGCGTTTTTCTTTTTTTTTTCTTCGTGGGATTATACATCAATTTTCCCTCGAAGCTCGGACTTGCAATTGACCTGTATCATCTGCAGTGACGCACGAGGCAGAAACATACACGCCACAATTTACAGGCCTCGTCTGTCGGTTCGTGAGACAATGGATGATGCAGCTTGGGACGATGTCATTCTGTGCTGCATCATGCGTTCATTGTATCAGTGACGAGACTGTCGATTGTGCCCTCGTTCCTCCTGCCTCCACGAGTACAACTGAGGATAAAGTCCATTTTAGTCTGAGTCTCCCGTTGAACTGAAAGTCCAACGTGTCAACTTCACACTACGCAGAAAGAAAGCAAGCAAGCAAGCAAGAAAGAAAGAAAGAAAGAAAGAAAGAAAGAAAGAAAGAAAGAAAGAAAGAAAGAAAGAAAGAAAGAAAGAAAGAAAGAAAGAAAGAAAGAAAGAAAGAAAGAAAGCCGTCACACCATTGTGTCATTGGAATCCAAGACCGGTCGGCCTCTGTGCAGAGCACCGGTGTGTAGACGTTGATCGAAGTGTTTCCGCATTTGAGGTAACACATATGCACGTAACGCGCAGGAGCGTGCACGTGTTCCGTGAAGGCGCTCGTATACCGGGCAAGCGTACAGCGTCTTCCTTCCTTCGAGTGCACGCCTCGCGCTTCCCAGAGTGTAACCGTGCATACTATTACGAGGCGAGAGCACGTGAAGTCGCCCCGGAAGCGAAAACTAAAGGAAACGAGCGCGGAAAATACGAGACGGTTGGGTTGCTCAGACTTGAAGTGTATACAACGTGCATTATACATATAGCATGCGCTGCTAGCCTGCTGCATATATACTGCATTCCGAGCGATATGGGCAAAACAAAATTTCTTGTAGCACAGAAGGTATGTCACTCAGCGATATATACCGAAAATACGACCACAACCGCCGATCGGGGGTCACTTGTCACTGAGTATTGGAACAGAGGGCGAATTTCTTGATGTACACACATGCCCACACACACACACACACACACACAAACACACACACACACACACACACACACACACACACACACACACACACACACACACACACACACACACACACACACACACACACACACACACACACACACACACACACACACACACACACACACACACACACACACACACACACACACACACACACACACACACACACACACACACACACACACACACACACACACACACACACACACACACACACACACACACACACACACACACACACACACACACACACACACACACACACACACACACACACACACACACACACACACACACACACACACACACACACACACACACACACACACACACACACACACACACACACACACACACACACACACACACACACACACACACACACACACACACACACACACACACACACACACACACACACACACACACACACACACACACACACACACACACACACACACACACACACACACACACACACACACACACACACACACACACACACACACACACACACACACACACACACACACACACACACACACACACACACACACACACACACACACACACACACACACACACACACACACACACACACACACACACACACACACACACACACACACACACACACACACACACACACACACACACACACACACACAAAACTCTCTGACTGTCTTTTCTCTTCTATTTGTACTGGAGCCGCAAAAGGGACGCTGGTGAAAATGCCTACAGTGGTGCTCACTAACACCCTTGCGTGCGAGATCCGTAAGTGGCCGACGCCTATGACGACCCTGCCCCCTTGTGAGGACGGTATATAGAGCCACATGGCGACAGCAGACGAAGTGGCTGCTCCACGAGTCTTCGCAGACATAGCGGTCAAGTTCACAATTACATTGGGTGCGCGCTCAATCGTGGGTGGGATGAGAGTGCCTCACACTGCAGGGTTTGGATGCCCAGTGACGTCCACCCGTGCCTCTATTGTATACCCTGGACGGGCGCCCATTCACGGGGTCATAAGTGAGATGCACACCCCAGTCTTCCGCGAGGTTGCTTCTCAGAGTGATGTCGGCGGCAAGAATGACCAGTGCGGTGGTTCGGACCATGCGCACCACAATGGCAACCAGGACCTTGAGAAGAATGTGCGGCACGGTGACACGTTATACGCCGTGTTGCACATGAAATAACTGTATACCAATACCAAATGTATAAGCGTGAACGAGAAGTATGTGCATGCGCTCCATGGGACCTGTTTCACAGTTGAATCACTTGTAACGAAACTGTCATCGTAAGTACTTTATAGACGTGGCGTTTGTATTATACATTGCTAAATGCAAGGGACAGTTTTTGATTGCAAAGAGAAGCTAGCTTTCTATGTGCAAAGCTATTTTGCTCGGAACAGTCGTAAACGTATGTATATTTTAAACAGCTGCGAAGTGCGGCCACAAAGAAATGTCTTTACACCGTAGTGACGGCAGCGCGAAGAAACGTCATTGCTCTGTTTTCACAATGTTTCTAAAGCGCTCACAGTTAACCATCGCGCACAAAATTTAAGAGATTGCATCCTTCCAAGACCAGGCTTCTTCAAGATACTTAGCAAGCTCAATGCAGGCCGTGGCTGCAGTCCCACTTCAGAGGGAAGGCAGAATCGCTCGTGCGCGTTGCGTGAAAACTCTGTCCCGACTATAGCTCAAACGTGAGCTTACAATTAAAAAAAAATCAACGCTCTCCCTTTAAATTTGTGAGGGCTGGAAAGCATTACTATCTCACTCTGCCGTCAAACGCCTATGCGTCCACCCTCGTTCAAAATTTGGCTCGGTGAAGTGTAATACACGTAGTCACACAGAAGTCACACATATATACTATACTCGCCCATGCACGGCACACTCACACGCAGATATATGTCGCTCGGATTGGAATTGGAAACAACGACGAAAGTCTCTTTCTCCTTACAAGCCTCCCAGCAAGGAAAAAAAAAGAATAAATCACTACTCCCCTCCCATACCAAATACACACTTGGTTCCCTCTCGCGTAACAGGCCACTACCTGGCCCTCAAGTGCGTTTGCGTTCTAACACGCATTATATATATATATATATATATATATATATATATATATATATATATATATATATATATATATATATATATATATATATATATATATATATATATATATATATATATATATACATATATATATATGGGTGTGTATGTGTGTGTGTGTGTGTGTGTGTGTGTACACTTGACGCTATTCCTTCTCACCAAGCTAACATGTGTTTGTTCTTCCTTCTTCATCTAATTCGTCCTTTCCTTTCGTTCAACGAGAAGCCGGTCACGCGGGCTTCGAAATTTTAAAGAATATTTTGCACGACACATTCCTGGCTGCTTCATCACTATACACGCATATTTAGAGAGACAGTTTTACCATGTTGCTGTAGTGAAATGCCCCGTTGCCATGGGGTAGGCGCTACTAAGAGGCCGCAGGTGCCTCCATGTGTCTGGACACGCGATTGTGCCATAGAGGCTTTGCATGGGCCGCTAATAGTTGCCGGGTGCGTAAGAAAGGAAGAAACGCGCACGCGGTATTTCATGAAGCTATGTCGATAATTGGTGCGCGTGAGAAACGACTGGCAGACTTGCGCAAACACTGCAGTCGGAGACTCGCTTCATGCAGGTTGCCATTAAGAGTGGTCCAAGGCCGCAATTTTATTGATAAGAGATAATGAAAGTTTCAGGTTATGCACGAGGAGAAGATATATACACTGGCTCCTTTCTCTCTCTCACTCTTTCTTTATGGTATCACTTCTAATAAAGGCGTAAGCTGCAGCTCACGCTACATTGTCGATTGTCCACATGCGACGAGTGCTTGTGGTATACCAGATATGCCAGTGTTGAAGTAAAGTGGGCTAGTTGGTTTTTGCGAAGTGGGGTTTGGTTTTGAGAAGTTTAAGGCCATGCAGTGTTCCCTGCCGCAGGTTTCTGCGCCTTCGTTCCCCGCAATTTATAGCGAGTAGTAGGATACGGTTCATTACGCACCCGATCTTTAGCCAGGCGACGCCGTCCGCGTAGGAGAAGCTCACCCCACTAAAGTGGGGATCGGTTCATTGAACTGCCCGCAGTGGGCCATCGGGGAATGCAACACGCATCGCTGAATCTTAGCGCTGCTGTATGTACTTATACATGTGTACTATCGGCGTCAAGGGTTTGCGAAGCGCGCGATCTGGCGAAATCACCGAGTCTTCACGGAAACCTGGGCGCACTGCCAGATAATAGAAGGCTGAAGGTGCTAAAGTTCCAGACGAACGGAGCATGGAATACATCGCGTTCGTTGAGAATCTCTAAGCTCGAGCTAAACAAAGATGGTTGTTTTCCCTTTTTTCGTTTTTCTTTTGCCAAAAGCCACGACCTCATATTGGTTTCGTATATGGGCCTTAATGTCCCAACCCAGGCAGTCTATATAGGAATGGCACCGTATGGCGCGCTCCGGTTAACTTCAACCACGTGCACTGACATCGCACAGTAGTGTACAGGTGTACAGGACCGCAATTCTATAGTTACGGAAGAAACGTGTATTTAGGTAGTTGCCTAACCCCCTCCACACACCCCTTCCTTCTTTTCTATAAAAAAAGAGGGGGAGGAGGAGGTTTTGGCCACTTCAGAAATGTTTAATTTCGTGCTTTAAGCGCTGGGGGGATACTAAACCAACTACACGCCTTCACAGTGGCTCCCATGGAGTGGCAAAAATTAGCCGTTCGACGCACAACGTTTCTATGAATTAGATTACCTAACCAATGCACTTCCATATTACTAATGCAAACAATATCTGTTTTCGATGCACGCCTCATGATTTATAAACTCTGTGCCTATAAGCTTTTTTTAGCAGTTTTAGGTTATTCGAAATACTTGTGAAATATGAAATTTCGCTCGGAACCATGCTACATTTTGACTGAATCTCCGAAGTGCAAAGTTATTCAAATTGTTATCTTCAAAGCATTTCAGCGTAAGAAAAGAGAATAAAGAGAAGACACAAGCACACACGGGAAGTTGTGCGCCCCTTAATCCTTACTGCACAAAACGTGAGCACCAAAGGGAAAATGTGTTTCGTGTTTTGAGGTATTACATGTCTTTACGATTCTGGGCATTGCTATTTGGTGCCCGTGCTTTGAGCAACAATTAAGGATTGAGTTGCGAGTAACGATGACCGTATGTGCTTCTCTGTTGTCTTGCCCTGCGCTGAACCTTCTCCGCATGCGCGCCGTGGTGGCCTAGTGGCTGCGGTACCCGGCTGATGAATCGAAGGGCATGGGTTCGCATCCCGGCCACAGCGATATCAATTAAAGGCAGAAATGCATGAGGCCTCTTTACTTAAATTTAGATGCACGATAGCAATCCCTCAGTGGCTACTGGTATTGTTTTTTCGGATATGAATCAAGACCAACAAGGCTCAATTTTATTTTTTATTTGTATTAAATAAGCTTTTTTTTGTCCTGGCTTTCAGGCTGAGTATCATTTATTAAACACGTGTGTATTACGGTTGTAAAGTGTGACTGAATACAAAGGCGAAAAGTCACATGCGAAATCATACTTTTTTGCTTAAGGGAGGGAATAAGCTGTGCTCTGCACAGCTGACTCCCTCTCTTTTGAAATGGCTGACTGAGTGTATTCGACATCGGCGGAATGCATTGAGACGATGGGTTAAATTTTGGCTGGTCATGAATAGGCATGCATGCGAGGTATCCAAACACACCTTCACCTGAAGTCATACCCGCTACAAAAAGGCGGTGACAGGTTCGTTGGTGAGCTGTATACCTATAAAGGCTTCGGTATCTACTAGCTAATAGAGAACCTATTGGTGCCTTTGTTATCAGCACGCCGAGACAAGCTCTTGGCACCAATACTTCAGAACCATTTTCGAACCGAACTGTCGACGTTAGACCACTAGCTTTCACCAACTTCCTTAAGTTTTTGAAACATGCGTATTTTATATATAGTTTCATCTGTTCCATCAGAGTTGGGGGGGGGGGGGAAGGTTCAATCAATTTTCAATATGTTTTCTCGCGCGTTTGTATGTGTGTGTGCATATATACACAATCAAAATTGAAAAACTTTGGCAAAGGGGGGAGGGGTTGAACCTTCTTCCTAATTGGCTACACCCCTGCGTTGTAGGATTCCAGGGTATTCATAACTTCTTAAGTCGAAGCGTATTGAGATGAATTAGTAGGGCATTCTACTTTTTCAGGTCTGAAAGTGAGTCACGTGGTAGCAATTAATGAAAGCCTGAGTTCCCTTTGCAACGATTTCACCAACGCTTTACCCCTGCACATTGCTCGGGCCCGGCCTTCGCTTGTTGTCAAAGTTCCGATGAGGACTGTCAGCTGGAGTTTCGGCCAAGACTTGCGTAACATTGGGCATAACTGTCATTTCATGGCTTGTATAGCTCCTTGAAATCGCCCCGCGCCGATTTTGATATGTTAGCGAGACCTCCAGGCGAGAAGCTAACAGACGGGTGCTGGCGCCATGCTTGCGGGAGCACCCACTCGATCGCAATTCCGAGCGCCAAAGTAGAGTAATCGAGTTTACCGTAATGACCCTCGATCACCGGAATCACTCGAGCCTGTTTCGCTGCCTGGTGTCTGCCTCAGCGTTGGTGCCAGTGCATCGATGGCCATCTACCCGGGGCTTGTTCGCTCGCCCTGGCGTCCCCCTCCCGCAACTATGGCTGCCGCGTGATCTCCGCCCCACCGAAGGTACACGGGCTTCTGACACGGCGCTCTGACGCAACAAGAACTTAACTGAAAGCGACGAAACATGTTTGTGCAGGGTTGCGAGTGGGGGGTGGGAGGTACTGCAGAAACCCCTGGGGCAGTGGGGGGGTGGGAGGAAGTTGCTCAGAGAGTCCCACATAGTGCGTGGTTGATACAATGCCTCAGGCGTGGTGCTACTCTCGTTTCAAGCGACCCCCCCCCCCCCCCCCCCCCCCCCCCCCCCCCATATTCGTTTTTCTCCTTGCTCCGGCAGTCACGCCGCTTGATAGAAAATCAGCGCCTAATCGGCTCGCGGCGCTGCGTCTCTGGCTCTCCTGGAGAGTGAGTGCATGCACACGTGCACTCCCTTTCCCCAATTCTTCTGCGTCAATAGAATCGCTTTGTCTCGCCTGCTACTGTGCGGCGATGCCGCGGGCTCATTTTCGCCGATTGTTGCGCGTCGAGGATGGCCGAGGCTGGTGTTACGACGGAACACCCTCCGCACTTGTGGCCTTTAGTTCGCAGAAAACCGCCGCTCATAACTGGAGAACAAGAGTCAATGCTCTAAGCTCCATACATGTACAAACAGCTTTGAACTAATTCTTGCCACGTGCTGGCTCCTCAAGGGCAGCGTCGGAATAAAATAACAAAATCGGCGAGCAGTAACACTGAAACAAATGCGAACAGCTTGTCGCGGCTACACCTGGTACTCTTTGTGAGACTTGCTGAAGATGCCTGTGCCTTCGTATTTTCACTTGAAAATGTTTGATTTAGACAGTATAGTTAACTGGCCAACGCGCGCAGAACGGCCTCAACAAACCACAAGTGAGAAACGTTCGATTCCACGCGCGTGCACAGCAAGTATAGTGCATGTTGTCTGTTGCACCGATAAAAGAAAAGACACTAAAAAGACATATCTATAATGCACAAAAAACGCAAACTACATGCAGCGCACGCACGCATGCGCACGCAACATATAGAATCACACCCACACCATCCTCGCACAAGCGCAGCCAACAGGGACCGCCATGGTTCGCCACGGTGGTGTAGAGCGGTGCTCGGCGGCTCACGGTCGCGGATTTGGTTCCGCCCGCGGAGACCGCATTTCTACGGAGGTGAAATGCTAAAGACCTGTCTATATTGTGCGACGTCAGTGCCCGTTACCGAACACCAGATAGTCAAAATTCCCGGAGCCCTCCACTATACAGCATGCTTCATAATCCAATCGAAGTTTTGGCCCGTAAAAAACCCCCAAATTATTCATGCTATCACATCACTGATATCCATGTGATATAAAACGCAATAGCTGATGAGTAAATAACTGTCATACACTCAAACAAGTCAGTCATTTACATTGCCCTACAGTATTGCACACAGGGTATTTGCGCTGGTTTAGAAGTTCCTTCATGGGTATATACACTTAGGAACATATAGCTGTCTTTCCAGCATAATACACTTTCTACGCCCCTTGCCCCTCTTATTGCTCGCATGTAATGTTCGACGCAGCAAAACAGCTTTTCTTTTTCTCTTTAAACTTCGCAAACTTGGTTCGCATCGAAACCGCTCGCTTAGCGCATAGCGCAAATTCGCCGTAGCAGAAGTGATTGCATGCAGAGGAGGAACAGGCCATTAATATGTAGGTATATATAGCGAAACATGCGTACAGATTCCCACTTCGCGGACTGTGACCGATCATCATAATTATTATGAGTTATGGCTGATACCTCGCAACATATGTGACAACACATACATATCGCAACATAACGATCTACAAACTAACCATAGTGTATATATATATATATATATATATATATATATATATATATATATATATATATATATATATATATACATGAAATGTATGGTTTACATACGGCATATGGATAGCCCCTGAGAGAGTTGTTGCACGTAGCTTGAAATTATGGGGGTTTTCCTTTAACGCTGAGATAAAGTCCATTGTTCTGCCGAAAGAAAAATGAAGCGCGGCGTTTCGCACGTCGAACGCGTGCGCAGCACTTGCGTCCGCAGCGCACACAATGCGGTGAATCGCGAACAAGCGAATGCCCGCGTGTGTTTATGGACTCCCACCGTTTTTAAGTGCACGCGCACGCCCAAAGTCGAGATTCGTGAGATGCCTTCTTGTTTTCTGCAGTGTTCTTCACACAGTATACGCCCGGCGTAACACGCGCACACACGAACTCGCGCCACCGAGCGAGTATAAATTACGGCCGCCGCTCGTTCTTCCCTTCTTTCATTACATGACAGCCGCTCGAGGCTCACTTCCCGCACCCGGAGTGTTTGATACGCCAGCCGTGATCGGTATATTTGGCGCGCGGTGAGCGCTGAACGAGAAAACACCGAGAAAATAATGAACGCCATAATCGGTGGACACCACGTTCACGATCGATCGAAGGCACATATGGTGTGCAGACGCGGTGTCGTGACTGAGATCAAGCGCGTGCCTATAATGCATTTCATATATGTTTATTGTGGCCCCCTCCCCCTCACTCATAATCATTGATTTTGTTTCGTTACGTTCCTCCATGTCTCGATGATCTCATTTTTTTTTTTTTGGCAGGATCGTGCGGCTCCGCAGTTTTGCTTCCAGCTTGCGAGATGGTTGATGGAATTCTCCTGTATACTTAGAGACGAACTATGCGGGGATCAATCGATAACAGACAGTTACGGGGCTAATGCCCGTCGACAACTTTAAGACGCATGTAATAATTTCATCCTTTTATGC